>NC_069661.1:187700192-188010576 GCF_027244095.1 Hemicordylus capensis | reverse complement strand
TAAGCGCTATTTTTGAGTGATGAGTACATGTTTCAGTCACCATAGGACCCAGTGACTGATGTACAAGAGGAAGCTTGCATGGGGTTTCCGTTGTCATCTACGGAGGAAAAGAAAGGTGAGCACAGAGGGCTTTCTCTCTCTTTCCATTTCAGAAAGCCTGGACTTTCAAGGCTGAAGGCAACATCTCACAGTGAACATCTCACAACACTACCAGTTGTTTCCTGATTTCCTTCACTCCTGTATTAAAAAAAAAAGTTGTGCTTGTCATGCAGTTCATTGCGCTTAACCGCAAGCCCACAACCAAGTCAGTGTTTCTAACCGAGATGAAACCTGTCAGGAAAGCTTTCTGAAACCTTTCTGTGTAACATCTAGGGAATAAGTAGCAACTCTTTCCAAGTGATGCAGACAGAGTAGCGCACCGCAAGCTGGTAAATTACGTACTGGTAATTTGCAACAACCCCCTTTAATTATGAAGGAAACTCTTCGCCAATGAGAAATGGCAGAGTACTCCGTCAATGGAAAAGAGAAAAGATTGTGCTCTCCATTTTAGAATGGAGATATGCACAATTTGCTGTGCATATCATTTCGTATAATGGGTTCTTCTAGCTACTCAATCCAAATAAGAGAAAGTACACAATAAATCGTTAGCTATGGTCCAAGAGCAGAAGGTCTAAAAGAAGCCTTTGAGATATGCCCCTGAGGGAGGTCTAGTTTTAGACTGGCGACAGAAAGTCCTGAGAGAAGCCTTGAGTCAGAGGTGACTCCATGTTTATATACATTCTTAACCATCTCTATATACTGTATATCTGATGAAGTAAGTTCTTGCCTGCTAAACCTCATGCTACAATCGGTTTTTTATACAGACCAGGGGTGTAGTAGAGCAGCGCCTGCACATCTGCTACGTCACTGATACAGACATGTTAGGCCTCTGTGGTGAAACTGCATTTCACCACTGTAGGCAAGTTCACACAACTGTTGACAGATCCTTACACTGGAATATGTCAGGAGATGAGAGCTCTTGGAGGGTGTGATGTCTGAACTTTGCCCAAGTCTGGTTTTCATGCTGGATTTTCAACAGTAGCCCAAGATTCTCTGCCCAACTTCCGGTGTAGATGTCAACTTGGGCAGAGAATGTTGGGTGAATGTCAGGAATCTGGAGTGAGAACCAGACATAGGTGGGTTCAGACGTCACGCCCCCTGGGAGAATGCACTCTTGCCTCCTGACATTTTACCCACATGTTCCCAGCTTACAGACCTGCTAGCAGTCATGTGGACCTGCCCTATAAGACTGGAACATATTGCTCAACACTGGACCGGGGAAGGATACATCAAGGCAGAAATGTGTGCCTCCCCAATCACTTGTTAGAGTTGCATTTTCTGTGAAATCATGGCAGGCTATGAAGGTTGAACCCAGGATGAACTGATGGTGTGAAAGCTGGTACCTGCTTTTCACTGAATGGGGCTCACATTGGCTTATGACATCATCACCCGTTCCTGTAGCTTACCAGTCTTGCTGGTTGGGAAGTGCAGTGTCCATCACCACAGAGGCCACAACTGTCCTCATGTCAAAGCCTACAGAACATTCAAAACCCCCAAACAGTTGCAGGTTGCTTGATTGGCAGTTAACAACTATTACTGGGCGGGAAATTCTTCAGAACAAAATTGTCATTAGCAGGCTTGTTTTCAGATAAACTGCCACCAGTAGTGGTTGGACTGACAAGATGACAGGATTTCTCACCTACTCATAGGTCTCAGTTTGCATACTGGATTATGCTTTGTTTAGAAAAACTGACTTGCTCAGTCATCAAAACTAGGAATGACATTTTGTATGGTGGAAAGTCCAAACAAAAGATGTCACGCTATGCATACCTGACAACAAAGTGCTACTCCAAAATGGCTGTGTAGGGCAACAAATATTCTTCATTGCATCCTGATGTGTTCTGATTATCTTTTGAACAGTATTTTTTTAAAAAAGCATCTCAGTCTCTACAAATAACTATTCTTTTGAACATGTTATATATTGCTTTTCAACAAAAATGTTATCCAATCTGTTTATATAGAAAAATGAATGAGCAGATGGATCCCCAATTGACTCCAAAGAGTCTCAGTCTAAAAAGAAATTGGAGAGACATCAGCAACAGCCGGTGGGAAGGACACCATGTTGGAGTGGATGGGTTGTTAATCCTTTCCTAAATATGAGAGAGCCACAGATTACAGGTGCCTTTTTGCCCTGTTAGGAGAGTTTAACTATTTTTTTTTAGAACATAGGCATTTGGGGAGGGGGGGAACTTGCCCTCCTCAATTGAGAAATTCCCATTGAATTCAATGGGGCTTACTCCCAGGTAAGTAGGTATGGGATTGCAGGCCCACCACCACCCAGGGAAAGGTTTTGTGGACATCCATGTAATCTAGACTGCTGTCTTAGGTGCTTCTTAGAAAGCAGCTGTTTCTGCTAAAAATATTGCTAGGTCCCTGCAAACACTGGAGAGCTGGCCAATTTATTGGAAAGTTGCATGGCACCCAACTATCAGAAACTGCTGGTGCAAAAGAACTAAACCAGTGAAATTAAGATAGCTGGTACAAGCATGGCAGTCATGCCTTGCTCTCTTCATTTGTATAACTTATCAAAGATGGAGAGAAGAGTTCAGCAGAGCATTGAGTCTCCTTCCTGACCACTAGAGGTCTGGCTCATCCCTTACTGAGGTCGTTCACACAATCAAAAACTGTTCTACCTGGGTTTGAGAGCTGTGTATGTTCCAAATTTTCAATTGTGTGGAAGCAAGGTAAGAGGAGAACCTGGGTAGAAGTGTTTGTGAGGAAGCAAGGTAGGAGAAAAAGTTACACAGATTTTGCTTCCCCACAATGACTCCTACCCAGGTTTTCCTCCTACTTTGCTTCCACACAACTTTAAATTGGGAGCATGCACAGCTCCCAAACATGGGTAGAACACAGTTTTTAATTTTGATTATGTGAATGAGCTCTATGAATATTCTGTGAAAACACACTGGCCCAGCACAGAATAGGATGTCTCATGCAGCATTCATCACCTGAAGACAGGGGCGTATCTAGGGTAAGGCAGGCAGGGCACATACCCCGGGCGCCACTTGAAGGGGGGGTGCCATTTTCTAAAATTAAGTGGCCGCCAAAAACAAAATGGCCACTGCACATGCTCAAATGGCCTCTGTTAGGCCCTAGGCCAGGCCAGGCCTCGCAGAGGCCATTTGAGCATGCATGGTGGCCATTTTGTTTTTAGCGGCTATTAAAAAAAAATTTTTTTAATGGACACGACACATGCTCAAATGGTCCCTGCAAGGCCCTAGAGGCCAACGTGGGGAGGGAGAACCTTTGCAGACCCCCCCAGCCTTTAGGAAGCCCCCCAAAGGGGCTACAGGTAAAACACACACACACACACACACACACACATATATATATGTGTGTGTGTGTGTGTGTAATATGTCACTGTACACATATTTAGTTTGGCACTATGCACAGAGAATCAGGGCTTGTGAATACTGAGCTGAAGCTTATGAGCTAGGATTGTATTCATTTGCTCTTACTTTGCTTCTTGTGATAAGAGAGTTAAATGTGATGTCTTAATCATATGGCTATTAATGGTGAGTTTGTTTTTGAATCAGTGTGAAATCCTTATTATTAAGGCCCACTGGGAGTTTATTGCTCTCTTTCTCTCATTTTAACTGTCTTTCTGAAAGACTAGAATATATTCCAAGCAGTGACACAGTTTACTCTGTATATCCTTTAATTATTTTCAGAGTATCTTGGAAAAGCCAAATTCTCCATTTATTTTTAAAACATATGTAATAGTGATGCTACAATGCATAGTAAAGAATTAGACAGGCACTTCTGTTTAGTTTTCCAAGTACACCTCTGCATAGTATTTGGGTATTTCATGAGCCCCAGCATACTGAAATATGTAGTATTCCAGCATTTTTTGGTCTGGCTACGTCCACTGCTAAATAGTTTTTGAAATACGAAAAGATTAATGAGCTTGACTTGTATTTTTCAGCTGATATTATGGTAAAGTAATCTGAAAGATGGGTGTCAGATGTTTGGACAGGGGGCGCAACTTCAGTGCTTGCCCTAGGTGCTTTCCCCCCTAGATACGCCTCTGCCTGAAGATGTTTGCATTCCATGTTTTAAAGTGATATTTCTCGTCCTTATGGCTTTAAATGTGATCTTAGCTATCTCGCGTCATCCTGGCCTCTGGAGCTGTTCATCTGGTCTGCGCTCCCAGAAACAACCAGCACTCATCTGAAAGGAAAGTGAGTACAACCAGCCTCCCCCGACACCAGCGGCCTGCAATCTTGCCCGCCTGGTCATGTGAATGACCTCTAAGAAGACAGATAAGTCATTCACACAATCAAATATTGTGTTCTACCCAGGTCTGGGAGTTGTGTGTGCTCCCAGTTTTCTGTTTCGCTTTTCAAAAGTTGGTGCGCGGCTGCAGCATTGCTCCCAGCAGCCTGTGTGCAGCTTCAGCATGCATGGCAAATGAAAAGCAAGCAATGTGCCTAGGAAAGTGGTGGGGCAGTGGAGGAGCAGGTAAGGACCTGCTTACCTACTTTTTAAAGCACCCAATTTCTGCCCTGCCCGCAGCTGCCCAAGCCGGTTCAGGCACATCCCTAATTTCTAACATATCGTCTTCAATTCTTTTGAAAGCAACTGTCTGTTTCCATTCTCTTTCAGTTCCTTAGGGATCTGCTTCGAGTTCTGTTTTATTGTCCTGTTGAAATGTATAGATGGCAGATTCCAGTAACAACTGAGCTAAGAAGTATTATTAATCTGGAGAAATGAATCCCAAAATTATGTAGAATGAACTAGGTGCCTTCATAAGCAGGGGCAAACCACACACATTTTTATCAGCTGTAAATAATACAACTTAAATATGTCCCAAATGATTGATTGATCACAAAATGTTTAAAATTTACCAACAGGATGTGACTACAAAGATAAGTGCAATGAAGGCAAATTCAGTTTCTGGGTATTTTATGAATAAAATATGACGGATATTTATATATTGCTTTTCAACAAAAGTTTCCAAACCGGTTTACATAGATGTAAATTTTAGGTGATGTATTTTTAGCAGCTATTGAGAAATATTAATGTCTTTTGACAAGCCATTGATGAAGCTTTGTATGGAATATTGGCTGACATTCTCCAGGCTAAGATTGGGTGTGTTGAAAAATATTTTGCAGGATCAATGAGGGAGGGGCAACTTCTGCCAATCTCTCCTTCCCTCAGTAGCCTACCGTGCCTCCATAAAATATGTCCCTGAGAGTTGTGGGACCTTCAGGGTGTGGTTTAAAGGGGATGCCTTATGGCAGCTGTATTGTATGCACCAAAGTAATTTAAACAGAACCAAAAGAGGGCAACTAAAACTCTTGAAAGAATGGAGCACCTCTCTGTGAGCAGAAATCAAACAAACATGGCCTGTTGAGCTTAAGTCTCACAACAGCAGTGTGAATTGGCTCAAGGACAAGGGGTTAAACCCCCTTCCACACACTACAGTCCTGATCATCCTACCCCCAGTACTATAGTTTCAACATTTTGATCATGTTTGACCCCTAGATCAGGGGTGTAGGTAGGGCAGAGGGGGCCTGTGTTCACCCATTTCCCCGGTGGCCCCTTAGAGTGAGGGAGATAATGAAGAACATAGGGTGCGGTGGATCTGGGGGGCTTTCAGGAGCTTGGGGCATGGGGTCTTTGAACCCATCCGCTCAATTATTGCTACACCCCTGCCCTAGATAAAAGTAGCTGAGAAGGGATATGTCTGCTTACTAACTACTAGGCATAACACTAGTAGTAAAGAAGGCAGGCAAGGGGGGGGGCATGATAGAGATGTATTCAGTTTAGTTATGCAGAGTGGATCGAGTGGATAGAGCATCGTTTTTTGCCTTCACTCATAATATTAGAGGCCAGGTTCCTCTGTTGAAGCTAAATGCTGGGAGATCCAGGACAGACCAAAAAAAAAGTACTTATTTACACAACATGTAGTTAAACTATGGGATTTGCTATGGCCAGATGTGATGATGGCTACCAACCCAGATGTTTTAAAAGGGGATTCAACAAATTCATGGAGGATATGCCTATCAATGGCTGCTAGCCATTCGAAACTGCCATAGCTAGAGATAGAAAATTCTGTGATCATGCCCTTTGATAAACTGTCTTTTGGGTAGATTTGGTCAGTTAGTTTTGTTCAGATTGAAATGCAGGGGTGGCCCTTTCATGATTACTGGGGCGACAAGATGCTACTCACTGCCAAACTCAAAGCACTTCTTTGGGACCAAATTGATCCTGGCAGACTTTAAAAGGATCGCCTTTCCTCACAGGTTTTGCCAAGCTTGCAAGAACACAAGGATTGGCAAGGAAGCTGCTGGACAGGAACAGTTTTGAAAGGGGGCTGGCCCCCATTAGGTGCATGAAGCAAGGCAATGTCATGTGATAAAGGGACTGGTTCATATGTGGATTGGTAACTGGTTGAGGGCAGGAAACAGAGGGTAGGAATAAATGGACAGTTCTCTAAATGAAGAAGTGGGGTTCCCCAGGGATCTGTACTGGGTTATATTACTTTATAATTTATTTATAAATGATCTTGAAGTTGGGGTAAACAGCAAAGTGACCAGATTTGTAGATGATACAAAACTATTTAGGGTAGTGAAATCCAAAAGAAATTGTGAGAAGTTCCAAAAGGATCTCTCCAAACTGAGAGAGTGGGCAACAAAATGGCAGATGTGGTTCAGTATAAACAAGTAAAGTGATGCACATTGAGGCAAAAAATCCCAGCTTCACATATACACTGATGGAGTTTGAGCTGTCGGTGACTAGCCAGGAAGACCCCAAGAGGGATCTTGAGGTTGAGGTGGAAGGGGCATAACTATAATTGGGCAAGGGGAGACAGTTGTCTTGGGGCCCGCTGCCTTGAGAGCCCCCCCAGAGATAAGTCACATGACTCCCCTGCTGCCTGCCACCAGGGCTTCATTCTTTATTAATTTATTTCTGAAAAAAATGATCCTTTTTCACGCGGTAGTATCTTTCTCTCTCTCCCTTCTCATTTCCCCCACACCCTTTTGCCTCATTACCCGGCATAGGCTCCTCCTCCTTCCCCTTCCAGAGGCTCTCATTAGCTGGGTGCCACATGTGGGAGAGAGGCACATGATCCTCAGCTGCTGCCTCGATTTGAACACGCCAGTGGGAGCAAGCGACTGAGAGATCATCGCACACAGCCTGTGAGCCTCACCTCCGCCCTCAAACCCAATTTTTTGAGGCTGTGCCGTGCCACTCTTTACTGTGTGTTCCCTTCCTTTTCCCACCTTGATACTGCTAGGGACTAGTAGGGAGAGAGAGAGTCGAGAGGAGACACATGGCACATGACGAGACAACAAGACAAGAACAAGAAGACATGGAGCCCTCATCCTCAGGTAGTTGGCTGATTCCCACTGCCGCTGCTGAGTAGGGGCGCGGGTGTGGTAGCCTTAATGGGAGTGGGGGTGGATTTTGTCTTGTGTTGGCTGCCTAACGCTGCGTGCTTTCTCCTGCTGCTGTTGCCCCTGGTAAGGCCAGTGTCCACCACCCTACCCCCCACCCATATGAGCAGCAGAGTAACTGACCCCACCCCACCCTGGCAGCAAGCAGCATCTTCCCCCAAATGCACCCTGCTGCTGTGGCAGCAGTAGTTGTATTTGTCTTGAACAACAAGGGAGGCTTGGGCGGGAAGGGGGGTGCCACTGGGTCAGTCACTGCTCTCCTCTTCCTCCTCCTCCACTACCCCACCCCCGGCTATGACCGCAGCAGTGGTATTGCTGGTTGTGTCCCTCTGCTGCCGCGCCACCTCTTCCTCTCCCCCAAGTGCTGCTGTCCCCGGCGGCAGCAATAGTAGCAGTGTGGAAGTTTGGAGGGGCCGCCATCTTGGTCCTCTCCCGAGTCTGACGTCCCCACCAAGCCTGCACGGCTGTTCTGTGGCAGCAGCAGGAGCAGTGGCAGCTGCGATGGTGGCGGCCTCAGCAGTGGCCTCCCTGCTCCACAACAAACATAAGTTCAGCTGACTGCTTAATCTCACCCTGCATAGGAGTGCACTTACTATTACAAAATTGCTGCAACTCAAACACATTAAAGTAATAATATCTGGCCTTTTGATAGGCAGCTGTGTAGGAGATAAAGGGGAATCAATACATTGGCATTTTGCATTTGGACAGCCAAGAAACTTTGCCACAGTCCCAGATCTTGCAACATGATTTAAAAGCAAAACAAGGGGTTATTCTAGAACAGGGATTCCCAGCTTTTCACAGGATTCCCATCCACTGATGATGATGGGAGTTGTAGTCGAATATTGGAGGAGCCAAGGTTGGGAATTCCCATTAGAGCAGGGTTTCCCAACCTGTGATACTCCATGCGGCGACAGCGTTGCTGGTTGTGTCCCTCTGCTGCCGCACCGCCTCTTCCTCTCCCCCAAGTGCTGCCGCTGCTGGGCTCCAGGAAAGTAGCGTGTCCAAAGGGACCTAAGCTTGGCCTCCCCCGGAAATAGCTGTGGTAGCTTCTTAAATTACCCTTGCCCTGCTGCATATCTTACACACTTGCGAGCCCTAGGCCAGAGGAGAGCTTTTTCTCAAGCTCGGTTCAACTTTTTGCCTTCTGCGGTTTTAGAGGGAAGATACAAGAGAGTCCCTCTGAGGAATTGTTTATGTCCATGTGGCACAGGTGAGCTTGAGACAATTTCTCATGTTTTGTTTTACTGTCCTTTTTATATAGATATTCACTCCATCTGGATTGAGACTTATCTAAAAAAAAAGCCACACAGATGATTTTTATGTGGCTTATTTCTTAATGGATCATCATTTGGAGATTACTGGGAGAATGGCAAGATTTTGTGCAGTGACTTGCAAAATAAGATGCGAACAAATCTATATATGTAATTCTCTTAGCTGGCATGTGTGTCCTGGATTTGGCGGCAGAATTCTCGCATCATGCTGTGAGAGTTCCGCTGCCGAAGGGCGAGAGTTGTGGGCAAGAAAAAATGGCAGTGGGCGGTATTGGTGGGCCGCAAAACAGCCTGAGGAGGCGGGCTCAGCTGGCTGTCGGGATGGCCTGGCCACGTTAGGCTGTCCCAGGAAAGGACAAGGTGGTGGCACAGCCCGGCCTGGCCACCGGGAGTGGGAGCGGGAGGCGGCGGCAGGACGGTTGGAGGAGGTGCCTGTGAGAGGGGTGAGTGGGAAACAGGTGACAGTGCAACGCCCCAGCGCAAAGTGGGACTTCGCCACCCGGGAGGAGGTTCCCTGTTTGCCACCCGCTGAGGTAAGATGCACAGTGTGGGGGGGGGGGGCGGGAAGGAGGAGAGGAACAGAAGGGGAGGGAGGACAAGAGAAAGGGGAGCAGGAAGGAGGGGGCAGGGGAGGGAGGGCAAGAGAGTGTGGGGTGGGAGGGGGCAAGAGGGGAGCAGGAGGGAGGGGGAGAGGGGCAGGTGGGAGAGGGAGAAGGGTGGTAGGGGAGGGCAGGGGCAAGAGAGAGGAGCAGGAGGGAGGGCAGGTGGGGGGAAGGGTGGGGGAGGGCGGGCAAGAGAGTGTGGGGCAGGAGGGAGAGGGGCAAGAGAGAGTGGAGGGGGAGGGAGGGCAAGGAAGTGTGGGGCAGGAGGGAGGGGGAGAAGGGTGGGCGGGAGGGGGAAGGGTGAGAGGGGAGGGCAGGGGCAAGAGAGAGGGGAGCAGGGAGGAGTGAGGGGAGGGAGGGGCAGGGGGGAGGAAGGGCAATAGAATGTGGGACAGGAGGGGGAGGGGCAAGAGAGAGTGGAGGGGAAGGGAGGGCAAGAAAGTGTGGGGCAGGAGGGAGGGGGCAGGAGGGAGGGCAAGAGAGTGGGGCAGAAGGGAGGGGAAGGGAGGGCAAGAGAGAGTGAGTCAGGAGGGAACAGCCGGCCCCAATTAGCACACAGATGCTCTGTGCCGGTAGGCTAGTTAGTTTTAATTTTCCTGTTTAATATGACACTGTATTGTTTAACAATTTTATTTGTACTTAACTGTTGTGTGTTGTGTTTTGGTCATGGACCGTAAATAAAAATATATATGCATGTCTGTAAAGTAGCTTGTCTCCTGCCATTTATTCTGCACTGGGGAGCGGTGTTCATGGTTGGATCTGCTGGGAGGAGACCTGTGCTTAGAAGATATTGATGGCAAACATCTCTTTGCCAGTGGAAAGTTTCTTTGGGTGGTGGAGAGTGAGAAAATCTGAGCTTTGGTTGTGGGGAAGGAGATGCCCGCTTGGGAGTGGGGAGAAGCTGTTCTTCTCTTTGGAGGTGGTGAAGGCGAGTATCTTCTCTGAACTGGAAGAGAATATCTCCTGGGTGTCGGAGAATGCGAACAAGGAGGTGGTGATGGAGATCTTGGAGAGTAGCCTCCTCCACAAGAACGAAGTGCTCCATCAAGCAGCTTTCCAGCCATTGGCCCCCACCCGCCCCCCTGGTTTGAGACCGCTAAGTTATAGAGTTGAGACACGTTTATTTTTTCTAAATAATTTATCTTTTCTAAATAATTAGAGTAAATTATTTGTTTTATCTGTATAGACTTCCATATAGTCAGTCACCAACTGTGGGGAGGAAATGGTGGTCAGGTTTTCTAAGTAAAGCTATACCAACTTCACAGTGCCCACTACAGCCCACTTTCTTTTTGCAACCAGCAAAGGCTATTTCTATGAGAAATCGGGGGCGGGGGGGAGCGGGGAGAGAAGATTGGGAACTCTATGGAGACTAGCTGTGCTGAAGGGATAGAGGAATGTAGAGCCCGCTAATAATTAAATTAGACATACCACAAAGAAGAAAACAAAACTGGACAGGTCATTAGATAAAAGTCTCCATGCATTCAAATTCCCACTGCTAAGATTAGGACCCTGTACTAACCATCTCTCTACAATACAGAGAGAGCAACAAACCATTGTGTCTAAGCCTGGCAAATTTGCCATTGTGTTCCTATCCAGTCAACTATTATTTCAACAAACCATTTGACATTACTGTGTATGTGTGTACAGACACCTGTATGCCTGTACATGTGAAAATGACTGTACACACATTCATTTTAAAAGTGAATTTGGGTACAAGCCTCCTCAAATGCAGAAGGACATACAGTACAATACAGGCATTTATTTCATGTAGTAGTAGTTTTATTTACAGTCATTGACCAAACAGAGAATAAAAACTAGTAAGCATTAAAATGTGTGTGTGTGTGTGTACACACACACACACACACACACACACACACACACACACACATATATATATGCAGTTTAAAATTAGGATGATATCCCATTATACCTTTTAAAAGCAATATAACTAAACTTAGCTACGGAAATAGAAATTGAAGCATCTTTATCTGAAAGCAGATGTTTTACAAGGTTATCATCGGATTGATCTACCAGTTTACATATTAAAGGAACAATAAGACGTTCCCTGGGATATAAATGGAGTTTACAGTGGAGAAGGATATGTGTGACAGTTTCTGTATCTCCTGACCCACAACTACAGTGTTGTTCTTCTAAAGGCACACCCTGAAACCCCGCAGCTAGAAGTGCAGATGGAAAGGAATTAACCCTTACTCTCGTGAATATCCATCGAAACTTAGAAAAAGTAATTGTCGACAGATTATTTGCGGGAGAAAGATCCATATTAGTTCTTATCCTCTCTAATAAAAGGCTTGGTCCGTGGACAACCAAGCGTGTGTCCGTGCCTCCCTCGGCCGTTCTGCGCATGCACAGAGCGCATGCGCAGAACGGCTGAGTCAGAAACGAAAAAAGGGAACAGGCGGCCATGTTGGGCGGCCAGAAGCAGCCGCCACGAAGAAGCCGGTGAAGTCCGGCCCAGGTGGTGGCGGAGCCGCCGCCGAGGCCTGGTGGCGCCAACAAGGACAGGCGGCTGGGAGACCTTGGGGCCCTTGCCCGGCCCCAAAATTGCCTTTGCCCTTGCCCCACATGTTTCCCGCCGACTGCTCTCCCACCCTCCCAGCTGCCCGAATTCTCCTTCCCTGCACCCCCCGCAAATGATTAAGGGCCAAAATGGCCCATGACAATGCCTCTGCGGCCACCGCCACAACCGACGACCACCCTCCCGCCTTCCCAGCTGCCCGAGCCCTCCTTACCCGATCCAACCCGCAACAGTCGGGCGAAGTAAAAGCATATTTTGCAAAGAAGAAGAGAGGAGCTCGAGAACAGAGCTCCTCTCTGTGCTAAGCCTCTTCCCAAACTGGTTCTTTGGGCGCAAAGGACACCTATTGCGTCCTTTGCGTCCATAGCGGCAGTTTGGGCAGTGGCTTTGCACAGAGAGGAGCTCTGTTCGCGAGCTCCTCTCTTCTTCTTTGCAAAATATGCTTTTACTTCGCCCGACTGTCGCGGGCTGGATTGGGGGCGGCAGGACCAGACCACCCGCAGACGGCATTCAGAGAAGTGGCAGCGGCAGCCGCTGAATGGCTGAGGCGGCAGCGGCAACAAAGCACCCACGGGCGGCATTTAAAAAAAAAAAACCGAAACAAGGGAGAGGGAAGAGGGGGGAAAAAAGGTGCAGGAAAACAAAAACAAAGAGAAAAAGAGGAAGAGACACACAGAGAAACAGACAGACAGTTAAAAAAAGAAGAAGAAGAAGCAGCTAGCGCCCATTATTATAACGGGCTTAAACATACTAGTAACTCTATAAAACTCTGGAAGTGCAGCCCAGTTTTCTTGGATCTCAATATCAACAAAGCGTTGTCTCACTACTCTTTTCGCATTCGCTAGACCCAGTTCCAGCACTTGAGCTGGGTCTAAGCTTAGAGAGGTGAGTTTCTTACTTACTGTAGCACACCATAGTGACTGGGGACTAACTGAGAGAAACTCAGGAATTAAACCAACTGGTCGCAGATGTATTTTCAACCAGAAATAAATAATCAGAAGCCAGGCCCGAGATTCAATTTTTATAAAGCCAGCCTCTGTCCTTAAAGTCACATTTGCTATACATTTTGGAGTGCCAAATAAGTTCCTCAAGAACCCTGATTGGCTTCTTTCCAGAGTATCAAACCTTGAGTATGGACCTAGTTGTATACCATACAATAATTGCGGAATGACCTTTGCAGTATAGAGCTTTAAAGCAGCTGGTATGAAGCCTGCACCCTGAGTCCTAAAAATTTTTAAGATTGCTGCTGTGCTACGTTTTGCCAACTCTGTGACCATACTTATATGTGCTGATTTCCCAGCATTGTGTTGAAAAATTACCCCCAAATATTTTATTTGATTTACCTGTTCTAGTCGATGTCCATCTAGCATCCATACAATTTTTTTTACTTTATTGGTGAAGCACATAATTTTGGATTTTTCGTAATTGATCTGTAGATGCTTCTCTCTGCAGTAAAGTGCTAAGGCATCTAACGCTCTTTTGAGCCCAACCCTGGTTTGAGATAGTATTACTGCATCATCGGCATACATCAGGATTGGGATTTTCTTGTTAGCTAGTTTTGGTGGATGAGTGTCAGATGTCTGCAAACACTTTATCAAATGGTTAATATAAAGGTTAAATAAGTAAGGGGCTAATACACACCCTTGTCGCACCCCTTTCATAATCTGGGGTGACTTGCATTGTCCACAATTTACAAAACCTTTAAAAAAAATAATTTAGGATGATGTTCTGTTGTGGCACATAGGTCATATAGATATACATCATTTTACATATTACTCTTATTTAACTATGCTTTTTGTTACCACTATTCAGCCTCATTAAAGATTTCTTTACCTCATGAACTGAGCTTCAGTGAGGCGGGACCCATTTTAAAATCTCGTATCTGGGCCCACTCCAACCTTGCTACGCCCTGGACTGTTCATTGAAAGTGTTGACTCAGTGCACGGCAGCAGTGAAAAAGGCAAATTCCATGCTTGGGATTGAAAATAAAAATACTAATATTATAATGTCCTTCTACAAATCCAGGGCATGGCCACATATGTAGTACTGAATATAGTTCTGATCACTGTATCTTAAGAAGGACTTTGTAGAACTGGAAAAGGAGCACCTTCTTTATGAAGCAAGGTTACAACATCTGGGACATTTTAGTTTGGAAGAGGCAACTATGGGGAGATGTGATAGAGGTCTATAAAATTATGCATGGAGTAGAGAGTGGACAGAGAGAAATTTTTCTCCCTCTCTCATAACATTAGAACCAGGAGTCATCCCATGAAACTGAAGGCCAGGAAATCTGGACTGACAAAATGAAGGACCTTTTCACCCAACACATAATTAGCCTATGGAATTCTTTGCAACAGGATATGGTGATGGCCGCTAGCTCGGATGACTTGAAAAGGGGCATAGACAAATTCATGGAGGACAGGTCTATCAATGCCTACTAGTCTGGTGGCTATAGACCACCTCCAGTTTAAATACTAGTTGCAGGGATGCAATAGCAAGAGAGAGGGCATGCCCATGCCTCTTGCCTGTTGGCTTCCCAGAGGCATCTGGTGGGCCACTGTGTGAAACAGGATACTGGACTAGATAAGCCTTGGGCTTGATCCAGCAGGGCTGTTCTTATGTTCTTAGAAGCTGCAATCACTTGGGCTGCCCCTGCCCAGATGTTAGTATAGTGGCTAATAAACAACCTTAAACTGGGTAGGACAGGCACCCTACCCATCTTTGGGTGCTGTGCTCACTCCCAGTTTTTGATCAAGTGTGAGTAAAAACCTTGGTAGGATGATGGGGAAGTGATCACATGAAAGCCTCATGCTGGGTTGGACAGCACCATCCTACCCAGCACCCGTACCCAACATTTTAATGAGGCAGGAGGAAAAGTGTGAGGCTCCTACACAATCACTTCCCTCTCCTCCTACTGAGGTTTTTACTTACACAAGATGAAAAACCAGGAGTGTGCACAGGCCCCGAAGCTGGGTAGGACACTTTTCCTACCCAGTTTATGGTAATCTGAATAGCCCTATTTTCTTGGAATAACTGAGTGAGATCTGTTCAGGTCTTCCTCCTGATAGAAGATGCCCTTCACAATTGACATAGCCAGACATGAGGCAGGAACAGGGAGAAGTGGGTCCAAACCCTTCCCTTGAGAGATCATGCCATTGGCTCTGCCAGGCCCAGCACCTAATCAGCCAATAGCTATGGTCACTCAGCAGACAGCCTTTGACCTGATTTTCAACTGTGCATTGTGGGGAGGGGGAAGTGGTGGCAATGGGCAGCCTGTTACTTGCCTGTCTGATGACTATATATGGTTATGCTGGGATGCTGGTTAGGGATGTGCAAACAGGTTTGAAGAACCAGTTTGAATATGAACCGGTTCGGTTCGAAGGTTCCCCTGGGTGCCTACCACCCACCCTGGTTTTGTGCCCCTAGGTGCTCTGCATAGGGCATAATGGGCTGGTTTGAGTCCCCATTATGCCCTATGTAGAACCTTTTAGAATTGGTTTGAATTGGGTTTGAATTTGAGCCAAATGAGGGCGGGGGGCAGTTCGAGCAAAAACAAAACCGTACCTACCCACCCTGATTTGAAGCTGGCTCGAATTTGAACCAAAAAGGCCAAGTTGGTTTTGTGCACATCCTTAATGCTGGTTGGGCTTTGATTGTGCATCAAGGTTTCTGTTTAAGTTTTCCTTGTGGCCTGAGGTGCTAGCCATGGCTGCTGCCACATACAAGCCTCTCTCTATAGAGGCTTTCTACGCCTTTGTGGCGCTTTTCCTTTTTCGACTCCTTCCCATGTGACCCCTTTTCTTGCTTCCTTGTGTGGATGCTTTACCCTTGCACCCCCTCATTGCAGCTGCAGAGATGAAGCTCCTCACCACTTCTTCCCACCACTTCCCACCACTGTTTTCTCTTCTTTTCCCACTGTGCCTTTGTTTGAAAAGTGTGGGTGGAGGCCCATGGCCCTGCTGTGTACACTGAGTTTTGTAATTAGCTAATGAGCAGGCTAGACTTCTGGCTGAGGCAGCTGTGGGTAAGCAATGGAGGTTTCAGGCAGGAATCTTTCTCAGCCCTACCTGGAGATGCCAGGGACTGAACCTGGAACCTTCTGCATGCCAAGCAGATGCTCTTCCACTGAACTATGGCCTCATCTCCATTCTTGCTCCTGGTATATTGGAGTTGGATAGAATGTCAGCCAAGTGGACTATTCCTCCTTCCACCTCCTTCTCAGTCATGACCGTTTTGCAAACTGTCTACTTTGGGCTCATGCCACACAGTTGCGACTATCATTGTACATCATAGTGACTGCCTTGCAGTAGTGCAATTCTGGTTCCAGGTGCACAAGTGCAAGACAATGACTTGTTGCCTTGATCTGGCTCAAGATTATACCACCTCAAGTGATCCTGCCTCCATTGACTACTGATCTGCTTCTGGGCTCAATTCAAGGTGCTGGTCTTGAATGTTAATACCCTAAATAACCTGGGGCTACTAGAGTGTCTCAAGAATTGCCTTCTGCCATATGAACATGCCTGAGCTCCTTTGTCTGTTTCTGAGGCCCTGCTCCAAATCCTCTAGCCATCAGGTGTTTGGGTATGAGAGACAGGGCCCTTTCTTTTCTGGTGCCTGCAGCCTAGAAAAGCCTCCTGAGAGAAGCCTGCTGAGTTCCATTACTGTTTACTCTTTGGTAGGCAGAAAAGAAGTAGGTCAATCCAGAAAGTACTCCTAATTGGCCAGCATAAATGCACAAGGGAGGAGTGAGGGAATGCATGCCTCTTCCCTTCCTCACATGCCACCTCTGAATTACATGCCTAGGAGCTTTGACATTAAGTACTGGATTAAAACAATATTTAAGTTGCACGTTATGAGGTGATGCAGATAAACTGCCCTTACTTGATTAAGAGACAATGAGGCAGCATCCTTGGTGGATGGGAGACATGTGTGTCTACATTCCTGAACCAAACCTTTTAAAATATGTTGTTCTTGACTAAGATCTGTCACTAGCGAATTGATTCTATGGTGTTAATTCCTTTTTATTTTATTTTTTACATTTTTATTGTGCTTTACCCACTCTGTGTGTGTGTTTATGTGTTTGCACACACACGTGCACAACACCAATGCATTGCAGATTATTGTTTTACTGTGATATTTTTGTTGACTATTTTTAGCCACTCTGGTTATGTTA
Source organism: Hemicordylus capensis (assembly GCF_027244095.1). Lineage (NCBI taxonomy): Eukaryota > Metazoa > Chordata > Lepidosauria > Squamata > Cordylidae > Hemicordylus > Hemicordylus capensis. The sequence goes on along the minus strand of NC_069661.1, from coordinate 187,993,492 downwards.
TAGAAAAGTAGGGATCAAATATTGTCAATAAATAAATCAACAAACAAGTTCATATGTGTGATTCTTTCTTGATTACTCCTGCTTATTCTGTTCTCTGCTTATTTAATGGAGGATAGAGTTATGCTGAAATACTCACTGGCAGTGTTCTCTCTAATTTTTTTTCATCTGTGTGCGGAATGAATTTTGTTCTGAGCGGCAATGTCAAGACAGTATGTGTGCACATGTGACCAATATTTAAGGGGGTCACCTGTAATTAGGAGTATTGCTTCGGAGAGGCTAGTACAAGTCCCCAAAACAAAACAGATCCCGGACACCAGCTGGATTTAGTTCATCAGTTTATTGTTACATCCTAAACTTTAGCTAAACTATAGTCCATTCACTCACACACACATACATACATACTCACCAGCCCCATTTAAAAGGTGATCAGTCTTTAAAACGGGGTGTTGGAAGAAGCCGTGGGCCCCACGATCAACATCTGTTGATGCCTGACTTTAAAAAGGGTTGCTGGTCCTTGAAGCAAGGGTTACCTGTCTTTGAAGCTGTTTGATGTTCTGTATTGGCCTCTGTCCTTATCTCTTGGACTGACCATAGTCCTCGTTTGAGCAACTCCTTTCCTGCTGCCTTAGGCATTTCATTCCAGTCTTCCCTGGTCCTTCTTGGGGTCATCTGCATTTCTTCCCAACATTTATTCTGTCTTCGGGGCTGGTATGTATTTTGCTCACTCATGCATTCTTTCACATATACACATACCCAATTCCTTTTATCTTTTGTTTTGGACAGAAGTAAATCATGCCAACAACCTTTTAAGTGGGAGCAATTCCCCTTATCAACATCAATACTTCATTCAGTTATACACGTAGGCTATAGAACTACAACATGGACAATCACTTTTAATCAAATAATTATACTAGCTGTATTATATGTCACACATGCGTTCAGCATGGAGCTTTCCTGATTCAAGCCGGATCTAAAATTAACTGAGCGGACATAAAAAAACTTGTGAGTGCACGCATGTACACACACCTTAGGGGGAACACTGCTCACTGGTATCCTTAATTCCAAATCAGTCCCATGAAAAATTATGAAAACAGTCCAGAAACAGCTTACTGTGACTAAATACAACAGATAATTGCTTATGAAATTTATGAAAGATAACATAAATTATCTACTGGTTGGGTTTTTTCACTCTTTTTTCTTTGCTTCTTGTAATGCCCTGTTAATGAATAGTGAGTGACCCATTAACCACATTCTATGGTTGTTCCTTTACTTTCTGATGGTTTGCAAGATTCATATATCTGAGTCACTACATATACGCTTGACAAGGCTATACTGCACAAGCTCAAAACTGAATTTCCTGTCTTGCTTGCTCCCCTACCACAAAGTGTTAGTTTCAGGGTACTGTGTGAGGGGTTTCCTTTAAACTGGGGATGGCAGGGAGAAGATGTGGAAATTTCTCTGTGTCCTCTTACTGATCAGGGAGGATGCTTTCGAGGGATCCCTGAAGGGCTGAACATGTAGCTAAGCATTGATCACATGAGAAACTAGTCATTTAAAGGAAACTTTAAATGATGAAATCCCACAAACCAAATCTATTAATAAAAACCAGACACGCCTCCTATCTGACACCATCTTCTAAAATGTGTGAAAAATACGTAATTCTGATTAGCTAAAAATATTCAGCGCCCAGGTATAAATGCCACCACCCAGAGAGATGAAAACCAAACTTGCAAGTGCAATAGACGGCCAAGTTAGATCTTTGTAGTGGGTCCTACAACTCTATCCACAGCAAAGCAGCATTTCTACTTGTGTCAAGAACAATGATTTGGCAGATTTGTCTATTCATCTTTCTGGCAGTTAGTTGTTCTGATGGAGAAGCCAGCTCCATGGGTCCACCTTTGAAACAAATAGAACCTTCTATAACAGCGCTGGAGAAAGACTTTGTAAGTACACCCTTAGATAATATTCTCTTTTTTCTTCATCTGCTTGTATTCTAGCATATATTAGAACGTCAAAATTCTTGAGCACCTAGTTGGATTTGGGTGTACAATTGAATGTACATGGGCAGAAACTTGTAATCAATTTGCTAATCATTCAGTTTTATAGAGATTGAAGATATGGGGCTGCACTGCACAGAAAGTTGCTTCCCTTGCCTATTCACATTAGTCTCAGAAATATTCCCAGATTTACTGCGGGCAGTAAACACAACTTATTATTGGTTAGGAACACAGGAAGGTGCTATATACTGAGTGAGACCATAGGTCCATCTCGCTTAGTATTGTCTACACAGACTGGCAGTGGCTTCTCCAAGGTTTCAGGCAGGAATCTCTCTCAGCCCAGAGCAGCTCCATCACCTAAGGTGAATTTCTCACAGTGCTCACACTTCTAGTTTCCCTTTCATATGCAACCAGGGCAGACTCTGCTTAGCTAATGCAGATTTATACATGGCTTTCCTTATATGTAGCATTTAGGGACAAGGGTTTACGGAGTAGAGGAGGTAGGAGAGATACTAGCCTCTAATCCAATTTTTTCAGACATCTGAAATATTTTTGTTGAGATAGTCTTCACAAAATGGGCACTCTTCTTCCCATTATAACATCTTTGTAAAATAAATTCATTCTTTGAAAAAGAATGGATATAATCCTTTAATGGTGACAAATTAAAAATTACTAAATCCCCTGTGGAAATGTATTTTTGGGGACAGTTTTCATTCAATGTAGTTTGCTGAAGGAACTCCTTATTTTGTGAACGATAACTGTAGAAGTCTCTCCAGTCTAAATGGAGACTTCCATAATTTGAGCTATACTTCCATAGTTTGATTCCTGCCTGCAACCTTGGTAGCACAGGAAAGTGTAGTTTGCCACAGATTTATACCTCTGTTTAAAGTGGTTTTGGACACATTACTAAGAGAACTGTGGTAGATGTTACCCAAGGAGGGTACCAGCCAAAGGCACAGTGACTTCTGCATTCAGCTGACTGCATGTTTAAGGATAACTTGCATAGCGGTTTTTATGAAGCCTGTTGGTGTTAAAAGAAGGGCTGCCACTGATGCTGAAGTGAAGGCACATCTCCCTGATGGTGGCATTTCTTCAGTACGAAGCGCCACCAGCTGAACGAAATTTACTTTCTCATTTGACTTTCCGGCTTTTGCTGATGAACTTATTTGTCTGTGTTGTCATGTTTCTTTTAAATTTTATCGTGGATAGTATTGTGTTATTTTTATATGTGCTGCTAAATGCCTCGGAAATCTGTGATTGAATGAAATAAAATGATAGTCTCATTTTAAGAGGAACATGTGAAAGCAACTGGCATGTGTGTTGGAGATGTGGCTACAGTCGAATGTGAATGTGTTTGTGAAGGCTAAAGCAATTGGTTAGGATTGTAGTTCTTATGATCAAACTATATCCTAAGCACATGTAATTTCTCTCAAGCAATGTTAAACATGGCTGCCTTTTCTAAACAAAAAAGAAGCACAGGCGAGACAATGACATGTTTAATGTTTTGTCTAGTTCGATCCTTAGCTAAAACGTTTTCTTGACAGTACGTAATTCAAAGTTTGAGTCCAGTATTTATTTTAACAGCTCATGTGAAAATTTGTTTAATAGCAATAATTATTTACTTTTTTATGTAAGTAATTTACAGAATTATTTACAAATAATTATGTATTTCGCAGCCACAGCATGCTAGAAACTTTGCAGAGTGCCAAACTGTGTATATAATAGCAATAGCACTTACATTTATATACCGCTCTATAGCTGGGGCTCTCTAAGCGGTTTACAATGATATAGCATATTGCCCCCAACATTCTGGGTACTCATTTTACCAACCTCGGGAGGATGGAAGGCTGAGTCAACCTTGAGCCCCTGGTCAGGATCGAACTTGTAACCTTCTGGTTACAGGGCGGCAGCTTTACCACTGCACCACCAGGGGCTCTCCACTGCACCACCAGGGGCTCTATATAAGATGAGGTTGTAAGTCAGGTGGGAATGACATCAGGTACATTAATGTACCAGGTACATTAGTAGTTTTATCTTGTGCTTCTCTGCTTGAGCACTTTCACTGGCCACTTTAAGATTTATATTTGAATTCCCCACATTTCTAAACTGAATGACACAGATGCACATTGACCAGAAAGTACATTCCGCTTTAAGTGTGCCTCTCTCACTTTCTAAATTCTGTTTAAATAAACAGAAAAGAGATGCATAGGGATTAAACACCACTGAAGCATGGCAAAATGCTCTAAAACAATGGTTCCCAACTTGTAGTCCTCTAGATGTTGCTGAACTATGATTCCCATTATCCCAGCTACAATTTATTGTGGCTTGGTATGATGGGAGTTGTAGTTCAGCAACATCTGGCAGACCACAGGAGGTTGGGAGCTACTGCTCTATAATGAAATAAGGATGGCACTTTGTGAGTCCATTTGCAGATAACTAAAGATTATCGGCAAAATGAATTTATTACAGTTGGAGTGGTTAGAGTGCTGGACTAGGACTGGGGAGACCAGAGTTCAAATCCCCATTCAGCCATAATACTTGCTGGGTGACTCTGGGCCAGTTACTTCTCTCTCAGCCTAACCTACTTCACAGGGTTGTTGTGAGGAGAAACTTAAGTATGTAGTACACCAATCTGGGCTCCTTGGAGGAAGAGCAAGATATAAAATGTAAATGATGATGATGATGATGATGATGTTGTAGATCTTCAAGGGACTGCTATTCATTATGTTTATTTCACCAATATGCTCCTTATTTGCTTGAATACTTCCCTTCCTCCAAGTGGTATATGTGATTCCCCCGTCCTCACAACCACTCTGCAAGATAGGTTTAACTGAAAGATAGTACCCAAGGTTAACCATAGATATGCTATATACTGTCAGAGTTAAGATCCAGATGCAAGTGAAGGGAAGTGGGCTCGTCCTTTTTAATTGTAGTGTTATAAGTGCCCCAAGCAGTAGTGCACTGCACTCGAAGTGCAGCAGATCATGGCTCAAGCCTCAGGAAAATCATGTGGGTATAGAAATGACTGAGGTGGGAAGAGTCCCTCAGAACTGCAGGAAATGCTGGAACTGAGCCAGAGCGTTTCTTGGCCTGACTGTGAGCTGTTCTACATGTTTGATTGAAACATTTCTTGTGTTTTATTGCAGAATACAAGTCAGTCTGATGTTGCTGAAGGTGGATCTATTTTCATACATATACTGGACAGCAAGCACTGGGCACAGGTATGCCTCTCAATTTGTATTCTGTCTCTCTCTCTCTCTCTCTCTATCTATCTATCTATCTATCTATCTATCTATCTATCTATCTATCAAACTACTATATCGCCCAAACGTTCTTCTCTGGGTGGTTAACATAAAACTATTAAAACACATATAAAAAGTTAAAAACAATTCAACAATTTAAAATCAACGATAAAATTAAAACAGACAATTTTAAAAAGCTGGGAAAGCTTGAGTGAAAAGATGGGTTTTCAGATGTTTTTTTAAAAATTGTCAGAGATGGGAGGCTTTGACAGGCTTTGCTGCCAGATGAAATGATAATTGTTGTCTGGTAATGGGCCAGAAAAGACTAACCCTATGTTCAAGAGAAGGACCCTCTCTTCAGTCAGTTTCTTAGAACTGACTGAGGATTTCCACAGGTCCTTTAAGGAGGGCAATGGGGGCCTCACACATCAAGGGGGGCATATCAACATTGACAAACATTACACATGGACTAAGGGGGGGGGGGAAATGACATTAATGAAGGGTGTGAAGAGAAGGAAGAGAAGCCTCAAGTGACCATTTAGGCCTCAGGCCTCTTGGAGGACTAAACAGGGCTTGTATTTGCCTCTTTTTTCTTGATGAGGCAAGCAGACCAAATATGAAAGTATGACTCTACTACCATTGCCGGTTTTTATTGACATGATTCTGGCAATATATCAGAAGAAGGCAGAAGGTAGAAGCCAGCACAAGGCAGCAGCGAGCCTCTTGAGCGGCCATATGTGCTCTCCCTTCCTAGCAGTCTCCAAGCAGAGACTAAACAGCCATCTGTTGGGGATGTTGGAGTTCTGGGTGTCCTGCATCAAGCAGTGTGTAGGCCTCAGGGGTCTATGAGGCTCTCTCCAACAACACGGATATAAATACAGCGGATACAGCAACACTAATATCAGTGGTGGATCATGTTATCCTCTTAGAATGCCCCTGCTGGAATGAACACCAAGGAGGCCTTCAACATTGACATTTCTGTTCTGGGGAAAGTTAACTAATCCATTCTTTCTGATGGTTTTCTGGCAGGTCGAAGAAAAGAAGATCTTACTTGCCCAGCTGATTTCCATGTACTTGAAAATGTTGACAGACATTTCCAAGACCAGAACTGCAAAACACATCAGGGATATAGTAGGTGCTCTGGAAGACTATGAGATAAAATTCAGTGAAAGCCTGAAGAAAGCAAATGATCTAATGGAGTTGGTGAAGCTTCCGGTAAGCTTTTCTTTATTTTACTTTATGATACTAAATAGAATCACTTTTTTTCAAAAGAGTGCATTGTCTGGGATGCGGGAGATGGATGGTGGCTGAGCCTGTGGTCATATAGGGGTTTTACAGAGGGTTTATGAGTTGGATCTCAGCTGGTGATGATTGACCAGGAAAGAGATCTTGGGACATGGCTGGTGCCAGGGCTCAGCATTGCTGGTAAGCTGCTGAGGGCCCACGGCTGGTCCCTGAGATCACCTCTGTGCTTGTAGCCATTGTGTAGTGGTGGGAAAATGAGTTATAGCGAACAGCTATATATATCAGCTCAATATGCAATGGTTAGGAGAAAGGCAAATTCCACACTAGGTTGTAGTGTCTTAATATAAGTCTATAATGTGGCCACATTTGGAATATTCTGTACAGTTCTGGTCACCTTATCTGATAAAGGATTTCATAGAACTGGAAAGGGTGTAGGACAAAAGGACAATGAAGATAATCAAGGGGTTGGAGTACCTTCCCTATGACAACAAGCTAAAGTATTCAGGACTTCTTAGAACTGGGGGGGGGGGAAGATGACTAAGTGGGAACATGACAGAAGTTGTTACTGTTATGCATGGTATAGGGAAAGTGGATATGGAAGCATTTTCTTCTTCTCCCATAATACTGGAACTCAAGAATTGGATATAATTAATTGGTAATTTATATATAATTATAATTCAAAGGGAATATAATTAATTCAAAGGGAAGTGCTTCTTCCCAAAGGAAAGTACTTCATAATGAACCTAGCTGATTTATGGAGTTACCTGCAGCAAGATGTGGGAGGGCCACTAACTTAGATATGATTTTATAATGGGATTGACAGATTTATAGATGATATCCACAGCTATTGGCTATGATAGTTACATGAAACATCTGTGTTTGGTGGTAGTAGCTCTGTCCAATGGGCCAAGAGACACCTTGGAAGGAGAGCTGGTCTTGTGGTAGCAAGCATGAATTGTTCCCTTTGCTAAGCAGGGTCCACCTGTTTTGCATTTGAATGGGAGACTATGTGGGCTCTGTAAGATATTCCCCTTAGGGGATGGGGCCATTCTGGGAAGAGCACCTGCATGCAGAAGGTTGCAGGTTCCTCTTTTCCTAAGAGAGACCCCTGCCTGTAACTTTGGAGATGCCGCTGCCCATCTGGGTGGACAATACTGAGCTTGATGGATCAATGGTCCGACTTGGTAGAAGGCAGCTTCCTATCTTCCTGTGTTCCACTTTCTAAAGTGATGGCTCCCTTATAATCAGCAGGGGGAGAAAAAACAGTCCCTATTCAACTCAGTACAGCATCCTTCCCCATGGCTACTATGGGTGCCTTCCTTGTGTTTATTTTTTAGATTGCGAGTCCTTTGGGGACATGGGGTCATCTTTTCTTTTCTTTAGCTATGTAAACTACTCTGAGAACATTTTGTTGAAATCAGTATATAAATTTATTATTTATTATTATTAATACAATACAATACAATACAATACAATACAATACAATACAATACAATATGCAACTGGATACCATTTGTTAAAGGGCAGCAGTTGGAGAGCTGTTACTTTCATGTGCCTTTGTGGCCTTCCCATAAGTTTCTGACTGGCCACTAAGAGCAGGATGTTGGGCTGGATGGTCTGTTGGTCCAAATGTTCAGGTCCATATGATGAGAGAAAATTAAGCAACCTTAAGCATGCCTTACATCCCTTTTGGTTCTATGATACAGTTGAAATAAATTGGCTCTAACTATTGCTTGATCATAGTTAAGTATTAAGTAATTTCTTGTGACTGAATCATGCTTACTAATTACTATCGCCAGGGGCATAACTATAATAGGGCAAGGGGAGACAGTTGTCCGGGGGCCCACTGCCTTGGGGGGCCCCCCAGAGGCAAGTCACATGACTGACTCCCCCAGCCGCGCACTCGCCCGGGCTTCCTTCACTTGTATTCATCCTCCAAAATTGATGTGAGTGTTAAGACCTGGAGCTACCAGAACAGCAGGTCTTTCTCTAGTACCATTAAATGACTTGCATCGTCCACAATTTACAAAACCTTAAAAAAAAAAAATTTAGGATGATGTTCTATTGTGGCGCGCACACACACACACACACACTCTGGGCCCACTCCAGCCTTGCTACGCCCCTGATCAATGAGGCATTTTATTCTGAGGTATTGCCATTAGAGCAAATGGAAGGAAGGGAGGAAGGAAGCTACTGCAGAACTTCTTAAAGCAGTGAAACAAGCACCCTTTTCTGAGGAAATCTATTTGTTCATAAAAAACCAAACCAGTTTTTAATCTGATAGCTAAATATAAGTGCCATGGTATTCTAGCCAGAGTATGAGTCACTAGCAGTCAGTTCAGAACCAGCAGGAGTGCATCCTGATAGAACTTCAAACACTAGGATTGTTTTCTTCTGTTGCTGAAGAGGTACTCTAGGAACATAGCTGCTTTGGGGGCCCACACCTCCATTTTTGGAGGAGAAAAGTGGGATCCTCCCCACTCACCCCTAAAAAAACACATACAGCAAAATTTATCACAATACATGGGTCAGTGAGAACTTGACCGATGCAGGGTTTAGAACAGGGTTGCATAACTTGGGCCCTCCAGCTACTGTTGGACTACAATGCCCATCATCCCGGATGATTAGCCATTGTGCCTGGGGAATATGCATTTGGGATTTCCCCTTATCTGTGATGAACACATTATTTTGCTTTCTTAGACTGGGTCCCCTGACTGAAATAGATGGGGCAGTCTTACATGCATTGCAATTACATGGCTGAATCAGGACAGCTGAATTTTAAATAACCCCCCACCCCCGCCACTGCCACATACAGAGAAAGAGATCTTCATAGACTTCCTGAGATGCTATTACTATTTGTTTTAAAGCAAGTATTCAATAACTACCATTTGTTAGACCCGAATGTGTGCTTGTTTATTTGTCTGGTGTTCATAAGTTTTAAAATTAATCACTCGTTTTCCTTTGAAATAGATGAATGATGTGAAAATCCAGCGCAAGGCAGTAAAAGAACTTTATCATGTTTTGCTGGAGGTCCACAAGGAAGAGAACAAAGAAAGAAGGAAGAGAAGCAGAAGACACAACCCCCAAGTACAGAATCGATGCAAACCCAATCTCAGTGGCTAGCACTGTTTTTCCACTGATAGTTCCTTTTAATATATCTATATATATATATTTATTGATATTTATCAGTTTAAAATAATTATTTATGAGTCAATCTTGTAGAATCAACTGATTTAAAATATTTATAGTTCTCAATGTTATCTGAGAAAGTAATATTATTGAATTGCTATTTATCTTCTGATGATTGCTAACTGAATCACCTCAAATTTGTCAAGATGTTACCCGTTACTTTCTATATTTAATTAAAACAAATGCTGTACTATTTTCATAATTCTGGTGATTTTTTTACAGTTAAAAATAATAAGATTATTGCCAAATATTTATTGTGTTACCTTGTGAATAGGGCATACTGTTTAGGAAATCCCCCAAGCAAGTTTTTATACATGATATTGGAATTTTGCTCCATTTATGTAAGTTTCATCCCAGCCTCGTATGTGCTGCAATGCATACATGGAGCTCCTATCTGTACAGGCTTCCACATTCACTGCGAAGAGAGAGCCAGCACACTATACATTCATCTTCATTCCTCATTTGAGTAAAGTGAAAAGGAAGCCTTTGTAGGTGGAGTAGGTTGCTTGCACTCTGGAAAGATAAGGAATCATATGACTGGGATAGATTAATAAGCATATATAACAAAATCATACGATGGTTACGGCAATGGAAAACATTTTCTGCTGGAAACCAGCATATATGTGTCCCAATAAACATGATGATCTTGGTATTAAACAACTACTATTTGGGTAGCATGAAGGCATTGTATGAGAAGTGAAACATGTTGCACTAAAAGAACACTGCAAACCACTCCCTTGAATGGAATAGAATTTCCCTGATGTACTATTTAAATAAAGTCTGTGTTTGAATTAAAATTCCATGTATTACTTATGTGTGATCTTTCTTTACATTCCTTAGGACATAAAACAAAACATAATTTTAACATAAAATATGTTAAATGAATGAATGAATGAATGAATGAATAAAACATTCCCATAGTTTCAACCATGATTTGTTGTCAAACACAACAAAAATAGGGAGTGTCCAGAAAAGTCACAAGCAGCAGAAGTAGATATGCTGGAGCATATTTTCAAGGTTGTGATATAAATCTGGTTGTGTAAATGTGGACATCTTTTCCACATGTAAATGTAGAAAACAGGAAATCAGATATTCTTGAGTTTGATCACAATGATGGCACAAAAACCAAATTGTCAAAAGCCTTAATAGGGTATCGGGAGAAGCCAAAAGGATACGTCTGTGCTTTTCAGTTAAAGTGGATGACTGAATACTGAGAATCCTGGTTCATGCTATATTAAACATTACTGATGTACCATCAGTGATACCTGATTTTTTAAAAAATAAATGTGGGCTCTTTCAGTGCAAATTGGTGTTTGCACAAGATCATTTACACACTATAGAATCATAGTGTGCTGTTTACATATGCAGAGGGATGTATATACATATACATCCCCTAATAGCACAATGGACACATTGCACATTATGCACATTTAAACACATTATGCGAAAACTTAGCTCCCTTGAGAAGTCCATAATGCTAGGAAAGGTTGAAGGAAAGAGAAGAAGAGGACAACCAGCAGCAAGGTGGATGGACTCGATTATGACAGCAATGAATGCACCACTGAGAGACCTTAAAAGCCAAGTTGAAGACAGATCATCCTGGAGAGAATCTATCTATGTGGTCGCTAAGAGTCGACACTGACCTGATAGCACTCAATCAATCAATCAATCAATCAATCGCACAATGAACATGTGAGGAGGCTGAACCTGCGTTCCACTGTTGCTGGTGCAGATGCAGATACTCAATAGTATAACAGATTATGGGGCTTTGGGGGCCTCACAAGTCTTTAGTTGAGATATGATCAGGCTCAACACAAAGCCCTTTATTGCCCCAAATACTGCCTAGAGTGATCCAAGGGTTGCACACTGTAGGATCCCCTGAAAAACTACAGAAGAGGAAGCTAGGATGCAGCTCTCAGATTATGTTCTTCTCCACTATTGCTACTCAAATGATCGCTTGGGTTGCCTGTGCAACTTGGTACATCCAACCCATGTGGTAGGTTACTGACTTCAACCTGCATTGGCCCCTCAATAGTCCACATGGCTATTTCCATGTCCACATTTCTGGTTTGAATGCTGCCTTTCCACTTTGAGTGCCAGGTTTCTCAGAGGAACCTGCAATTCTGAGGACAGGCCCAGCACCAAACAATGTGCGCAGGAAGCTATGTGGACAGACCATTACTGAGACACATCATTAACAACATGGTTTAGTACTTGCTTCTCTTGTCTGGATACTAATGAATAGCCAAATTCTTTATTCAGAGTAAAGCCCATTGAGTTAAATGGAGTTTACTTTCAAGTCAGTGGCTGACAGCCAGGTGCTGGTCAGGTGTGGAGCCTGTTGAATGGTGGTTTGTGTCTGGCCCTGCCTGGCAGCCCCTCTAGTGATGTCTCATGCATGTGACTAGGGCTCTGGAGAGCCCGAGTGAGCTGTCCTCCCTTAATCCATTTCAGGCAGCGTTTGCTGCCTGACAGCCTTTATTTATCTTTCTCTCCCTCCAGCGAGGGAGAGAAAGATAAATAAAGACTCTCAGGTAGCAAGCGCTGCCTGAAATGGATGGGGAAGAGCTCGCTCGGGCTCTTCAGGGCCTGAGCCACACCCCCGTGCATGTGATGTCACACACAAAGGGAGTGTGGCCCGGGCTCGAGATAGCCTGAGAGAGCTCTCTCCCGTCCATTTCAGGCAGCTTGCCTGAATGGAGAAGAGCTCACTCGGGGTTCTTTGGAGCCCGGGTGGGGGAGAGTTCCCTTGGGGCTCTTCTGGAATCCAGCCATACCCCTCTGTGGGCTTCAGCAGCCTTTTCATTGGTGGCCTGGGTTATTTGAACCCATTCACACAATGGTGGTTCCCAGGGGTGTAGCTAGGGGAGAGGGAGCCCGTGTTCATCCCTCTCTTTGGCGGCACCCCCGAGTGAGGGAGACAATGAAGAAAATAGGGAGGGATGGAGCTGGAGGGCCCTCAGGAGCGGAGGGCTAGTGTTCTTTGAACCCTTTTGCTCAATTATGGTGCAGCAACACTGTGCGGGTACTATGGGTGAGGGGAGATTTTAGTCAATCTCCCTTTCCCATTGAAGCAGGTTGTGACTCCCAAAATGTGTCCCTGAGGACGATGCAGCCTTCAGGAACATATTTTCAGGAGTTACAGAGACTTCAGAGGGAAGGGGAGACTGGCAAAAATTGCCCCTGTCCCTTACTGTCAGCACAACATTAGTAGCACCAGCACTTTGTTAGCCTAGTCCAGAGGTTCCCAATCTGTGGTCTTCCAGATGTTGCTGAACTACAACTCCCATCACCCCCAGCCACAACATCTGGAGGACAACTGGTTGGGAAGCCCTGGTCTAGATGTTCCTCAGCATACGCAGGATAGCAACCTTAGTTATGTATCCAAAACTTGTGGTGTGTGTGTGTGTGTGTGTGTGTGTGGCTCTGATATGCACATGAAGCTATCATATTATATCAGAGCACTGGTATTTTGGTCAGCATTGTCCATGGATTGGCAGCCAGTTCCCAGGTCTTCAGGCGGTATTTCCTGGGGATGTCACGGTGTGAACCTGGGACCATCCGCACACAGGGCATGTGCCAACTATGGCCTTTCTACATTAATAGAGTTCACCTGCTTACTATTACTCCATTTCAGTGGAAGAGGCAGCTCTTCAGCTGTTCAGCACTGTTTTATAGTAGGGAGGGCAGGCAGGATTCCCCCTTGTCTTAAGGAGTTTATTATTAGACCACTTTTGAAGAAAAATACACTGGATCCCTCAGAGTTAGCTAATTACAGACCTGTTTCTAATCTTCCATGGTAGAGCAAGGTGGTTGAGCGGGTGGTGGCCTATCAGCTCCAGGCAGAATATCTAGACCCATTTCAGACTGGCTTTCGTGTGGGCTATGGGGTTGAGACTGCCTTGGTCGGCCTGATGGACAATCTCCAGCTGGCTTTCGACAGAGGGAACATGACTCTGCTGATCCTTTTGGATGTCTCTGTGGCTTTCGATACCATAAACCATAGTATCCTTCTGGACTGTCTGAGGGAAGTGGGATTGGGTGACACTGTTTTACAGTGGTTCTGCTCCTACCTCTCAGGCAGATTCCAGATGATGTTGCTTGGAGACTGTTGTTCCAGTGAGAACTGAAGTGTGGAGTTCCACAAGGCTCCATACTGTCTCCAAATGCTCTTTAACATCTACAGGAAACCACTGGGAGAGATCATCAGGAGGTTTGGTGCTGGGAGTTATCAGTATGCTGATGACACCCAGATCTACTTCTCCATGCTGACCTCATCAGGAAATGGCATATCTTCCCTAAATGCCTGCCTGGAGGCAGTAATGGGCTGGATGAGAGATAACAAACTGAAGTTGAATCCAAATAAGATTAAGGTCCAGGACCCAAGAGATGGTTTAGATCTGCCTGTTCTGGATAGGGTTACACTCCCCCGAAAGATCAGGTACGTAGCTTGAGAGTGTTCCTGACACAAAGCTCTCCTTGGTTTCTCAGGCTGAGACAGTGGCCAGGAGTGCTTTTGCTGATACGAGCTTTGGCCAATACGTCAGCTACATCCATTTCTAGAGGTGAATGACCTTTAAACAGTGGTACATATGCTGGTAACCTCCAGGCTTGACTACTGTAATGCACTCTACGAGGGGCTGCCTTTGTACTTAGTCTAGCAACTACAATTGATACAGAATGCGGCAGCACATAAAACCAGTTTTGAAAGAACTGCACTGGCTGCCGATATGTTTCCAGGTGAAATACAAAGTGCGGCGTCTTACCTATAAAGCCCTTAACGGCTTAGGTCCAGGCTATTTAAGAGAGTGTCTCCTTTGTCATAAACTCTGTTGTGATCCTCTGGAGAGGTCTGGTTACAGATGCCACTGGCTCATTTGGTGGCGATCCATGGTGGCTTCCTCTGTGGCTGCCCCAGGGCTTTGGAATATACTCGCTACTGAATAAGAGCATCTCCTTCTCTATTTATTTTCAGGAAGAACCTCAAGACTCTCCTGTTTTCACAGGCTTTTAATTAGAATTAATTTTAAAACCTTGTTTTTAATGTCTATTTTATTCTATTGTTTTTATTATGTATTTTAATTTGTAACTTTTAAGTACTTAAAATTTTGTACACCGCCTGGAGATGCACATATCAGGTGGTATAGAAATATGATAGATAGATAGATAGATAGATAGATAGATAGATAGATAGATAGATAGACAGACAGTAAGTGAATAAGTAAGTCCATGCATTAGCATAGTGAGGCTTTGGATATAGATGCCCGTGTTATCTGATGTGTTACTCACTAATGCCTGGCAGGAAATTGCATAGTCAAAATTTTATATATATCGTGATGATCTCTAAACTGCGCAGGCATGCCTCACAGTTGGTAAAAAATGCTGGCCCAAACAGACAGGCCCAGCATTGCTCTGGTCCCTGCCACCGCCGCCGGGGGAGGGGGGAGAGGGGAGAGGGGAATAGGACTGCTCCATTCCTCCCTGCCACAGCTACCCCCAGGCCATGGTAAGAATTTTTTTTAAGCAGAGGTTTGGCAGGACAGGGCCCCCCAAGGAGGTTTTAGGGGGCTTCACAGCAGGGTGGTCCAGGTGCCCAAATTACCTAGTGTGCCCTGCTAACAACTAACAAATAACATCTAACAAGCTGTCAAAATCATACAGCGGACGACTCAGTTTATGTGATTTCCCCCCTATTGTTTTGATGGGGAAAATCACGTGAAATTTCCTTCTGTGCTATCAGCTCTTTGCCTGAGTCACACTGGATCTGCATCATGGAGGATGTATATTTGTGTGTGTGAGAGAGGGCTTCCTTCTCTACCATGTAAGTGATAGCACAAGCTGAAGCTATGACTAATATAGAACTGAAACCATATCTTCTATGTTCTAGGATCCACCCGCTTGACTGTCTTAGAAACATCAGCATAATCAACAGGCTAATCTGACTCTTGTGGGAAGAAGAGGCAACTGGTGAGATTACAGGTCAGAGCTGCATAACAGTGAAGTAGTGTTTTGTAGCACTTGCACTTGAGTAAAATATCACGAGTCATTTCACACAATAATTCACAGATTTCCTTTTCCAAGATCTCATTGATCATCTTCATGCTTCATAGGCAACATCCTATTATTTATGAATATGAATATGACAGATATTTATATTCCACTTTTCAACAAAAGTTCCCAAATCAGTTTTTATATATATAAATAAAAAAATAAAATGGCTCCCTCCCATAAGATAGACACCAGCAACAGCCACTGGAGAGATGTTGTATTTAAACAACAACATTAAAATACACTACTAGCATTTACAAATACGTAAGGCTCAGATGATTGGTTGTGGGAGGAACTCAACAGAGTTTTGCTTTCCCACCCCCCAGCCAATGCTCACACCCAGACTGTGCAAGGGGGTATTGAGGGGGATAGGAGACTCATGCACACTTCCCATATACCATGCAGCCCCTTACATGCATCAGGATATGTTATTCATGCTCCGAAGCAGGACACAGGAGTTGTGCATGGATCTCCCATTCTCTGCAATGCCCCCTCCCATTGCTTGTGTGGACCACCCACTCCCATGCACTTTTCTTGGTGGAGACTTGGAAAAACAGTCTGTCTTAAGCCCAGTGGGGGTTCCTCGACAAGTGGATTTTGTATGTACACTCAAATGGACCGAGCCCATGTTGATTTGCCCAAGAATATTCACACATTACTGAGAAAGGAGAGACTGAATGCTCCCCAGTTGTGCCCACTTCCACATGCCCACAGCAGAGTTTTCCAAGTGCTTTGTGTGTTTCATATCAGGTTAGAGGAGCGCAAAAGGCAGATTTTGTAAATCCCATTGGGCACTAGTCTAGAGGGAAGACAGTTCAGAAAATTAAAGGTAAATCATATATACACTTTTATTAGCATTTCACCATGAGCAGCAGATCTCCATGCTCTATAGAGCATCTCCAGGACTCTAATGCCTTTTCCACAGAGTACTATAGATGCTCTATAGAAAGTATCTGGTATTTTGTGAAATGTACATTAGAGTACTATAGACTCTACAGAATGTCCGTAGCACTCGAATGCCCTTTCCTCCTCCACTTCCGACCCCTTCTCATGATCAGCCTAGTAGTGATGATCAGCCTAATGGTGAAGCAGCAATAAATGGGAGGAGGAGGGGAGGAAGAGGAGGAGAGGAACAGCTCCTTGACCA
Organism: Hemicordylus capensis; assembly: GCF_027244095.1. NCBI lineage: Eukaryota > Metazoa > Chordata > Lepidosauria > Squamata > Cordylidae > Hemicordylus > Hemicordylus capensis. The sequence goes on along the minus strand of NC_069661.1, from coordinate 187,976,624 downwards.
GTGATGACTGTGTCACCTTTAGGTGAAGTGCTACTCAGATGATGGCGGGGGGGGGGGGTAGCAGCAGATGGAGGCAGCTGAGGTGGCAGGGCACTGGAAGCCATTTTACCACCCCATTGGCACCCAAATAACTCCCTGCCTGAGGGAAGTGCCTCACTTCTTCTCATGGAACAACTGCCTCCCAAGCCCTAGTGGCTCAAGTGTGAATGAAAAGTGTCTAAAGTACACAAAGCCTAGGATTCCATTTATTTATTTATACATACATACATACATACATACATACATTTATATACCGCCTTTCGTTAAAAGAAAACCCCAAGGTGGTTTACAAAAGTTAAAAGATACAATAAAAAGGCAATAAAAACATCAAGCAAAATATAAAAACATATAAAAACAGGCATAAAAACAATACAACAGATAAAAACACACAGAAGCAGCAGTAAAAACGACTATGTAAAAGCCTGGGTAAAAAGCCAAGTCTTTACAAGCTTTCTAAAAGCCGTGATGGAGTCCAAGGAATGAATGGCCACTGGGTGAGCATTCCAGAGTCTAGGAGCAGCAACAGAAAAGGCCCTGTCCCAAGTGCACGACAGCCGGGCCTCTCTCATTGTCGGCACCCGGAGCAGGGTCCCCTCAGATGTCCTTGTCAAGCGGGCAGCAACCCTTGGGAGCAGGCGGTCCCTCAAATACCCCGGGCCCAAACCGTTAAGGGCTTTAAAGGTCAAAACCAGCACCTTGAATTGGACCCAGAAACGAACCGGCAGCCAGTGCAACTCTTTCAAAATGGGGGTGATGTGTTCCCAAAGGGCAGCTCTGGATAAAACCCTCGCTGCCGTGTTTTGCACTAGCTGCAGTTTCCGGATATTCTTCAAGGGCAGCCCCATGTAGAGCGCGTTACAGTAATCCAGCCGTGATGTGACCTTACTACTTGATGATAGGGAATATTCTGCAAGTGTAATTTGCGACAGTTCCTCAGGAGGATTTTCTTGGAACTCATTCTGTAATCTTCTCTGACAATTTGTCATCAGCTAATTTCCATATGGTGAGTTTGCAGAAAACAAGACAGGTTTCAATGAAATACCTCAGCCTTACATGACACATTTGCAGCAAAAGGAAAAAAAGAAGAAGCTCATCCACAGGAAGCAAGAGCCACATTTTACATTGCAAACTGTGCCTTTGAAAAGAAATGTGACCACATCTGTCATCACTACTATAGCTGAGCTCTTTTGCCAGCATGAGAAAAATCTAAAGCTGAAGATGTTCACTAACTTTTTTCATATTAGTTCTAAACCTTGGGAAATCCCAAGCATTCTAATCTAATCTAATCTAATCTAATCTAATCTAATCTAATCTATTGGATCCAATCCAATCTCCTCTCAAAATAGAGGCAATTTTAAAATTTTGACTCACATAATTCATTTGCCTTTAGCAGAAGAGATACAATTTTAAATACATGCATATAAATATAATATTTAAACACCTCTCAATCCCCTAATTTGTCCTTGGCTGTTGGATGCCCTGCTGTTTAAATGAGAAGGCCTATCACAGTTTCAGAAGATGCTCAACAGATGTCATTGATAAACCTCTGGAAAAGTTACATATTTGCACAACATCCAGCCTTTGTATATCCTTCTCCTCCTTTGAATTTGCTGCACAAATGGTTTTGTTAAAAGAATTACTGAGGATTGTGGTACAATATACAGGCTATGTTCACACAAATGCAGCAATCCTGATTAAAGGGTTACTCAGGATAGCTGAGTCCTGCAGAGCTGATTATGAGAACTCAGAAATTCTGGGCAACCCTGGTCAAACCACTGTGGTTCACCCGCGGTTTACTAGTATACTTGTTAAATGCAAGTGAACCACAGTGTGTTGTCCAGGATTGAACCAAAGTGTGTGAACCACGCTGTGTTGTCCAGAAATTCTGAGTTCTCGCAATCAGCTCTGTAGGGCTCAACTGTTCTGGTTAACTCTTTAACCCATGGTTACAGATTGAATCCTTGTTATCTATCCTGGTTAAATGCTGATTATCTAGAGTGGTTTGACCAGGATTGCCCTGGAAATCTGTAAGCTCACAATCAATTTCATGGCACTCACTGATTCTAATGAACTTTTTAACCAGGATCCTTGTGATTGTGAGAATACAGTCATAGTGAGGGATCACAAATCTTTCTCTGAGAGAAAGTCATCCCTTTTGGTATTGCACATGAAACAGCAGATGTGTGCAGGTATTAACTGCTCTTAATTCTGTGTTTATTCCTTTCTCTTTCCTCTACCTGTCCCCTTCTTCTGGGCACATTCTAGTGCCTGTCAGCCCCTAGTCACTCCCTCACTCCGACTCCTGCTTTATCTGGTCCCTTGGAGTTGCCTTCACTGTTATGAGAGGCCACTGTTGTGCCCCTTGAAGGAGTCTAATGGTATGGTTATAAAGTAAGCAGTCTTCCGACAAAGAATTGGCAACCACAGGCTTAAACATCCAAATAAAAATATACTACTTTACTGAATACAATGAAGAGAACAATTTGTTATGGGGTGGCTAACAAATAAAGTTAATTAATTAATTAACTAATTAATTAATTAGAGTAGAAGAAGAGGAGGAGGAGTACTGTGTACAGTTCTGGTCACCATATCTTAAGAAGGACATTGTAGAATTGGAAAAGGTGCAGAAGAGGGCAACCAAGATGATCAGGGGCCTAGGGTAGCTTCCTTATGAGGCAGGGTACAGCATCTGTGACTTTTAGTTTGGAAGAGGCTACTACGGGGAGACATGATAGAGGTGTATGAAATTACGCATAAAGTAGAGAAAGTGGACAAAGAGAAATTTTTCTCTCTCTCTCATAACACTAGAGCCAGGGGTCATCCCGTGAAACTAGTTGCCAGGAAATTTAGGACCGACAAAAGGAAGTACTTTTTCACATAGCACATATTTAATCCATGGAATTCTCTGCCACGAGATGTAGTGATGGCCACTAGCTTGGATGTCTTTAAAACGGCTTGGACAAATTCATCGAGGACAGGTATATCAATGGCTACTCATCTGGTGACTATAGGCCACCTCCAGCCTCAGAGGCAAGATATCTTTAAATACCAGTTGCAGGGAAACATCAACAGGAGAGAGGAAATGCCCTCGCCTCTTGCCTGTGGGCTTCTCAGAGGCGTCTGGTGGGCCACTGTGTGAAACAGGATGCTGGACTAGATAGATCTTGAGGGCATAACTATAATAGGGCAAGGGGAGACAGTTGTCTGGGGGCCCACTGCCTTGTCCCCCCCAGAGGCAAGTCACATGACTGACTCATGACTGACTGACAGCATGTCTTTCTCTAGTACCATTAAATGACTTGCATTGTCAACAATTTACAAAACCTTAAAAAAAATAATTTAGGATGTTGTTCTATTGTGGCACATAGGGTGTGTGTGTGTGTGTGTGTGTGTATAAAACTATGCTTTTTGTTATCTTGTCTCTAGGCCCACTACAACCTTGCTATCCCCCTGCTCGAGCCTGATCCAGCAGGGCTAGTCTCTTATGTTCTTAGAACAGAAGAAACAAAAAGGCTGCATGAGAAAGTTTTCAGCTAAAGGCTGCATTCTTTGGGTTTCTGTCCTGGGCTGGGATTCCCTATAAAAGACCCTTTTAGATCTAACAAACCTACGTATCCTAGCCTGACAAGTCACAACACAACACATACAAGCACACACAGAGAGACACACACACACATACACACACACACACTCATGGAGAAAGGAGCAGGGGTGTGCCAGGAGTGGAGGAGATGAAAAAATCCCGTCTGATGTGAAGGACGGAAGAGCTGGGTTCTTTGAGGTGCAACTGGTGTGCAATGATTAGAAGAAACAGGATGGCAAGTGCTTTGGGATGAATCCCAAAGCTGTGCAGATTGGGAAAGGCCTGGGGAATAATTTATAGGGCAAAAATGGGACACTTTAGGGACACTGAAAAAAAATCTGTGGTTACTGATTATCTGAAAGCATTTCCCCTGTAGGACAAGGGAAATTTTGAGTTGTCAAAACTGGTTTCTGAAGGAGCTGAGCAAAAGGATGGACTGATCTTGATATTTGAAATTGGTATCAGAAAGGTATCTTATTTGCTTTGGGGCTGAGGGGCATCCTGAAAGGAAGACTGATAAGGAGGACTGAAGGTTTTAATACCTACGCAAGGAGTGCAGAAGAATATGCTGTGAAAAGTAAACCTGCCTTGGGGACCTGGTTTGGGAATTCTCAGGGACACTGGAATGACCATGGAGGACATCTGGGTTTGAGGATGACCAGGGCCCCTTTTACAGCCAGGCTTCTTCCCTACCTGAGTCCCTAGGCTATTCTGAGTCCCTAGCATGGTTTCTTCCTGGACTTCGTAATCACAGCCAGGGAGCATCCAGAATGTCCAAAAATGAACCTCTGCAATCACTCCCTGGGCAACTGTGATTGTATCAAGGCTGCCAAATACCACTGTTTACAGTGTGCCTCTGTTATATAAAGACACTTTCCTTCTTTGTTTCAAAAGTCTTGTCTCTGAGTCTGTTGCTCACTTGGGGTACCCTAAAGTTTGCATTTGCCTGTTTCCACACTGCAGTTTATTTGTTATTCACTCTTGCAAATTCAGTTTTGGGTGAATTTCCCCAAATTGATCCAAAGGCAGAGGCGCAGATGTGCATAAGCAAGTGTGGTACCATAATTTAGCTGTATAGCATAAAGAGGGGATTTTTTTAACCCCGCCCCCCAACCTTAATTCCTGCTCAAGAATACTTACTGTAAGTTCTTAGGGACTGAGAAGACCAATTGTCTTTCTTCCTGCTCCCCATTTTGCTGTTATCCCCCACCCCCCCACACACTTATTAATTTTTAATAGAAAAAAAATATAGACTCATACAGCCTGTCTGACTTCTGTTTTCCCCCCTCTCCAAGTGAGAGCTGCCCACAGAGAACAGTAGAACATCTAGAATTTTAGCATTGCTGTGGTTGGAGGGCAGCAGGGTGTCCTCGCCACCCATGCTGCTCCAGCAAAAAGTAGCAGCAAAAATGTATGTTCTACTTTTTCAGATAATGAGATGATCTATAGTATCGCTATACCCATGATATTCCATAAAGTCCTGGAAGTTCACAGGGCTGTTTTTTGTTTTTTGTTTTTTGAAAAAATCATTTTCTATAAATTTACAAACCTTTTCTTTACATTTACTCAGGCATCTACAAATCCACTGGCCTGCTCACCAGTGGCGAGTGCCCCCAGCCCTCTGGCAAACAGGACACACAATACCACACAGATCTATTCACCAGACATTTCATTTCCACTGCCATTTTTGAGAAGGTAAGAAACAGCAGGAATACTTTCTGAGCAGCAGGTTCTTAAAGTAAAGGTAAAGTTGTGCCGTCGAATCAGTGTCAACTCCTGGCAACCACAGAGCCCTGTGGTTGTCTTTGGTAGAATGCAGGAGGGGTTTACCATTGCCTCCTCCCATGCCATATGAGATGATGCCTTTCAGCATCTTTCTATATCACTGCTGCCTGATATAGGTGTTTCTCATAGTCTGGGAAACATACCAGTGGGGAATCGAGCCAGCAACCTTTGGCTTGCTAGTCAAGTCATTTCCCCACTGCCATATTCCAGTCCAAATGACGGAAGACGTGCTTCTCTCCTAGGTCCTTGGCCTCTGTGTCAGAAAAGCATCTGAGGGGAGACAGGGGATTGGTGGCAACCACAAATAATGGCTGGCTAGTGAGCTAAGTCTAAATCTGTAGATCCATTTGTAGATCTACTTCTGCATACCTCTTGTAACCCCTACCATATTTTGGAGTGATCCTGTTTTGCTTTATTATTCAATATCTTCATTGTTCATCATCTTCTAAAAGCCAGATTGGCTACCTGTAGTGCACTCAGATATGTTCATATTAATTGCAGATAAAACGTTAACCCTGTTCAGACTGTTAAACAAAAGACCAAAAAGCACACTCTAAAGTATGTCTAGAAATCCCATTCCCTGAGCCAGAAAGCTTCACCCCTCTGCTCACTCTTCACAGTTACAGCATTCCTCTGAAGAGGTAAATGCTGAAAGTGTGATGCCAGGCATTTGCATGATTGGCAGCTTGGGGCAGCCTGTCTCTTCAGACAAACACCATAATCAGGAAGAGCAGATGCAGGGGTGTGTGTGTGGCTTCCCAGTGCCAGAGGCGGGACTTCCGAATGCCCTTTGGATGGTCTGCTTGTGTATACAATCTTGTTTTTTAAAAGTCTGAACAGAGCTGAAATGCTGAGAGATAATTAAACATCTTCAGAGATTCCTGGTAATATTTTAAATTAAGGCTGCAATCTTGTTTATACTTATTTGGGAGTAAGCCTCACTGAACACAGTTGGACTTACTTCTGAGTAAGCATGCCTCTGATTGCACTGTAAGTATCTTTATAATCTTTAAAACCTTGAGTACAATCCATAGACAAATAAGCTCTTTTAGTTAACTCTTATGAAATATATGAGACTTTAGAGTCTTTAAAGCTAGATTGATTGTGGCCCATATCCTTAATTTTAAATACTGTTCATCTTATTGTATAATAATGTTGTACAATAAATGAGTCATGTTGCCTTTCATTTACAGCTTGTTAGTGTGCATCTCACACTCTCTAAAAAAATATGAGTGTGGTCTACTGAGCATTGTGATGATACCGTAAATTTATTGCTTATGGACTGGAATTTCCTGTAAACGTCCTGTGGGCTTGCACGACAAAGTGAAACCAAAATGAAAATGTTGAATGCATAAGATTTACCATGACACTTTTACTTCACAGCCACTGGATTCACTGCCTAAGAATAATGGAGTCACAAGAAATCCATCTAACCCAACCCTTATTTTATTTATTTATTTATTTATTTATTTATTTATTTATTTATTTATTTTTGCATTTTTATACCGCCTTTCGTTAAAAGATAGCCCCAAGGCGGTTTACAAAAGTTTAAAACATACAATAAAATCACAATAAAAACATCATGCTAAAAGTATAAAAACATATAAAAATAGGCATAAAACAATACAACAAATAAAAACACCCAGAAGCAGCAGTAAAAACGATTATGTAAAAGCCTGGGTAAAAAGCCAAGTCTTTACAAGCTTTCTAAAAGCCGTGATGGAGTCCGAGGAACGAATGGCCACTGGGAGAGCATTCCAGAGTCTGGGGGCAGCAACAGAGAAGGCCCTGTCCCGAGTGCACGACAGCTGGGCCTCTCTCATTGTCGGCACCCGGAGCAGGGCCCCCTCAGATGTCCTCGTCAAGCGGACAGCAACCCTTGGGAGCAGGCGGTCCCTCAAATACCCCAGGCCCAAACCATTTAGGGCTTTAAAGGTCAAAACCAGCACCTTTAATTGGACCCCGAAACGAACCGGTAGCCAGTGCAGCTCTTTCAAAATGGGGGTGATATGTTCCCAACGGGCAGCTCCGGATAAAACCCTCGCTGCCGCGTTTTGCACTACCCTTGCTTCAAGGCTCAGGAAAGAGAGTTGGTCTTGTAGTTGCAAGCATGAATTGTCCCCTTTGCTAAGCAGGGTATACCCTGGTTTGCATTTGAATGGGATACATGTGCAAACACTGTCAGATATTCCCCTCAGGGCATGGGGCTGCTCTGGGAAGAGCATCTGCATGCTGCAGAAGGTTCCAAGTGCCCACCCTAGCATCTCCGAAATAGGGCTGGGAGAGACTCCTGTCTGCAACCTTGAAGAAGCCGCTGCCAGTCTGTGTAGACAATACTGAGCTAGATGGACCAATGCTCTGACTCGGTATAAGGCAGCTTCCCATGTTCCAAAGGCTAGACTGGAGTTGGTAATGGGCTGGATGATGGATAACAAACTGAGACTGAATCCAGATAAGACGGAGGTACTCATTGTGTGGGGTCGAAACTCGGGAGACGATTTTGATCTGCCTGTTCTGGATGGGGTCACACTTCCCCAGAAGGAACAGGTATGCAGTCTGGGGGTGCTTCTGGAGCCAAGTCTCTCCCTGGTGTCCCAGGTTGAGGCAGTGGCCAGAGGTGCCTTCTATCAGCTTCGGCTGATATGCTAGCTGTGTCCATTCCTTCAGATAGATGAACTCAAAACAGTGGTACATCTGCTGGTAATCTCCAGACTGGATTACTGTAATGCGCTCTATGTGGGGCTGCCCTTGTACGTAGTCCAGAAACTACAGTTGGTCTAGAATGCAGCAGCCAGGCTGGTCTCTGGGTCATCAAGGAGAGACCATATTACTCCTGTATTGAAGGAGTTACACTGGCTGCCGATATGTTTCCGGGCAAAATACAAGGTGTTAGTTATAACCTATAAAGCACTAAACAGCTTGGGCCTTAGGTATTTAAGAGAATGTCTTCTTCGTTATGAACCCCATTGCCCATTGAGATCATCTGGAGAGCTCCATCTGCATTTGCCACCAGCTCGTCTGGTGGCTACTCAGGGACGGGCCTTCTCCGCTGCTGCCCCGAGGCTTTGGAATACACTCCCTAGTGAAATAAGAACCTCCCCATCTCTTACAATTTTTAAAAAGTCTTTAAAGATGCATCTGTTCACCTAGGCTTTTAACCGATACTGTTTTGATTGTTTTTAATGTTGTTTTAGAATATTGTTTTAAAAATTTAAATTGTGTTTTAAATTTTTTGTTTTTGTTTTTAACTAATGGTTTAATGTTTTCTTTTTAAAAATCTCATTGTAAACCGCACAGAGACGTAAGTTTTGGGCGGTATAAAAATATATAAAATAAAATAAAATAAATAAATAGACCACCCACCCACCTGCTGAATGCCAGTAGTGACCCAAGACACTGAGATGCTGTATGCTGCCCTCACCCACTGCCTACCACTGTCCCACCTCCTGCTTCTTGCCTGCCACCATGGTCGTCATCATCCTTGTCATCCTCCTCCTCTTCCTCCAGCTACCTCACTGGTAACCACCTAATGGCACAGCGGGGAAATGACTTGATTAGCAAGCTAGTGGTTGCCGGTTCAAATCCCCACTGGTATGTTTCCCAAACTATGGGAAACACTTATATCAGGCAGCAGAGATATAGGAAGATGCTGAATGGCTTCATCTCATACTGCGCAGGAGGAGGTAATAGTAAACTCCTCCTGTATTCTACCAAAGACAACTACAGGGCTCTCTGGTCGCCAGGAGTCGACATCGACTTGATGGCACAATTTACCTTTACCTCACTGACAGCACACAGAAATCCACTCCATTCTCATTCTTAATGCACTGTATTTGAAGATGAGAAGGAGAGAGGAGAGGAGAGGGCAAGGGCATATCCTCAGGGTGACTTTCGTTTATATTATTATGAGGCCAACTCTGTTCAACACAAATCAACCCACACAATCCAGATCACAATGTGTGTATGCTACAAGCAAAGCACAGGTGTATCACAGGAAAATCCTTGCAGAACATATTTTTCAGTGACTTAAGTAAATGAGTCAAGCCACAGAGAAAGGCAAAAACAACCCCCCACAAGATAAATACATTTCTGACTCAAGATATGGTAATAACTCAGGTCCTTCAGAACAAACAAAGCCACATCCATGCCTGTGTCTAGTTGTGGCCTTCCTGGACACAGCAAAGCAGAGAGAGAAAGAGAAAGAAAGAAAAGTAGTATATGAGAATCCTCAGTGGATGTAAGACTAGAACAAGTTGTTCGGGTAAGAACTAATCTGCCACTTTCCTTTCACTATAATCTTAATTGATAATTAGGATCCTCACAAGTAAGGCCACTTGTGCCTCAAATATTCATCCATCCTCCACATTCAGTTGGAGTAGATGACATCATTACAAACTATGTCATTGAGGTGCCCCTATGTACCCCTACAACTGTTTCACATTTGGTTCAAATCAGTTAGGTGGTTCACAAGTTAGCCCACTTGCACCCCAAACATTCACATGTCTGCCATCTTGAATTGGAGTGGATGACATCATTACAAACTATGCCCTTGAAGTGTTCCTATGTGTCCCTACAGCTGTAGCATATTTGGTTCAAATTGGTTAGGTGGTTCACAAGTTAGCCCACTTGCGTCTCATTCATGCATCCACCATTTTGAACTGGGGTGGATGACATCATCACAAATGAAGCCATTGAGGCATCCCTATGTGTCCCTAAAACTGTACCCAATTTGGTTCATAATATTGCTCCAGGCATTGCAAAGTTGATAGGGACACACACATGCAGACACAGAATGCTGGGTGATCTCATAAACTTACTTTACTTAAGGAAAGTAGGCTAAAAATGGGAAACTAGAGAACTGTCCACCCAGAGGTAGAAAATCTGTGTATTAAAATGAGGACTAGGGGTTGGTGGATCTTTGCATAGTACCTAGAAGCCCTATTCACATATTATGTTCAATGCATGTATAATCTGTGCATAGTGTATCCATGTACAGATCTGCATGCATGTACAGTTATTCCCACATGATGTTCAACTCATGTACAGTAGTACACCACCTACCTGTACCCTGCATTTGAGGGGACCTGTACCAAGGTTCACTTTTAAAATGAATGCATGTGCAGTCATCCACAAAGAAACATGAGAGAGAGAGAGAGAGAGAGAGAGAGAGAGAGAGAGATGATGATGATGATGATGATGATGATGATGATGATGATGATGATGCCTGTATGTATATACAATGTAATGTCTGAATAAGTGGTTAGCAAGGTTGGAGGGGGCCTTGGGACAAAATTTAAAGATAAGCCCCATTCACTGGGCAGTAGTGAGGGTAGTGCCTACCTGTTGGAATGCCCAAACTCTGTGCCACTCTCTGGCTGAGCTGACACAACCTGATGATATCACCATAGGAACATAGGAACATAGGAAACTGCCATATACTGAGTCAGACCATTGGTCTATCTAGCTCAGTGTTGTCTTCACAGACTGGCAGCAGCTTCTCCAAGGTTGCAGGCAGGAATCTCTCTCAGCTCTATCTCCCATTCAGATGCAACCAGGGCAGACCCTGCTTAGCTATGGGGACAAGTCATGCTTGCTACCACAAGACCAGCTCTCCTCTCCAAAACATTTTGTAATAGAGATTTGCAAGTGCATTTTGTATTAGGAACATAGGAAAATAGGAAACTGCCATATACTGAGCCAGACCATTGGTCTATCTAGCTCAGTATTATCTTCACAGACTGGCAGACTGGCTTGATGAGGAAGGGCTGACTGGTGCCAGTGTGAACAGACCTGCCTTAAAGGGGCCACCTGTTCTCACTGGCCTCACTGAGCCAGCACAGCTGTTGGAATGCATAGTTGGCATGAGTTGAAGCCAAGCACCTAATGGAGGGAGGTGAGTGAGGCAACTGCTTTCCCTGAACACTCTCTCTGCCTCAAGGCACTTGTCAACCCTGTCTTCATTGTAGCTACACCCCTGATCTAAATAGGGGTAGTTTGTTTTAATTGGTCACAAGCCTGGAGAATGTGTTCCTGAATTCAGAGAATATTATGTAAGGCAGTTCACATGACTGAAAACTAGGTAGGACAAGCATCCTATTCAGATAGGAATTGTGTGCGTTCCTGATTTTTGATCATAGGTGATACAACAGCAATTTGTTATGGGGCAGCTAACTGCCCCATAACAAATTGTTCTCTGGGCAGCTCACAACAGAGTGTTAAAACATACAATAAAAACACATACCACATTAAATCATAACAGACTAAAAAAAGGTAAAAAGAAAATGCAAAATACAATACAAAACAGCTTAAAAACTCATAGTTAAAAATCAGAACAAACCTGAAAACCCAAATTTAAAAGGCCTGTGTGAACATCTTTTACCTGGCGTCTGCAAGAACAAAGTGATGAAGCCAGACGAAACTCACTGGGGAGGCTATTCCATAAATGGGGTGCAACCACTGAAAAGGTCTCTCCCTGGGAGGGGAGCACGAAAGAAGGGAGTTTCAAAATGTTTTTAGGGGGACTGGGAGGCAGAGAGAGTCCTTATAGTGTGCTTCTCTTGAAGAGGATACATCAGGAGGAGAGGAGGAAAGAATAAAGAAAGGCTTGATTCAGTGGTTTTCACAGCGTATAATGTGCTGTGCTATTGGTTTTTAGATTGTGAGCCCTTTGGGGACAGGAATCCATCTTATTTATTTATTATTTCTCTGTGTAAACCATCCTGAGCCATTTTTGGAAGGGCAGTATAGAAATCAAATAAATAAATAAATAAATTGCTGCTATAACTATCTGGTTTTGCTGGATCTCAGATTGACCAAGGCAGAACTTGGGAGCTTTCCTTACTTGAGTTGTGGTTTGTTTTGTTGGTGAGATAGTGTTGTGGCGAGAAATGGACAGTGGCAGTTCTCTTTCTCTGTGTATGATATATCTTGGTGATTGCTATGATGAGCTCCATGTCTAGCCTTGAGACTAACTTGACAAATTTGTGCTTCATTCACTGCTCTGGTCCGCTCTGCAATCTGTATTGCAAGGTGTACTCACTCAGTCAAAATGTGGCTGAAGTTGCTCTAGCTGAGCTTATGGCGATGCTTGCTGCTAAGCATGCTTCTGTGGCAACTGTTGCAATGCTAGGAAGTAACGTAAGGAGTCATAATTGTGTGTGAGAGAGCAACTTGGGCAATGATGTTACTGCAGCACAGGTACTGTGGCTGGCAGTGGATTCTGGGTCAGTCATTCTATTTTGCCCATTTTTGGACTGTGTTTGAAATGTGTGTTGTGTGTTGGGAAGAACAGATTCCCTTTTACTGTGTTCTTCTGCAGTATTTTTCAAGGCAGGGTTGCAAAATGCATTGCAAATTGCTATGCAAAACTTGTGTGCATGCACTGTGAGTGCAGCTTGTTCCAGCCATAGGGAACAATGGGGAAACTTGAAACATGCTATTGTTTCCCATTGGTAGCTTCTGGGGACATCAACATGGGTTGTGCAGTAGTGCATGGGGAGGGGGTAGGGAGGAGCTGCTGCTGCTGGCCCCACCACACCCCAGCCACTGCTACAGCCACACCCTCCGTAACACCCCCAGCCACTGCTGTACCACCAGTGGCACAATGCGTCTCAAAACTAGTTGCAGGGGAGCAACAACAGGAGAGAGGGCATGCCCTCACCTGTTGCCTGTTGACTCCTCAGAGGCATCTGTTGGGCCACTGTGTAAAACAGGACGTTGGACTAGATAGGTCTTGGGCCTGATCCAGCAGGGCTGTTCTTATGTTCTTATGATGGGTGCTACCTACCACCCAACCCATAAAAGAAATGGGTGAGCATGCGATTTTTAACATATCTTAACCTCTCCCCCAAACCCCCATAGGATCCTATTTTAACCTTTCCCCATAACCCCCAGGATCCTATTTTAACTTTTCTCCCAAGCCCCCATAGGTGTAGGTTGGTGGGGATGGGGTGGAGCCACTGCCACCGCCCCTGCCACCACTCCCACAGCTGTTGCTGCAGCCGCCACCAGCGGGCCATTTATAAGGTAATTTACTACCCTCCCACCCAATCTACCTTTAGGAGAGCCCCCACCCCCTTGCCCTTTACTGGAAAAGGGGAATCCTCACCGGATTGACCTTTACCAGTATAGCTCCAAGCCCCTTCGAACTCGCTCGGTTCAGTCTTGAACTGGGTCTGGTTTGATGGCACATGGAACATGATCAGGCTCTGATGGCTCAAATCTGGTTCAGATTCATGCCAAACCATCTTACATCCCTAGGACATAAAAGGTGCAAACAAGGTGCATTTATGGGTGAGTGAGCTGTGCCCCACATATTAGGTTTGTGCAGCAGAAATTGTGCGGTGGGGGTGGGGGAAGTCACCACCAACATCCCACCTCCCCCTGGGGCCACCCTTGGATTCCTACTGTTTTTGACCCCTTACCCAAATCACTGATGAAAACATTGGGGGGAAATGCTACAAGTCTCACTTCTGCTTTTACTTCTCTCCAACTCGATAACTTGCCTTTAATGAAACTCTTTGGCTGCAGTCCAGTCATCAGGAACGCTTCATCCATTGCAACCAAAACAATTAAGGTTGCATTTGTATGCACAGAGCCAATCCTATTGAAATTGAATACAATACTAATCCGCCGGGGCCCTCCATTCATAATCTCAGGTCCTGCTCGCAGCCCCACCATTGACTGAGATTTGGTTGGTGGGGATTATAGAGACAGCACCCTCTCAGTGGTGGCCCCAACTCTGGAATGCCCTCCCAGGAGAGCTTCACCATGCTCCCTCCCTCAATTTTTTTTTAAAAAGGTCTTACAACTCATCTGTTTAGAGAGGCCTTGTAATGTCTTTTTCTACCATTTGTATCTGATAAGTTATTAATGGCTGTTTTAGTTGATCATCTATTAATTTTACATTCTCTAGTGCTTTATCTGTTTTACTGTTTGGTTAACTTTATACTCGATAAAACCTTTAATTGTTTTATTTGTTTTATTGTCCTGCTGTTGTTGCAAACCGCCCTGAGCAGTATATTGCATTGGAGGGGCAGGACATAAATATTTTAAATAAATCATTGTAGCTTACTTCTGAGTAAAAATGCATCAACTCAAGCTGCACATATGTTTGGCATTGCCCGCCCTTTAGTCCAACAAGCTATGGACAGTCCAACCATTCCTGATACCAGTGGGGCAAAACAGTAAGGTGTATAGGGACTTATTGCAGCCACGTGGCAGAATCATGCCTCTCTAGATACATGGATTCTAAGCCACAGGTGCTCTTGCATGAACGGAAGGCACTTCCACTCAGTCAAGGTGGCTCCCAGGAAATCTGTCAGTTCCTCCCTTCCAATACAGTGGCCTATGTCCCATGCCATTTTGGTCAGTCCTCCAACCCAAACATGGGAGGTACACAGGGGCTTTAGTTGGGAGGAAAGGGTGGGAAATCCCTGCTATGCATGGCTTACTGCTCATTGGACAAGAAGGGACAAATGTCCCTGGGCCCAGAGGGCCCCTAACCCTAACCCAAGCAGACTGCCCCGCCAGCCCTGCTCCGCCCTATGATGCCGCTGCCCTTGCATTGCTGCCCCTGCTCTTGCCCTGCTGCAGCTTCTTATCTTTGCCCCGTGTGGCGGTGGTGGCGGGTTCTGTGGCTGGGCCAGGCCTCTCTGGCTGGGCTGCGTGCCTCTTTCTCTCTCACCAGCCGATTAAACTGTGTGTCTGAGCATTTCAGCTATGGAAGTCACATGTCTGTGATGTCATGGGCATGCAACCTCCATTGTCGAACTGTGCAGGTGAGCAATTCAGCTGGCTAGTGAGTGAGAGAGAGAGAGAGAGAGAGAGAGAGAGAGAGAGAGAGAGAGAGAGAGAGAGAGAGAGGCACAAAGGTCATCTGGAGAGGCCCAGCTCAGCCCAGACACAGTACCCACTGCCATCATGGGTACCAAGATAAAAAGTGGTGGCCGGGCAGGGGCGGGTGTTGGGGTGGCATGGCAGGGGTGGAGACAAGATGTTTGTTGCCCTGCTACTTGCATCTAACGTCAGGCTCAGGGGGCATGGCTTGGGCCATCACATGTCAAATGTCTAAGGATCCAAGTTGAATTAGTAGAATTATTAAACACAGTATTGGATCAAGCCGTCGATTTTTAACCCTTCTGACATTTATACCAACATTACGCCACGTAAGACTGAATATACATCAGTATATAATTGGGTGCCCTCATTGGGTACCCTGACCTTCTTCGGGACCTTGACGAGTGTAGTGTCCCTCTCTTGGTCCTTTTAGATCTCTCAGCCGCTTTTGACACTATCGATCATGCTATCCCTCTCGACCGCCTGTGTGGGTTGGGTATCGGGGGCACTGTCCTACAGTGGCTCCGTTCTTACCTTAGCGAGCGTGTCCAGTCGGTATGCATTGAGGTAAGGTGCTCTGACCCATGGCCACTCCTTTATGGAGTTCCCCAGGGTTCAGTTCTTGCCCCGTCCTTTTTAACATCTATATGAAGCCGCTGGGTCAGGTCATCTCCCAGTCTGGGGTGAGATTTCATCAATACGCTGATGATACTCAGCTATATATTGCCATCTCAGACTATTTTGGGGACGCTGTTTCTGTGCTTACTCGATGCCTGGAAGCTATTAAGGTCTGGATGAATCAAAATCCCACTAAGACTGAATTACTTTTATTCAGCCTTCGTAATGGCTAACAGCTGGTTGTGAACCTTGTTTTAGATGGGGTGGCGCTGCCCTCAAAAGAGCTTGTTCATGATTTGGGGGTCCTTTTGGACTTGTGCCTCCTGCTTGTGCAGCAGGTGGAAGCTATGACCAGAAGTGCTTTTGCCCAGCTTCATCTGGTTCACCAATTACGCCCTTACTTTGATTGGCAGACATTAATGACAGTGACTCATGCCCTTGCTATCTCTCGTTTAGATTATTGTAATGCTCTCTATCTAGGGTTACTTTTGAGGACAATTGGGAAGCTGCAGCGGGTCCAGAATGCAGTGGCTCACCTACTCACGGGTGGCAGAAAATATGATAGGGTAACACCTCTCCTACAGTCATTGCATTGGTTGCCTATTCGCTTCTGAGCTCAATTTAAGGTCCTGGTTCTGATCTTCAAAGCCTTGCAGGGCTTGGCACTTGTCTACCTACAGACCCGTCTCTCCCATCCAGTTACATCCCATCCGGTTCGATCAGCTCAGATGGCCCTTCTGTCGGTCCCTGATTTCCGAGATGTTTGGGGCTCTAGAACCCGGGAAAGGGCCTTTTCAGTTGCTGCCCCGCTCCTTTGGAACTCTCTCCCCCTACAGATCTGGCTAGCCACTTCCTTACCGATATTCAAATCGCTATTGAAGACTTTTCTTTTTAGCCAGGCTTTTGCCCTGTAGTTTTTCTGTTCTTTGGTAGTTACTTTAGTTTTTAATTTAGAATGTAATTTTTAATGTTGCCTGTTTGCTTGTTATTGTGCACCGTCCAGAGTCTTCGGCGTGGGCGGTATATTAAATGTCTTAAATAAATAAATAAATAAATAAATAAATAAATAAATTTATTTGTGGTCTCACAATGTTGTGGTTAATGGTGACAGGAAATCATATGACATCACTATTTTTATTATTATCATCATCAGGTTTTGACATTTAAAAACACACTTTACGGATGTGACTGTAAACCACAATAGACAAATATATTTTCAGGTAGCACATGTAGAATGTTAATTGTCTCTTTTGCCAGAGTGTGCACTTATTTGCCCACAGCTCATATTTGACCTTTTTGGACAAATCTTTCCCTATATTGTCTTCTGTAGCAAAGGCATGAAAAGAGTGGCTGAATAAGAAGAAGCACAGACATTAAATGAGATTAGAGAGAAGCTCTGTTTGCACCTTCAATACACAGTCTAGAGTTGCCATATGTCCAGGATAGGCCTTGACAATTCAGGAATCAGATCTATCTATCTATCTATCTGTCTATCTATCTATCTATCTATCTATCTAATCTGTAGACCGGCCCAAACTTCAGTGTTTGCTTTACAACATAAAACAGTTTAAAAATGAAAGCCTTAAAAGAATTTAAAACCACAGTTCAGTTAAAATGCTTGGGTGAAAAAACAAGTTTTTAGAGACCTTTAAAAAGTTGTCAGAGATGGGGAGGCTCTTTTTTCAGCAAGCACATTCCAGGGTCTCAGGGCAGCAACAGAGAAGGCCTGTCCCTGTGTAGCCACCAGACAAGCTGGTGGAGCTCACGGCAATGAAGATAGTCTGTCCAGGGTGTAGGAAAAGTGATGTCCAGGAATTTGAGTGGGACGATTGCTTTAATGATGATGATTATTATTTTTTGTGCTTCTCTTCAAGCATTGTAGCTATAGGGTTCCAATGTTTAGAAGCCCCATATTCTTACCCTTTCTCTAGCACCAGTGCTGCCAACTGGCTAGGTTGGCTCTCCTCATATGGCTCAGTAAACCCTTTCTGGATTATCACTAGAGATAGTGAGGATGGTGGCAATGGGCCTCTGGGTCACTCCTAAGCCTCTCCTGTGCAAAGAAATAAGGAAAAATGAACAAAACAGCTAACAAGCTCTACTGTTGAGCACTCTTTTCAGTCCTGGTCAAAAGAGTTGGATTTTAAAATTTGCAAGCCCAAGCCCCCCTTGATGGGTGTGTCCAGGAATTCTCTGATGAATGAAGCAGCCCTAGTATACATGATACTGAATGTGTAGACTGGGAGTGGGATCATGCCCGTTGACCCTTCCCTCTACCTCTGCACAGGTACATGCATAATTCCCATTCTCATCTTTTGCTAAACATGTGGGGGTCGGGGGAAGAGCCAAAGGACATAAACCTGCTCCCTCTCCATTCTGTCAATATAGATGCTTAATGAACAGTGAACAGGCTGTAAAAAAGGGGAAATATTTAGAAATCTGTGTGTCAGAGAGACCTTGCATACTAATATCTGGAAGATGTTCTGTCCAAATATAGAACACATTCTATACTTACGTAGCAATCCTAGGCTGAATTCACATGTAACGTGAAAACGGAGGTTCATGAACCCGCGGCTTCAACCGTGAATCACATAGCAGACATTTGTCCAACCATGGTTCGGCAGCCTCTGGTTTCAAGTCAGGGTGGATCCTCCCTGCTTTTGGCCACTGAGGCTGTATCCCAGGCATCTGTGTGGCACTTGCATTACCAGACTGAGGGCAGGACATCAGCATGTCATCTGGGCGGCCACCATTGGCCATGACCCCAAAGGGGGCGTATTGATCACACTCGGCTTGCTCTGGCTTTGCCAGCTGACTTCCTTGGGCCAATGACAGTTTAACCCCCTTTCTCATGTACTCCCAGCTATGTCACCTCAATAAAACTGCAGCAGAATAAGGGATTGCACAGTAATTATTTAACAGCAGAGGGACACATCCTCATTGGGTGTGTGTGGGGGGTGGGGGGTGGGAAATCATCTGGGCAGGGGTGCTGTATTATCTTAACTTCTATGCATTTGCTGGATGCAGGGAGCATTGGGGTGGGGGCCCCAGGGGAGGGCCACTTGCCATTTCCCTCCCCATGCTTGCCAGATAACTTGGTCTTCCTTCCCTCCACATCCTCTTCTCTCTGAACATGAACACTCAGGGGGCAACACACCTCCAGCTGCCATAAAAGCAAGTCCTCCCCACACCATTAACCCCAAGCGCAGTCCATGCTGTACACAGTGAGTCTTGGAGTGTGGTGGGGGATCTCATGTCCTCCCCTGCCCCATGCAACCCCACAAAGCACCCGTTGCCCTCCCTGCCACTGAGAGTGTGTGGGAACTTTGCATTTGCATTTGGAAAGAAGTGCACTGGCTTAATAAAGAACACTTTAACTTTGACAGTAATACACTGGCAGCCCTTTAATTAGCAAGGCGGGACAGGTGTTCTGCAGCTTCCACAGGTGCAGGCGATGACTCCATGCTAGTATCAATGGTTTAAAGGGTAGCATGCCCTTCCAACCCCACAGAGCTGCCCCTCTTGCCTGTGGGCCACAGGGAGATGCTCCCAGGCATGTCTTGCAAAGACAGCTCTCACCACCCACACCTCCCTGCTGCAGCTAACAACCCTCAGGACCGGGGCCACAAGAATCCCTGGCACAGCATCCACCTCCCCTCTGGGCACCCCTCCACCACCGCCCTAGCTCTCTGGATGTGCGGGCGGGTCCATGTGTGCCTCCACCAGGACATCTCATCTGGACTCATATGTTGTGCAGGATAAAGCAGGCCACAATCACCTTTGGCACAAGATCCTCCTCCATATCCAGCAAGGTGTAGAAGGCACACTACCGGGCCTTCAGCCTCCCGAATGCCTGCTCCACCATGATCCTCATGCTGCTGTGCCTGTGGTTGAAGTTCCTCTCCAGGACATGATAAGAGATGACTGTCCACTCCTGAAGGCTGTCTCCCTGATACCCTAATATCACTAACCTCACCCATCACCCAGCCACCCACCTCCACAAGTGCTACATAAATGGCTGTGTCTAGGCTTCTTCCAAACACTCCAGCATAAACGTCCATGAACCAGCCCACTGAGTCCACCACACCTTGGAGGGTCATGGTGTAGTACTTCTGCCCAAAGCAATAATTGAGGTGATGGGGGGAGGGGGTGCTAGAATTTCCACATGTGTGCCCAGGGGTGTATCTAGGGTGGGGCAGGCAGGGCATGTACCCTGGGTGCCACTTGAAGGGGGTGCACCATTTTTTAAAATGAATTTAAAAAAAAAATGGCCACCAAAACCGAAATGGCCACCACACATGCTCAAATGGCCATGCCAGGCCTCTCAGAGGTCATTTGAACATGCATGGTGGCCATTTTGTTTTCAGTGAGTTAAATGTGATGTCTTAATCATATGGCTATTAATGGTGAGTTTGTCTTTGAATCAGTGTGAAATCCTTAGTATTAAGGCCACTGGGAGTTTCTTGCTCTCTTTCTCTCATTTTAACTGTCTTTCTGAAATACTAGAATATATTCCAAGCAGTGACACAGTTTACTCTGCATATCGTTTAATTATTTTCAGAGTATCTGGGAAAAGTCAAATTCTCCATTCATTTTTAAAACTTATATAATAGTGATGCTACAATGCATAGTAGAGAATTAGACAGGCACTTCTGTTTAGTTTTCCAAGAACACCTGCACATAGTATTTGGGTATTCCATGAGCCCCAGCATACTGAAATATGTAGTTTTCCAGCATTTTTTGGTCTGGCTACATCCACTACTAAATAGTTTTTGAAATATGAAAAGATTAACAAGCTTGACTTGTATTTTTCATCTGATATAATGGTGAAGTTATCTGAAAGATGGGTGTCAGATGTTTGGACAGGGGGCCAAATTTCAGTGCTTGCCCTAGGTGCTATTTTCCCTAGATACGCCTCTGTGTGTGCCATTTATACAGCTAAGGACTCCTGGGAAGCCCTTCTCTTGGAACCTTAACGTCATGTCCTGAGGGCTGTCCATGCAGATAATGTCGTCAAGGAACATTTCCACCAGGAGGTCCACCACTTCCCTGTCTATCTCACAGATGGTAGAAGTTCCAACTGCAAACAGGTTACTCAGGGGCAGGTAGTTCACATTGGAGGCCAGCTTGTAAATGTTTCTGGTGAACCACTTGTGCACTGAAACTGCACGATGCATGACAGTGCCATGCTGGCAGAGCATGGGCTCCAATCACTTGCCAGAAAGTTGGAGGTTGTCCGATACATCCTAAAGCTGCCCCTAAAATGCTCGTCATCCCACTTGCCCACGTCATGCATTGACATCCATGTGCTGTTGCACCTTGCCAGTAACCACCTCCTTTCCCCAGACAAATCTTCCTGTAGGATGTGGGAAGCAAAAGAGAGGGCCGCCGAATGTCTCTAGGTGGTTTCAACATGTGTCCTGGAGCATGCAATCAGCCCGTCAAATCTCCAAGAGACCGCAAAGAACTTTTCAGCCTCCCCATGAACAGCTGCTGCACACCTGGGGCCCCAAACTCCCCTGTACCTGTAGCAAGCACCCCTTTGCCAGGCTCTGTGTCTTGTTTCCTCCTCCATGGTGTTGAGGACCATCTGCATCATGGTGTGGGCTGTGATGCTGGGTGCTGTGCCCACCATGGTGAAGTGTTTCCTCTCTTTCTGGGAGGTCAGTTGGGTAATGGTGCCTGCCACCCGCTGCCTGCTTGGAGCATCCAGGGAGGTGGAAGTGGAGGATGGGAGTGCTCGCCCACCTAACTTGCACAGCCACAGGGACAAAGCGGTGGTATTTCAGGGGGGAGGGGGCTTCCATTCTTTGTGCCCTGCCTGGGACATGCTTTCAGCCAGCTGCTTCTGGGGC
The DNA here is from genome assembly GCF_027244095.1 of Hemicordylus capensis. NCBI lineage: Eukaryota > Metazoa > Chordata > Lepidosauria > Squamata > Cordylidae > Hemicordylus > Hemicordylus capensis. The sequence continues at coordinate 187,954,907 of NC_069661.1, read as the reverse complement.
TGCCGCACCCTCCTTCCTGGCTCATGCCCATAAGGTGTGTGTGCATGGCCCATTTTGGCCCCCTCCCTGCCTACCCCCTGGTTGTTGGAGCACTCAAACCCTCTTGTTTGTGGCTGTGTGTGGGCCCCCACTCTCCCACATGTACTAAGTACCATGACTTTGGATTCCCTCCTTTGCAGGGGAGCCTCTGTGACCTGGATAGGTAGAAGGAGCAATCCTCCCTCCTTCATCTGCCCCCCACGCCAAACCCTTCTGAACATTGTTGGCAGGTCCTTGTGTCTTCTTTGCTACCTTCTGGGGTGCCTTGACAGACCGTGCATGGCCCCATTGGTATTGCAGCCCCCCGTTTCATCAGTGTCCCCCCTCCCCTCCAGCATGGACAGGAACCCCCTTTACCTTTGAATGCTGACAATGGATGTGGGGGCTGAATGAAAAAAGCTAACAACAGTTTGAAGAGCAAAGAATCAAGCTTTATGCAAAGAAACAGACAGATAACCCCCTCTGTGCTAACTTTTGAGAGGAAGACAAGCAACTTTGGGGATTTTAAACAAGTAGTTGTGGGCAATGCACTAGAAGCTGTGTGTGGGCTTGAAAGCTTGTGGTTTCAGCGTTTGCTAACTTGTGTGGGGTCTATATCTATTGCTGAGTGCATTCTAAACACCAGACCATGCAGGGCAGGGTGTAGCTATGCCCGCAGAGTTGCAATCTCTTGCTTCGGGGCATGTACTCTAAGGTGGACTGGTGAGCCTATGGGGTGGTGGAGGATTCAGCGGGAGTATCCTTGGAACCCCCTCCACCGTGTTCTTGGGGAGCAGTGGCTTGTGCATGGCCATTTCCTCCCATCTCCCCTGACTTTCCCTTCACCTCTGAGCAGCCCAGTCACGAGTGTGGCTGTGCTGGTCCTCCTTGCACTGCAGCATTCTTCTTGCAAGTGGAGGAGTGGGTGGGTGTGGCACATTTCTGGATGCATGGCCCTATCCCCTTGGCTACAAGGCTCCTGCTCTGGGGTTGTGTGCAGCATAGGAACCTTGTCTTGGCAGGGGCCTTGCGTGGTGGCAGCTACGGGGTTGCACTAGAGTATGCTTCTCCTGTTTGCCCAGGACCCTGGGGTGTCAGGTGCAGAGGGGCTTGCAGTGGAGTCATGGGTTTTGCATGCACAGGGGTGTTTGATTGCTGCCCTGGCATGCCCACTAGGCTGACACCGGACGGCCCTGGGCATGGACCCACAGGGGGTGATCTAAGGGCGTATCAGGCATGGATGGCAAGCAGCCAGCCTGTGGTACCCTGAAGGTCCCTTGCGGTGTACCAGGGGGCATTCAGGCCTGTGCATGCTCCTGCAAGGGAGCAAAGAGCTGCCCATACACTCCTCGAGAAGCTGGAGTGGCTTGGGAATGGGCAGCTGGTGCGGGCAGGAAGGGCCCTGGCATCAGCTGCTGTGGTTGGTAGAGCAGCTGCTGAGGGGCAAAGGGTGGTGGCTGGTTGGTGAGCTGTTCTATAGAACCTGCCATGCATTCAAGTGGTTCGGGTGTAGTACCTGAACCACTTCTTGGCTGCCTCGTCAGACTGCTCCAAGGCACCCGCCACATCCCTCACTGTGTCTTCGTGGGCACCCACCATCTGAGCTGTGGCCTCCATGAAGACCCACCTGTCTTCCTTATGCCTTTCCCCCTCTCTCATGTCCATTTCACACAGCACCTCACAGGTGGCCTGGGAGAGCCAGTCTTGTGGTAGCAAGCATGACTTGTGCCCCTAGCTAGCAGGGTCCACCCTGGTTGCATTTTGAATGGGAGACCACATGTGAGCACTGTAAGATCTTCCCCTCAGGGGATGAAGCCACTCTGGGAAGAGCAGAACGTTTCAAGTTCCCTTTCTGGCTTCTGCTACCTTAATTGGCACAGAGGGGAAATGCTTGACTAACAAGCAGAAGGTTGCCAGTTCGAATCCGTTATGGCTGGCATCACTGGTTCTTCAGGCACAGTTTGTGGCTGGGCAGGATCCTCTTTATCTGGAGATGCTGCAAGGAGGGAGAACAGCGTAGTGATGTAGCTGAAACAAATCCTGTGGCATTACCTGCCTTGTGTGCTGTCAGGTAAGGGAGTCCCCCCCCCCCGGGGTGTGCCTCGCCACCATGTGACAAACTGCTCCCCCAAGAACAGCACAAACACAGAGTGTAGGGATTGGAGGAGCAGCTGTGGCTGGATCCGGGCAGCTGTGGCTAGTTGTTGAGAGTTTGCTTGTCTCCCACCCTCTTCAAGAGGTTTATCTTAGAGAGTGCCTCCTTCTGCATGATCCCCACAGCACATTAAGGTCATCTGAGGAGGTCCTTCTCCAGTTACCACCACCGGTTCGTCAGGTGGCGACTCAGAGGCGGGCCTTCTCTGTAGCTGCTCTGGGGCTGTGGAATGCACTCCCGGCAGAAATCAGCAATTTGAATTCTTTTCTGGTCTTCAGGAAAGTCCTTAAAACCTATCTGTTTGGCCTGGCCTGGCCTTCCAGGGTTTTTAAACAGTTGTAATTGGTTTTAATGTTGTAACCTGTTTTTCAGGTTTTTTAATTGTTGTGATTGTTTCATTACTGTTTTATGATGTTTTAATTGTTAATTGTTTTATACTGTTTTATAATTTTTGTTTTAATTGTTAACTGATTTTAATGGTTTTCTTTTAATTGTTAACTGCCCTGAGCCATTTCGGAAGGGCGGTATAAAAATAGAATAAAACAAACAAACAAACAAACAAACAAGAGACCTACTTAAGAACCTGGTTTGCCAAGGGTGTGAGACTTGGCGTGAGATTAAGGGCTCTTTGGCCTGTTGTATGTGTTAACAGCAACAGTTAACATTAGATCTGTGACTGCTTTATCTGATTGCTTGGCAAAAGAAGGTTTTTGGTATTTCAAATAATGGTCCCTACTAGACTAGGTTACAGGGATCTGGGGATCTCCCCACGTCCTCATTGGAAAGGGAATTGCCTTTGAGAAGGAAAAGGTAAACTAAAATTTTATCCTTCTTTTTCCCATTAAAGGGTGCAGAGGAAGTAAACACTGAATCCTCCTCCAAGTCTGTTTTGGATTGATCTTTGGACCATAGACTAGCAATACCTGAACTACAAACAGATGAAGGATGGAACTATTGATTTGACAACGGAAATTGCTCTTGTGGGATATATATGTTGGTTGAGTAATTAAAGCTAAAAGGTAAAGTGTGCCATCAAGTTGGTTTCGACTCCTGGCACCCACAGAGCCCTGTGGTTTTCTTTGGTAGAATACAGGAGGGGTTTATCATTGCCTCCTCCCGCACAGTATGAGAAGAGGCCACTAGGACTCAGGATATACTAGGCACTAAAGAAGGGGAGGGGCTAATAAAACAGAGTATGGACATTATAACTAAGGAACTGGATTCAATTAAGACATTTCTTTCTGAGTGTTATGGACTTTTGACAACAATTGCAGCATTTTTTTAAAGAAGGAAGGGCTTAGATGTGAACACTATGTCATCAGGATTGAATAATGAACATCTTAATGATTCTAGTCCCTTGGAGAAGGAGGTTCACATATTTTGGAAGTCTTGTAAGAAAAGTACCAAGTCGGAAAAGAGCAAAAATATTAAGAACATAAGGAAAGGCCAAAGACCTCAGCAGTCATATATGAAAATAAGCTGTTCAATCTACTGTATGATAAACCAAAGACAGTCAAAAAGCCACCACAGTCTACAGAAAAGGAAATACAGGTAGAGAGTGAGAAATCATTAGTAGAAGGCCCTGTGAAGCCTTTAATTGACAGTCCTACCAGTTCCTCCTCTTTTGATAAAAATGAGTCTGTAGATATGTAGGAACCTTGGCTTTATGTACTTAGGCAAAAACAGCCCTTAGAAGCACCTGGTCTTTTACCTAGTGTGGCAGAATCCAGACATGAGAAAAAATGGAATTTCATTCTGATATGCCATAAATTAGTTTTTATTAATTACTCAAAGCCCCAGGGTATGACTGGCCTCGGCCAGTTTCCCCCGCCACCGCATACCCGGCTTTTTCGGGGCGGCCGCTTCTGGCCACCCAAGATGGCCGCCGGGTGCTGGCGGTCGTGTCTCCCTTGCTTCGCACATGCCCAGAACAGCCCAGGGAGGCACGAACACACGCCTTGGTGTCCATCCACGGACGGACACCAAGGCTTTTATTAGAGAGGATCCTCTCCCCCAAGAGAATTTAATTCTACTTTATTTACAGCCAACCCAATTCAGAATGAGGAGTGGTTACCAAGAAGATTTTTAGAACCATCTGAGTTGGGTGAAGTTACATCTGTCTTAGAAAGATAATCTGAGGTAACAATGAGGGTACCTCCAAAGAACAATGGAGCTGTATATATTCATGAGGGAGAAGAATTAAATGTGATTAGGAGGATGGACTGACATACTATGACTCAGAGTCTTCAAGATGATCAACCATCTGAATCTAGACAGTTGATAACATGTCCATCTCAATCCATAAAAGCCAACTGGTTATGCCTGTCCCCTGCTCAAGTTTTAGACTGTCATCTGTTGAGGCCTATCCATCTCTAGTTCACAATCTGTGTCTCAAACTCAAGCCACAACCTGGACAGATATGAAGAGATTACCACTTGAAACTGCACTTAGCCCAGCTATTCCAGTCTCCAACCCTGCAAGTCTTTCAAAAGAAAATTCTTTGCTTTTTGCACATTCTGAGGCTCTGGACCTGGACTCGGATTTAAGAGCACCAGGGTTATGGCTTATAACCCTCAAATGAGGGGAACTAACAAATCTCTGGCCCTGTGGCCCAGGAGTTGGATGACACTAGACAGCTAGAATTACAGGAACTCTAACCCCTGCTAACTGATTACCAATGTCCTTGGATTATGGTCCTGGAATATCTCTGGATGGCCGAATAATTTTGTTGACTCTTATTTTGAACATATCTGAAAGGTTTTGATATTATCTTTTTGCAGGAGACGTGGTATTCACAACGCTCCATTCCACATTTGCTGGGCTTCTGTTCTTTTGTTAAGTCTGCAGTTAAGTTGGGGCAGTTCAGGAGAGCCTGTGGTGGTCTGGCAATTTTGACTTCAGTGGATTTGGAGGGTTCAGTGCTGCAGAGTGAGTGGATTAATAATGACCACATTTTAGTTGTACAGATAGATAATTCCTTTCTTTATTCCATTTTATGTATTAATGTGTATTTCCCTGCAGATAATTCAGATGCATATTTACAGGTTTGGTTTTCTGTACAGTCCTTGTTAGAGAAAATTGAGCAATTGATGCCTGAAGCAAATATTTTGTTAGCTGGTGATTTAAATGCGTGAATTGGTCCAGACATCAGTAATTATTTTAAGAAGTCTCATGAGGTTGAGTGGTATGTACCCTGGGCCACTATGGATCGTGTGTTAAACAAACAAGGAATGTTTCTCCTGAAGCTGGCTTTTCAGTTCAGCCTGAACATTTTACATGGTACTAATTATGACTATTCTTGTGGTCATTTTACTTACTTAAGCTCTACAGGGTCCAGTGTAATAACACTTACTGGTTTCACCTAGGTTTTTTTCTAGGATTCACTCCTTTGATGTACAAGCCCAACCTGAAAGTGATCATTTGCCTCTTGTTCTGGTGCTCCAGATGCAAAAGGGGCCTATTTCTATGTCTTGCTATATTTCTCAAAATCCTATTCAGGCTAGATGCCATCTTTGATGGAATTGCAATTGGTAGTGCCCCAATGCGTGCCTGCTACCATCCAGATTTCAAAGGAATTGGACAAAGGGCTGATTTTTAAAGAATTTCTGAAGTTTGTGCATCTTTAAGCTTTCCCCCCCATAGGGAATAATGGGGATTTCAGCAGCCCCATAACTCCACTTGGGGGGCACCGGGGTGGCCCAGAGTGAGTGGTGGTGTAGTGCACATAGGGTGCCAACCACCCCCATACCTACAAGCCCATGGGGTACTGGGTTTTGTTATTTATTTTTATTTATTTAACATATTTTTATATCACCCAACCCACGCTTCTGCCCCCAAAGTCCCCTTTCTGCCTTGAATCTGCCCCAAAGATGTATAAACTTCACAAATTCTTTAAAAATCAACCCTTTGCCTAATTCCTTTGGAATCTGGGTGTTAGCAGGCACCCACTGGGGCACTACCACCTGACCCACTGTAGCACTCCTAGGAGGAACCCACAGGCAGAAATGGGCACTGTCTGTCCCCATTGTCCCATACGGTGGATGCAGCACACATCAACAACAGCTGGGGCAAAAGCCTGGAAAATCTGGCGGGGGGGTGGCTGGCCGGCCAGGTGGCCAGTGGCCACAGGGGCTCTGGGGCTGGTGGTTGCCTGGCACAGACAGCAGGCAGAGGCAGACAGTGATTCTCTCAGCAGCAGGAAGGGGGTGAAAAAAGAGTTTTCTTTTCCTGAATCAGCAACAGGAACAAAAAAGCAATGCAGCAGAGAATCCATTCCAGGCTGGCACAAAGCAGGGGCAGGCAGGCTGAGTAGCAAGGCAGGCTGGGCTCAGGCTGGCAAGGCAGAAGGCAATAGGCAAGGCAAGGCAAGGCAAGGCAAAGCAAAGCAAAGCAAAGCAAAGCAAAGCAAAGCTCTCTCTCTCTTCTCCCATGAGGCAGAATGGTGACTGCTGCCTCTTTAAATCTAATTGAAAAACCCTCCTTGAACTCCCCCCCCACCCTTGCCCCTTCTTCGACCCTTCCCCTGGCCAACGTGGGGTCAGTCAGGAGTGGCATGAGCCAAAAGAGCCAATCTGGAACCAGGAGGGAATCATCAGCAGATCAGCCCATGCTTTCCTTCACCAATCTGAAGTTTGGCAGGGCAGGAAATTCAAATAGACGTCAAACACCAAATGAAGACTACACGGAGATCGCCACAAAATGGAGGTCCGAAACAACAAAACCTTCAGCTCCGAAATTCAGGTGATTCATTTTGGAGCTGAATCTTTCGGTACTTGCAGATGGGTGATTTATTTTGTGCACAAATCGCCTGAAACAGGCAGATTCAGGTTCAGATCGTTCTGTACCCGAACCGTTTCGCACATCCCTAATAGCAGGCTGGATTTAGAAAAGGTCATAGTACCATCGATTATTGTGCCACTCAAAAAGCATTAATACATAAATATACAACTGGGCACAGTAGACAACTATATGTTGCTTTTATTCACTTTTCTTCAGCCTTTGATTCAACTGATAGGTTGTGGGGTAAACTCACAAGGACAGATATCGATAATTGCCTCCTTAGGCTGCTGATTGAGTTGCACACTGATACTAAAACTAGGATTTGGGTGGGCAGTCAGGAGTCCCTCTCTGAACCGATAGCATTAGAGCATGGGGACAAACAAGGTTGCCTTTTAGCCCCATTTTAATTTAATTTAATTTAATGAGTGACATTGTTCCAGCTATGAAGTTTTCAAGGTTTCCCCCTCCATCGCTTAGTGGACGTAAAATCTCAATTTTAATGTATGTGAATGACATGGCCCTCATTTCCTATGCCCAGGTGGAGCTCCATAGGATGATCTCTAGCCTAGCTAACTATTGTGAGAACGAAAAGTTGAAAATTAACTACGATAAAACTAAGGTGGTAGCTTTTGGCAATAGTAAAATCAGGCATAGATGGTCAATCAACTCACATCAAATTGAGCAAAGCTCCTCCTTTAAGTATTTGGGAATCCATTTTAATAAAAATCTTACTTGGAAGAGCCATTCAGATGCTGCTTTGAGAGCAGCATGTCGTTCTGTTGGGGCTATTTTGAAATTCTCTCCCCCGCCCCCAAAAAGGTGGACAGCTCTAAAGATCTTTCAGGGGAAAGTAATTCCCCAGATGCTTTATGGGTATGAGGTATGGGGTTTGGGAAGAACAAATTATCACCCAGCTGGAAACTGTTCAAAACTCCTTTTTAAGGAAAATTCTGTGCTTCCCCCAGGGTACCCCTGCTGCATACTTAAGAATGGAGGTAGGCCTCCCTTCTTTATCAGTTAGAATACATCTTGCTTTGATAAATTATTTTTAAGAAATTAGACAACCTCTCAGATCACTCCTTAGCTAAATCTGGCCGTAATTATTGTTTGGAAAAGAACTTATGTTCTGTGTGGTTGTCTCGTATGATCGGGTTATATTCTTTGCCTCCAATTGCAGAGTGACAGCTTTGGAGTAGAGGGGAAAAAATTAGAGAGTGGCTTTTTGCAAGAGATACTGGCAGGAATGCTGCTATGGTTCAACTTTCTGGCTTTTCCTCCTGGTTTCAACACTAAAAATCATAAAATCTTTTTGCAATATTAGATTAATTGCTATTCTCCATCTTTGAGGAAGGCCTTTATTGCCATGCGCTTTCAGACGATGCCTTCGGCCTATCTCTATGGAAGATTTCACAAATTACCTGTGGAACAATGACTCTGCCCCTGTTGGTCTGGTCAGGTGGAGCACATTATTCACTATGTATTTTATTGTCCCTGGTACAAGTCAATTAGAGAGAGGTCATTAAGACAGATTATTAACAACTTTAAAGGTTAGGGTTATGGAATGTTTGATATTTCTTTTGGCAGATGTATTCCCTTATGCCATCCACCGGGTTGCTTTTTTTGTCTAATTACCTATTAAAATGAGGAAAATATTTACGAGCAGAAGCCATTGTCCTAAACTATAATTTCTGTTTCATTAGGATGATTATTTTTTGTGAGAGATAGTGATTATGGTGTGTACTTGTTCATTTTTCTTTGTTATGACCTGCAGTTACAACATTAAGTTTTTTGACTGACTGACACACACATCACTGTTGGCAGGCAGAATGGGGAAGAGAAAGGAGGATGGCTGGGGTGTGGCGCCTTGGCTAAGAGGCAGCCATTGAGAGCTATGGCATGCATAGAGCTACCGTGTTCCTTTGTGGGTCTGGGACGCACTCTCTATTACTGTGGTTCCAGAAACACCATGAAACTGTCGTTACGGAAGCATCCACGTTTGGATGTAATGCTTTGGAGCCAAACCTCAAGTCTTGGAAGCAAACCTTACTGCAAACCGAAGGTTCAAACAGGAGTTTGGTGAGGCAAACCACAGGTCGCCTTTGCTTGGAAACTGCAGTTGGACAAATTTGGACGTAATGGAGTTCCAACCTCTGCCCCATTTAACTTCAGTTTCACGTTATGTCCGAATTCAGCCCTATTCACAATTACCTGTAAGTAAGTTACACTGAACACTTCTAGACTTATTTCTGAGTAAAGGTGCATAGGACTCCACTACATATTTCTAATTTAGCAACATTATTAAAATATCTGCACTAAAATACCTCCCAAAAATTGATTAATTCTTTGTCGCATTTCCAGTGGAGTAAAGAAGGAAAGGCACCAAGTGCAAGGGAAAAAAGTGGGGGGAAACCTCGAAGATGCACTGAAGACAATTTATTGCAATCTCATTGTTGTTAATGGTTAAAGTTTTTTATCTGCCTGCTTTGTATTGCTGGTCAGAGACTGAAATAAAACTGAACGGAACCATTTATTGCCCAATGCATTTGTTCAATTATTAAAACTCTTCCTCAGGAGCAACTCCAAGGATGACTCCAGGTAGAAAGGGGCAGGGGGTGCTCCCCCCTCAATATTTCCTGCTCCCACTTTTGCTCCCCATCAACTAGAATGGAACTTTACAGCAAAATGTCAAGACAATACAGTGGTCCTACAGCTTGAATTAATTATTTTTAAAGGCCTCCACTGGTTAAAGAATCCTCATTCACTCACTCTTCCTTAGAACAAGCTGTAAAAGTCAGTGCAGCCAGGTAGGTAGGACACTCATTCATTATCTTAATTACATTAATTACTTTGCCTCTATGTATTTAATGTATAGCAAAATTCTTGCTCTCGTAATAATGTTCTTCACTACCCCTTTGTTACCCTAGACTAGTTGTTCTACAGTCGCTCCTGGGCAACTCTGATTCAAAGAGAAACTAAAAATGTCTTCCTCCACACTATCTCAAAATAACCCGCTTATTGTTTTCTGTACACCATTTGGGTTTTGTTACCTTTCTCCTTAACTCCACTAATTCTATTATAGTTACGCTTTACTGGAGATTGTTTCAGTAAGCAGGGTTCTGGCAGCCTAGAATTTTCCCAAAGTTGCCATGATCAAAGGAAAGTGTGTAAAATGGAAAGTGCCTAGTGAAATTCCCTGCCATGGGAGTATATGGAGATCTGGGGTGTCTTCCATGGCAAGGAAAAGTGAGCTGGCATTTGCTTATGGGCCAATTAAATGTTTGTGTAGCACATCAACCCACAGTTCAGCCCACAGTCTGTGGAAAATATTGCTAAAGTATATTTTCCTCCCTCTATCCTTTTGAGTGGGTGTAATTTCTACAGAAAAGCAAACAAACAGAAATACATACATCCAGTTTTTACTCATTTGGGTAAGAGACAAGCAGACAATATAGTTGTGTTTAATTCTGAACAGATGTAGACACACAAAACAAGATACAGCTCTTGTGATGATATGAATAAGAAATAAACTCCATTTTATTTTTCTCAAAAATACAATTTCAGTATTAGCAGGGGCAGAGTCACCATTGAGCAATAAAGTTCAAAGAATCCGGGTCGCCAATAATGGAAGGGCTGCATGAGCCCTCCTTGCGCGTGATGTCACACTCAAAAGGGGAGTGGTCCGATTGCTGGAAGGCCCACCCGAGCCCCCTGGAGTTCATCCCCAGCCAGCATTTGTTGGCTAGGATATTTATTTTCCTTGCAATAAATGCAGCCAGCCAGCAAATGCTGCCTGGGAATGAGCTCGCATGGGCACTTCAGAGCCTGGGCCATGCCCCTTTTGCAGGTGACATCATATGCACATGGGCGTGGCCGAGGCTTCAGAGAGCCATGTGAGCTCTTCAGAGCTCATTCCCAGTCAGCGTTCTCTGGCTAACTGCATTTATTTCCTTTCTTCTCCCTCCAGCGAGGGAGAGAAAGGGAAATACATGCACTCAGCCAGCGATCACTGGTTGGGAATGCACTCTGGAGGGCTTGGGCAGACCCTTTGGGGATCGGGTCATGCCCACATGCACATAATATCACACGTGTGGGGCATCACTGGCGCATGTGGTGGATGCCAGCATTGCAAACACCTGACCTATCTGCACTTGATGTTTGCTCCCTGATTTTACATGTCCACTTGTACAAGTCTTCTTGGAAGTGAGTGCCATTGTGCTCAATGGGTTTACAGGAATGCAGACTCAGTGAAGAATTGAAATGTCTGTGGTCACCCTGATCATCAATAAAATACTGACTGCAGTACATATACAGTATAATGAAACTTTGCAAGACAACTTTATTAGTCAGATGTTGGAATCAAGTATACCCAAAGTAAATTATAAACGAAAGAAGCACACCAGCAATGGGGTTTCATATGATTTTTTTAAATAGTTCAAAATGACATGGTAATACTCACATCTCTAAACAAAAGGACATGTGTTCCCAGCTTGTGGTACTCCAGATGTTGCTGAACTACAGTTCCCATGGTCCCCAGCTATTGTGGTTGGGGATGATGAGAGTTGTATTTCAGCAATATCTGGAGTACCACCAGTTGGGAACCCCTGCAATAGAACTAAGGCTATTAAACACAGGATAAAAGCTAAGACAGTAGATAAACAACAGGGGGAAAGCATGTCCACAAAATCTGCTTAAGCAAATTGTGATACGAACATCTGAAGCTGCCTTATATGGAGTTTGATCATCAGCCCATCAAGTGCAGGGCTCTGACTGGCAGTGGTTCTCAAGCTCAGAGAGAGCTTTTCCAGCCTTGCTTCCTGGGATTATTTTAATTTCATCAACAAAAATGCCACATTCATGTCAACGCACATCACTATTTATAAAATGAAAGAACCTTGAACAGCATCCAAAAAAACAATGTGAAACAACTAGGAATCTTAAAGAAACTATCGCGTAGTCATATATTTTTAAAAAAACACATATAGATGAGAAATTTGCCTCCTCCTAGCAAAATATTCCATATTACTTATGCCATGTGATTTGTGCAACATACCTTTGGGTATATTGCCAAAGCATTCTATGGTTGCTTAACGAAAATAAGAGACACAGGTGCTAGCACTTTCAGAATGCAGCCATTTACTAGAGCTATAACAACTCTTTAATTTTATTTAAAAAACCTCAGACTCACAGATGTGAGATGTCTGAACGAAAATCTGCTTGACAGAACAATGATACATAACCCCATGAATGCAATGCAGCTGGGTTGGTTGTGGGAGAAAGGGGGAAAGCAGAGTAAGCCTCAGTTACCTGGCTCTGTGGAGTTCTGCTCCTCTTTTGGACAGCAGCCAGGGCTGTCTGTCTCTCCTTAGCTGCCCCTGCCCCAGGGGACAGGGACAAATGAAAAGCCTGTAAACATGATGTTTGCATTAGCTTTTTTGGTTGAGCAAGTATGCCTAACATCTGGTCTGACCTGCACCTCAACTTGTTCCAGCTGTTGAGTTTCTGCCAGAAGGGTTGGTTGTTTTACCCCACCGCCTCTTCTTAGACTACTTAAGCAGTATCAGTTAGGCAGAGGGTATGTTCTTGATCTGGCTGTGGGCCATCTTGCTGCTGTGGTTTACCTGTGAAGAGACCTTGCTACAAGGACTTTTTCCTATTCCTGTTCTCTTGTTCCAGGTATCTGTGTTGCCTTGCTTCTAGCAAGTTGCTGTTGATAACCTCAGCTTGTTCCAGCTGTTGAGTTTCTTCTAGATGGATTGGTTGGCTGGTTGTTTCACCCCACCTCCTCTTCTTGGACTCCTTAAGGCCACTGTGGCCAAAGATTCAGTTGGCAGCTTGCCCATAGGTGGCTGTTGAAGCCTGCTGGCAAAGGGGGCCAGCCTTGGGTGGCTGGGCATTTGGGGTGGGACTGAGGGCAGTAATGTTGTTTTGAAAGACTTGTGTCTGGTCTTGGTGCCTCCCAGGGATAGACTGGGACTTCTGTTGGTGTCCTGATCACCCTGCTGCCCAACAGAATCCCTAACCACCAAGCTGTTGGATTTGATTGCAGAGTTGACACTGGAGACACCTGGGTTGATGGTGGTGGATGACTTCAATGTTCACTCTAGGACTGAACTGTCAGGAGCAGCTCAGGAGTTCATTGTGGCCATGATAACTATTGGCCTTTCCAAAGTGGTCTCAGGGTTGACACATGTTGCTGGTCACACTCTTGATTTGGTATTTTGCTCTGTTCAGGGAAGTGTTCTGTGGGTAGGATCACTGGTGATTACCCCATTGTCATGGATGGACCATCACCTGGTGAAGGTTCAGTTTGCAGTCACTAGTCACTTTTGCGGGGGTGAAGGGCCTGTTAAGCTGGTCCTCCCATGGAGGCTATTGGATCCAATAAGATTCCAAGAACCCCCCGTAGGGCTTTAATGTTGGCTCTGCTGGTCATCTTGTTGACATCCTGGTGGGAAATTGGAATAATGAGCTCACTAGGGTGATAGACTCGATAAGCATTTTCTCTTACCTGTTTCTAAATTAGTTCCATGTTCTATGGAAGAACCATGGGAGCTGAAGCGGCTAGGTAGATGACTACCTAGTGGAGAAGGACTCGGCTTGAATCTGACAGATTACAGCAAATAGCACAATTGAAGACCTATGCTCTGGCAATATGTGTGGCAAGGAAGTGTTTCTCTGCTGTGCATGTTGCACCCACAGGTTTGCATCTAGCAGAATTGTTGAGAGTGGTGAAGGAACTTATACAGGCCTCTTCCTCTCCAGCTTTGGAACCATCAGTTAGCCTCTGCAAAGCTTTTAATGAGTTATTTGTGGACAAAATCTCTTGTATTCAAGCCAACCTCGATTCTATTGTTGGCACAGAGTCTTTAGTGGGGGTATCTAGTAACTCTTCTTGTGCAGTTATATTGGATCAGTTTCAGTTTGATTCCTGAGGACATGAACAAGCTGCTTGGAACTCTACATCCTACCACCTGTTCTCTTGACCCTTGTCCAACATGGCTTATGTTATCAAGCAGGGTGATTGTTGGAGAGGGCCTGATTGAGATCATATATGCTTGAGGGAAGATAGGATGCCTCCTTGTTTAAAGGAGGCAATTATTAGACCTCTTTTAAAGAAGCCTACAATGGATCCCTCAGAATTGGTAATTATAGGCCAGTCTCCAATCTCCCATGGTTGGCCAGGGTGATTGAGAGAGTGGTGGCCTTTCAACTCCAGGCAGTTTTGGATGAAACAGATTATCTAGACCCATTTCAAACTGGCTTTCGGGCAGGAGACTTCTTTGGTCAGCCTGATGGATGATCTCCAAAGGGGAATTGGCAGAGGGAGTATTACTCTGTTCGTCCTTTTGGATCTCTCAGTGGCTTTCAATACCATCGACCATGGTATCCTTCTGGATTGCGTGGAGGTAGGGGGCACTGCTTTGCAGTGGTTGCACTCATACCTTTCAGGCAGATTTCAGAAGGGGTTACTTGGAGACTGCTGCTCTACAAAGTGAGAAGCTTTTGTATGGTATCCCTTAAGGCTCCATTTTGTCTCACTGTAGGAAGCCGCAGATCGGGAAATGGGATAGAGCTGCCTGTTCTGGGTGAGGTTACACTCCCCCAGAAGGAACAGGTTTGCAGTCTAGGAGTACTTCTAGACCCAACCCTCTCCCTGATACCTCAGGTGGAAGCAGTGGCCAGGAATGCTTTCTATCACCTTCAGCTGGTTTGCCAACTGCACCATCTCCTGGAAGTGAGTGACCTTAAGACAGTGGTGCACATGCTGGTAACTTCCTGGCTTGACTACTGCAATGCACTCTACGTGGGGCTGCCTTTGTACCTAGTCCGGAAGCTGCAATTGGTGCAGAATGCTGCTGCCAGATTGGTCTTCAGGATGTCCTGTAGAGACCATATTACTCTGATTCTGAAAGATCTACACTGGCTACCAGTAGGTTTCCAGGCAAAATACGAAGTGCTGGTTAATACCTATAAACCCTCAATGGCCTGGGCCCACAGTATTTAAGAGAATGCCCTTTTCGTTATGAACCCCACTGCCTATTAAGATTTTCAGGGGAGGTTCATCTGAGGATGCTGCCAGCTTATCTGTAGTTGCCCCAGGACTGTGAGATTCGAGCTGCTCCATCCCTGTTGGCTTTTAGGAAATGGCTGAAGACACATCTCTTCAGCCAAGCTTTTTAGTTAGCTGGTGTTTAATGAATATTTTAATCTGGTTTTTTATGTTTTAACTATTAAAATCTTGGTTTGTTTTATGCTGTAAACTGCCTAGAGACTTCAGTAGTGGGTGGTACACAAATTAAATAAACAAACCAATATGCCTCATTACCAGGGTGTCAAGAAGAGGATCTTCTATCTTCTCTGATATTTGCATTTGACAACTGAAACAATGAATTAGCAGTTTAGCACCTAATATGTAAACAATGAAGTGGAAGGAGCCCAAACTAAAGGCAATTGTCATCTTTTATGGAGTTCTTAAAGATGGCAAGGCTCAGCCTCCTGAATTGCAGCGATGGGCCAAGGAAGGCAGAAGGATCAAATCATTCATTGCCTTAGGCAAGAGATCAGTTGCCATGGCAACGCAAAACATTGCTAAAAACATCTATGCTTTGCATGCAAGATGAATGAGCAGACGTTCTTGGTCATGGCCCCTGTAGGGATGTGCACAAACCTGTTGGGATGCCCTTTTATGGGCCTTGGAACAGGTTCAAACCCTGGCCGGCTTGAAGGTTTTACGGCAGGGGGATGTCTACTTTTCAGGGCAGGGGAGGATGTACTCCCCCTCCGGCTGCATCCCCCCCACCACCGGCACTGGATCTCCTAAAAGTCCATCAGGGCAGTAGCGTACCTCCCTGCTACCCTGTTGCCCTCTTTACCGGATATGACCGGAAGTACTAGATGCACCTGCATGCACCATACTCACACATGCACATGCTTTTAGGAAATCAGTGCTGGCGGGGGAAACGTGGCAGGGGGGTAAGTGCATCTTCCCCCACCCTTAAAGTCATCCCCTCGCCGCCGTCAAACCCGCCCCTGTCAGTTCCGTGCAGATTCCTAGGCCCCTGTCCTCCAGAGCTCCTTACTCTTCAAGATAAAGCTGGTACCTTCTCTAAGTTGCCATGTTTGCCCCAAGTTTACCCCCTGGAAGTGACACTAATGCTGATCTGAACAGTTTCCAACCCCCTACCTTGCATATCTGAGACTGCAGCAACTGGGGAAACAGCTCCTCTCGTGGGTTCCCCTAGTGTCCAGGGATGCTGGGAGGGGCCTACCACAGCAGGGGTAGTTTGGATGAGGCCCATACAATATAGGGCAAAGAAATGCTGTTCCCTGGAACACTGTTCACATAAGAACTGATCCAAAAGGCCCTATCCAGCGCCAGCACAGCATCCCTCCAGTGGCTGTTGCTGGAGCCTATCTTATGGTGGTTTTTTAAGACTGTGAGCCCCTGGTGGCGCAGTGGGAAAACTGCCGCCCTGTAACCAGAAGGTTACAAGTTCGATCCTGACCAGGGGCTCAAGGTTGACTCAGCCTTCCATCCTTCCGAGGTCAGTAAAATGAGTACCCAGAATGTTGGGGGCAATATGCTAAATCATTGTAAACCGCTTAGAGAGCTCTAGCTATAAAGCGGTATATAAATGTAAGTGCTATTGCTTTGGGGACAGGGAGTTTGCTTTGTTTGTTTGTAAACTGCTTTGGGAACTCTTGTTGGAAAAGCAGTATATAAATATTTGTATGTATTCGTCTTTCCCTTTTCTCGACCAAATTCTCAGGTGAAGAAAATGGGCCAGTTTCTGTGATGTGGAGGGGTGCTGAGGAATTCTGATTACTTTCTCAGCTCATCCCCCCCCTCCCGCCCCAGAAGCCTACTTAGAATGGCAATACTCAAGAGGTGCTCTTACACCTGGACTTCTGGGCCAAAGTCCAGGACCTCCATGCCCCCTGTGGGCCCCCAAATCCTCTAATCTGTCCCAGGTGGTATGGTTATCGCTCGGCCGGCCCACACTGTGCCAGATGGGACTGTGACCTGTGCCGAGAGACAACATGACCACTGCTTTACAGCCAGAGTGGGGAATGGGAAAGAAATATGTGGGATGGGACTATGTTATGTTGTATGTTGAAATGTTTCTGCTAATGCATATTTGCATAAATATGCTTGTGTCATATTCTTACATCCTTGTGAGTGCTGTTGCAGTTTGTACCCTCAAGAACCCATGTGTTAAAAATACTGTGTTTGTCATAGTGTGTGTGTGTGTGTGTGTGTGTGTGTGTGTGTGTGTGTGTGTAGGGGGATGATGCTTAACTTGCAGCGGAGGTGGGGTGGGGGACCCTCCAAAGGCCTTTAGGTCCAGGCTCCAAAATTACCTAGGTGCACCTCTGGTGATACTGGCTGGTTCAGACAAATGGTCTTTGCAGCAGCCCGTTACATGCAGAGAAGCAAGAGTGACCCTCTCTGGCCCCACTCCCTAGCATGCTACCCCTGGCCCTGCATGATCACATAGAGCTGGACCATCAAACCAGCCTCTTATCTTATGGTTCCAATAATCCAAACTGGTCTCTGCCGTGACTAGTTCTGTGCCCAATAGGCCTGATTTTTGAGGCTGCAGAAACAGGAGTGACACTGAATATTGTTGGGGGATAAGCATGTGAAATTATGCATGTAAAAAGGGTTTTGTGAAAGGCAGCTTACTGCTGGTAAGTGATGGCAGGTCAGGTGTCTTGTTTCCTTGCTTAAAAAACTAATTTATTTTGTATCTGTGGTTTACACACACCCCCACACCCGTTTATGCTGTGCCTTTGTAGGCAGCAGCAGAAACAGCCCAGGCAGTACTAGAGTTCTTCTGGCTGTTTCTTCTTTTGCCCCAGAAGTCCCTTGGCATTATTTGAGAGGCATTCTGGGAATAAAAATGGTAGCCTGAAGGAGTGGCTGCCACTCAAAGAGGCCTAGTTCTTCCAGTGTTGCTTCTTCCACCACCTGCAAAGGCTCAGCATAAACGGAAAGCGGGAGCATGCCAGACATACTCACTGTTGCCACCACCAAACAGCAACAAGTCACCTTCCTTGACATTTTTGAAGAATTGCTTGCCACTCCTGGAATTTCTCTGGTTTGGTTTCACCCTCATGAACCATCACATTTCACGGACATTACTTCTAGGAGAACTTTTGACTCAGCTCTGTGCCAAACATAGCCCAACAGCCATGTATTGTGGCCTGCCAAGGACTTAACAGCCCACCTGTTTTTGCATTCCCAGGCAGGCAGTAGAAACCAAGCATTTATGAAGTTCGATGGGTGGGCATATGTGATTAGTTGATGGATTGCATTCACAATGAGTCACAAGTGGCGCAGGCCTGGACTCTCTTTTGCAGATGCTTATCGAAGAGAAATAAAACACCATACTAATCTGCGCCACAGAACTTGGTGAAGGCAAAATGTTTCCTGGAACAGCACACACACACTCCCCACCCAAGGAAAAAGAACACTGCTAAGTCTTCATCTATCTGCTTATTATGGGTACTGTAATTAGTCATAACTTGCAACCACACTGGCCACCAAAGCTATGGAACCTATGCCATTGTGTTATGACACACCATCTCCTCGCCCTTCACCTTCTGTTTGTGGCTTCTGCTGCTTTAGCACTGTTAGGCATCCAGCAACATCACTTCTTGCAGAAATGCAATGCTCAATGAGTCCCAGGAATGATGAGGATTCAGCCCCTAGCATCTATTCTGACTGAATATCAGGATGCATCTTTCAGATTCATAATATCAAGACTGCTTCTGAGCACGTGCAGAGTGCATTTGCATGATAGTTGAGTAACCATGAGCAACATTTGAAACTAGGGGGTAGCACACTTCCAGTTCTTCAGAAGCGGTGGCTTTTATGTTCGAATGTTGATTTTTTTTTTTTTTGTTAATGATAGCAGAAATGCTATGAAGACTGAATTCTGTTTCGCTGAAAAAAGCCACGCTTCCAATTGTCAAGTCAGTAGGAAAAATAAAACCGGAATATACATAAGAACATAGGAAGCTGTCTTATACAGAGTCAGACCCTTTGTCCATCTAGCTCACTATTGTCTGCACAGACTGGTGACTTCTCCAAGGTTGCAGGCAGGAGTCTCTCTCAGCCCTATCTTGGAGATGCCAGGGAGGGAACTTGGAACATGCGGATGCTCTTCCCATCCCCAAGGGGAATATCTGACACATGTGGTCTCCCATTCATATGCAACCAGGGTGGAGCCTGCTTATCAAAGGGGACAATTCATGCCTGCTACCACAAGACCAGATCTCATCCCAAACTTACTAGTGTTGCAGATCGGAATGTGATGCAGGTTATACTCCTGCCTCTGAAACGTTGGAGAGCCACTACCAGTTAGTGTAGTAGACAATATAGAGCTAGATGGACCAATGGTCTGACTTGGTATAAGGTAGCTTCCCTTGTTCTATGAATGCACATGGTGGAGAACAGCACTGTGGTGGCATGACCGGGCCTGCCTTCAGGGGCGGATTAAGGGATAGGCAAAATAGTTACTTGCCTATGGCGGCAAATTTGGAGGAGCAGTAAATCGGCCCAACTCCATCTCTGAGACAATAAGTGGGGCTATTCATATGATTAGCAAAAATTGGGCTAGGAGAGCCTAGCCCTATTTTTGCTAATCATAAGAACCACCGGGCTTGGCTGCGAACCCAGTGGTTCTTGAGCGGCTAACCCACTCAAGTATCCTGCCCCTTAGCCTGGGTTTGCGGAGCAAGCGCTCCACAAACCTGGGCTATTGGATCGTGACTAGCTGTGGTGTGGCTCCGTGCTGCAGCTATTCACGAGGAGACCCCTGGAGGGGAGGCAAAAAGCCACCTCCCGGCTTTAGGGGTCTCGCCAGCATGCCCTGCGCACTTGCGCAGGGCATGCTGGATCTTACATGTGCCGATTGGCCCCCACTCCCCCAAGCTCCCGCCGGCTCCATCACAGAGCCAGCAATCGTGTGGGTGGCCAATTCGGCCGCCCAGGGCTCCCTGCCTGATCTTCTGTGGGGTGAGCGGGCTTAGCCCGCTCTACCTGCAGTTTTGGAAAAAGTAGGTCTCACGGATCGTGAGACCTGCCCCAGTATCTTGCATTGCCACTGCATGATAGGCAACATCAGGGTCCGGGGTGGGGTTGAAATATGAGTGGCATGTGAGAGGAAAGACAGGACAGAGGGCAAGGGGATCCCTTCCCTTCCCGAGCAGAGCCGGAGGGCTGCCTGGTTGGAATGGAAAGGAGGGGAAAAGAGAGATGAATGGCCCAACACCTGCAGATTGGCTGTTGAGGATGGCACATGCACCGCAAGAAGAAAGAAGATCAATGGGGGTGAGAAGCAGCTGCAAACCCCAAAGAAGCCGGGGCAGCAGGTCTGGAAAGGCCTGTGCTCTCCCATCGGCAGGCTTCCTTCTGGCTCCTGCTCACCATACTTTCGGGTCCTCCCTCAGAGGCAACAGCATGCTGGAGCCTGGTGAGGAAGAAGCCTGCAGGAACGCTTGCCCTCCCTCTGCGCTTCTGCCTCCTAGCCGCCCCCCGCCACTCTTGGCTATGGAATTGTGGGATGTATCATAATAGTGTTCTCTACAGCTACTCTCAGGGCCCTCTGTCTTCCCTTGCATCTCCTAGCAGCTGGTGCTGGTGAGAAGGAGGAACAGTGGCAGGTGGGAACCCCCCGTGTGGGAAGAGTACAGGGGCCAGTTAGGGGGCAGTGGTGCAGAGGGAGGCCTAGCGTTCCTGTAGGCTTCTCCCTCTCCAGAGTGTGCTGTTGCTGTCCCGTCACTGAGAGGAGACCAGGAAGTGCAGGGAGCAGGAGTGAGGGTGAGGCAAAGAGGGAAAGACAGCCAGGCAGGGAGGGAGAATGACTGGACAAGCCAGGCAGCCAGCTGGAGCCCCGGACTGGGCCCAGGCCACTTCCACCTGCTGCCCAGGCCAGTTCTTTGCACTGTCGCCACCAGGGGTGGGAGAGTGGAGGAGGAGGAGGAACCTGAGGTGGCACCTGGCTGGGCTGGCCCTGAATTTCATTTTGACAATGGCATGCATGATGTAATACACAGGATACTATATATTAAATCATTTTTTGTGCAGGGAGTCGGACAAAGGGGGGGGGGGCAAATCCTTGTTGCCTATGGGCAGCAAAAAGGTTAATCCTCCACTGCCCCTTTAACCTACATGCAGGACACTGGGATACGTGAGGAGACCGCCCCCACCGCAAGTGCTCAGGAGCTCTTGTTGCACTCCTAATTAACGGGACTGGCTTGCTCTAGCAATGTCACTTGCTCCAGTATTCACAGAAGCCCTATATGATGATCACATCTGAAAAGGGCTATGGATTAACTCCTCATTTGAAAACATGTGCAGCTGTACCAGCTCTAAGTCTTCCAAGAAGTAGGGATGTTTGAAAGCCTCGTGCAGTAACAGGTCTTCCATGTCTGTGGTGATATTTATTTATTTATTTACTTATTACATTCTGTTGCAGATACAACATCTTAATTATTTATTATTTCTTAACACTAGCTAACTAGGTCACAGTGACTTCTGCAAGAGAGGGGGAGACCAAAACCAATTGAACTGAAAAAACAACCAATCAACAGAACTCAAGACTGACTCCACCCCTAGGACCCAACATAGACACATACATACAGAGGTAAGTATGCTGGAGGCAAGAGGAGAGTCAATGAGTTCATTCGCACAATCAAAAAACTGTGTTCTGTCCAGGTATGGGAGCTATTTGTGCTCCCAATCTTTAGCTGTGTGGAAGGCAAGGTAGGAGGGAAACCTAGGTAGAAGTTACCTGTATTCCAGTCCTGGAGTAGAGGCAGGGCTAACAAGCAGCCAGCAGCAACAGCACCGAAGAGCAGTCTGCACTTGCCTCTCTGTACACAATATCTATTTCATTAAACTATTAGTATTCCTGATTCCACTCCACTGCCTTGTCCTTGCATGCCACACCTACTACACGATTAGGGATGTGCACAAAAATGCCCTGCACCCCCTCCAGGCACACCTTCCCCGTTCTCTTGAGTGTCTTGCGGACGGTTCATCTGAACCACCCCCTCACATGTCCTCTAAACACTACCTCAATGTGAAATTTAGTTTGCATGTGCGGGGGAGGTTAAAATGAATAGCTTCCTCACACAATTAGATGAAAGGGGAAGGCGCACTGAGAGGGAGAGAAGGATGTGCCTGTGTGTATGTCCTTAATTGCACAGTAGGTAGGCTGGCCTGGATACATCATTCGAACTGGCCCACAGTGGTTCAGTGAAGTTCTGAAATCAGAAGATATCTTTCATATGATACACAAGCTTTCATCATCGGCATCTTGAAAAATCATTACCAAAAACGAAAACGAAAATGTCACTGAAGGTTTATGAAAGTTTAGACAAATAAACGGGGCCTATTTCATCCTCATCTGTGCCCAGCTGGAGGCTTATGTGAGCAGGCCTAAGAGTCCTAGCTGGCATTGGTTCAGTTTTACCACCACTACCTTTGTAGAGGTCACACAGTAGCATTTGTTATTGCCCTTGTATATTTTTGCACTGATTTGTGATATTTTTAGTGGTCACAAAATAGATGGGGTGTGAGAAAAACAGATGGATTGATGTGAAAAGATTAGATTGCTTGGTGTGAAAGGACTCTAATATTTGAGAAGGCCAGTGCTGATACAGAATGCTTATTCCAATAAAACTTAAGAACATTGAGAAGTGATTCCATTTCTTCATGGAATAACATGCAGCAGATTTCTCATGAATGCCACGCTACATTCACTGCATCTCTTGTGTAGGGTTGGGTAAGAAGGAGATTCACTCCAGACCCTCTTTGTGGGCAGCCTTCTTGACAAATCTGTGTCTGTCATAACTGAATATAAAGGAGAACTTGGACTGTGCTCTTCGCTCATTTAAGCTAGTCTGCAGGCTGATAGTTTGGTTTCTACAAACCCGAAGGAGGACTTGCTCCTCTCCTGCATCACACAACAATCTCTGAAATCCGTCTAGAGTGGCTCAGAGACAAGATATCAGTGGTTGCTCACTGGAATTCCCTTCCTTTTGAAATGGTTCAGTGACCATGCCCCATTACCTTCTGGAAACAATGGGAGATTTGTTTCGGTAAGAACTTAATGTAGAGATCTTAGATAATGACCAAAATTTCATGCTTAAATAGAAAAGGGGTTTTCAAGTGATATGAAGTGACTCATCACTGTTTGGGTTGCTTTTTTTAAAAAAAGCGATTAAATTTGACCCAGTTTCATTAGATTGTGGGTTGCGGTTCAATAGCTGCAAAATTGTTGCAATGAGATTATTCCACGTTTTTAAAATCACTGTAAAACAATCTTTGTGGGTTTCTCCAGAAGTCATGCCGAAATATACATAGTATTTCCTGAGAGGCAGTAACTTTTAAAGTATTACAAAATTACACAATATCTCTCGAATTATCTGTAACGTATTTAACGGAGAGTGCGATCCAGAAATCTGTGCTGCACCATGCACCAGCACATGGAACTGAGCCTGGTAGACCCCATGCATACTATGGTCCAGAGGCTAACATCTACCACAACTGCCGTGATTGGTGGGAAGCATTTGCAACAACCGATCTGGGGCAAGAATGGAGCAGTGTGTGGAAAGCTGTGTCTGGTCTGTGCACAATCAAGAACCCATGTATGCCCGGGCTTTCTGGGTCTCAGCTGCCTGTGCTGAGTGGAGGCTGAGTAGGTAGCTCAGATCAATGCACTGGGACCTTTTAGATTTAGATTTTGGAGTTCCTTGTCTGTCTCAGTTCCTACCAGCTAACATTATATATCATATGACTAATCACAGGTGATGAAACAGTTAGTAGTAAGAGACTTAGGGCATATATCATGATTTCATGAAGTCTATCTGCACAATTTTTACACTTTTGCAACAGCACTCTTGCACAACTGCATGAACGTAACATTACACCAAGCGTAGTCATGTTGTGCAGTATGGTAGCCATTGCGACTGATTATCCCTGATGAATCACAGGGAGAAGCATGTGGATGCATTCGTCCCCCTGGTGCATAAGCATGTGGAGGCTGGAATATCTGAATTGCCCTAAAAGTGCAATTTGAATATGACTTTAAAGCAGTATCTAAGTCACATTTGAGGGAAGTTTCAGATGTTCCAGCCCTACCATTTAAGTATTTGGCGGTGGTATCACTATTTATTTGGCGATATTATCAGTGGCACTCCAGCTAGGGAGGTGATGTACTTAGCAATGCTGGTTACATGTATTGTCTGAAATAGCCCACACTCTTACCTGAATCTCTCTTCTTAGGCTTTCCTCACACTGCATTCTCCTGGGCCTTTCCCAGACAGCAGGCTTTACTATGGAATTTGAGGGGAGGAATACTGTGAGTTACGGGGCATAGAAGATATTTTGAATTTGCCTAAAAACACGATGCATAAAGCGGATTTTGTATTAACCCCAGATGTAAATTGGGCTAAACTCCAATGCGCAATGAAAAACCCAAATTGTGTACGGAGAGCTCCCTGATAGCTCGCAAGGACTTTGATATAAATCTGGGCTATATGTGAAAGCACACCTGCCCTTCCAAAGTAAAATTGCCACCTGGCAGGGCTCCTGTTTACCCCCTTCCATCTCACTTCCTTCTCATCTCTGCTGTATCCCATGATGATCCTGTTATGGCTTAGTCCTTGGCTTCCTGTTTTTGTCATTCCCATAATCTCCCATGGGCACTCTCATTCATTGGCTTCTGTTGTCTCACATTACTCCTACACCCAGGGGTGTAGCTATAATTGACCAGATGGGTTCAAAGAACCTGGGCCCATCAGCTCCTGAGTGTTAGGAATTCTCTCTGGTAGAGAAACCCTTTTTCAATTATAGCAGAGTGCACAGAGGCAAAACACAGCGGATTTAGTTAGCCATGCATGTATACTGAGAATAAAGTAACTTGGAGACAGTTCATAGTTTCAAATCAATATATAAGGCATTTATTAGAGAACTCCATTCTAGATAGGAAAGTGAGGAGTTGGGTTCTCTAATCTAGCTAGCTAGCTGGATGCAGATGGATTTTTCATCTTCTCTGCACACATGGTGCAGGGACAGGAGCTTGCTATGTTGCAAGGTAGTAGGAACAGGAAGAGAAGGGAGGAAGGAAGTTAGTCCCTAAGAGTAGCAATCTATATTCCAAAGGGATAGTGTCAGAGCAGTAGAGAAGGGATCACCAATGTCTTGACCCTCTAGCCCTCTGACTCACTAGTCTGTCCTCCACTGTCACTGAGACAAGAGACAGCACAAAGTCCTTAACTTCCAACACTGAGGGCCCCCAAGCTCCACCGCTCCCTATTTTCTTCATTGTCTCTCTCACTTTGAGGGGCCGCTGGAGAGAGGGATGAATGGGGGCCCCCTCCCCCGAGTTACACCCCCACCCAGGACTGGCCTGAGAGGGCAGCCTGAAGAGGTGCCAAAATGAGCTTCCACAAGCCACACAACCTGGCAACACTGGTAAGCTAACCATGGTAGAGGGTGTGTGGCGGGGGGCAGCCTTGCCTTCTTTGAACTTTCAACTCTCATCTTCAGGCTATTCCAGTGTCTCTGGCTCACTGACATCTCCTGAGTGTCTGACTGCCAGTGTCTCAGAATGGGTGTTTTGAAGACCAAGTAATATTTTTCCCCATCAAAACATCTTGCTGCCACAGTTCAAACACTGATATAAAACTTCTTTCAGTTTCCCAGGTTCATCACTTTAGAGCCTCCCCCCCCCCGCCCACTTTGCCTACATCCAAGTGCTTGTTGAATTCTGCCGCTTCCTCCTTGTTAATGTCTGCAAAACTTGCACTTTTCTCTTTGTACCTGCTGCTAAAATTATGGTTCATGCTCTGGCCTCTAGGACAACTCTAATTCCTCAGGCAATAGGAGAGGAGAGCTGGTCTTGTGGTAGCAAGCATGACTTGTCCCCTTAGCTAAGCAAGGTCTGCCTTGACTGCATATGAATGGGAGACTTGATGAGTGAGCACTATAAGATATTCCCCTTAGGGCATGGAGCCACTCTAGGAAGAGCATCTAGGTTACAATTTCCCTCCCTGGCATCTGCAAGAAGGCCTGAGAGAGACTCCTGTCTGTAACCTTGGAGAAGTCTTTGTCAGTCTGTGTAGTAGACAATACTGAGCTAGATAGACCAATGGTCTGACTTGGTATATGGCAGCTTCCTACGTTCCTCCCTGCTGATGGAAAAATTGCCATATTTTCCTTTTATGACTCTCAACCTCTTCAGAAACTATACTTCTGAGATGCTCGTATATGCTTCAAAAGTTCTTGAGTCGTCAACTGTGTAGTTGCAACACAACTGTTGCATTTATTATTTTATGCAAAGAGAATTTGGCAATGACAACTTTCTCTCGCTCTCTCCACTCAGATAGATACTGTTAGCTGGTTGTTAGCTGGCTGGCCATTCTTATCACTTATTCTTATTGCCCAGCTTATCACTGGGCGAAGAGACCCAGAGAATGGTTTGTTAATTCTGGCTATTCTGAATGAGTGACACCATGATCGGTCTAGCAAAAAGCACATAAGAGAGACCCACCAGAAAGGAAGGTGGGGTTTCTGACATCCTTCCCCCACTTTCTTGCAAGGTATATGTGTGCGAGTCAGTGTGAAAAGAGCAGGTAAGCTGCCAGGGAAGAGATTCAAGGGAGGATTTTAAAGATAATATGTAATGGGACAGCCCTGGCAGAAAGCTTCTGTACCACAGGATGCAGAGTCTGGACCACTGATGTGACTTTCTGCTGACTTCTAATATGATCTGTTACCTGAGTCCTGCAGGATCAGGATCAAGGCCCATCTAGACCAACATGCTGTTTCACACAGTGGACCACCAGATGCCTTCAAGAAGCTCACAGGCAGGGGGTGAGGGCTTGCTCCCTCTCCTGCCATTGCTCCCCTGCAACTAGTATTTCGCGCCATCTTGCCTCTAGGTCTGGTGGTGGCCTATAGACACCAGACGACTAGTATTTGATAGACCTCTCCTCCATGAATTTGCCTAAATCTCTTTTTAGCCATCCAAGGTAGTAGCCATCACCACATCCTGTGGCAGAGAGTTCCATAAGTTAATTATGTACTGTGTGAAGAAGTACTTCCTTTTGTCAGTCCTAAATTTCCTGACCTTCAGTTGCATGGGGTGATCCCAGGTTCTAGAGTTATGAGAGAGGGAGAAAAAATTCTCTTTCCATTCTCTCTACTCCATGCATAATTTTTATACACCTCTGTTAGAGGCTTTGTTGGAATCTCTCCCTTCTTTAATATAAAGTGCTACTCCACCCCCAGTCCTCCCTTTCCTGTCCTTACTGTAGAGTTTGTATCCATAGATAACAGTGTCCCACTGGTTCTTACTGTTCCACCACATTTCTGTTATGCCCACTATATCTATGTTTTCACTAGCAACCAAGCACTTCAGGGCATTTTTCGGACTACGAGATTTGCAACGGGGTAAAGCATTGCAAAGTGCTCCATTTAGGCCAATGGAGTTGCAGGTGGGGGGTGACGTGAATTTTTTCTTTGTAACTTCTTGACTGCCTTGCACTAATCCCAAAGCTGTGGGAAGCACTGTTCCAAAATAAAAATCTAACATTGTCTTGCATCATTCCAGTCTTGTGCCAGCAATAATGGGGATTTTTTTTTTTTTTTAAAGAGGGGAAGTGGGGAGGAGATCCTTTTGGAGTGACAAAACAAAGGAACTGCTTATTGGGGGCTGTGGGACGAAAGGGAATCCTGTGGTGAGCCAGGAAGGGGGAAAGACAGGAACTCGTGCGCCTCCAGGGAAATAAATAAATAGGAGGGGGGAGGTGAGCACTCCTCCAGTGAGGGCTGTGGGACTGCACAGAAGTAAATGAATTGTGATTCAGTCCAATGGGCTTCCTTTTAAGTAAGTGACTCTTCTCTCTCCTTGCCTTGTAGTAAGCAAGTGGGATTGCACAGAGGTAAATAATTTAGTTCAATGGGCTTTCTCTTCAGTAAATGTGCACCAGAAAGGGCTGGATTCAGAAATCTGCTCAGCTGCACTAGTATGAATCTCTGGCCAAGGTAGCCAGACTGCAGAAGGGGGACTGCACAAAGGAACCCTGGTGGAAAAATAATAACAACAACAAAACTCCTCCGATTTCCTCTTTCTTCCCCCTCCCCTCCTCTTTTGTGTTGACAAGCTCAAGTTTTATTGAAGGCAAGTGGAAGAAGAGGGAGGTGTGGGGTTTGGAATCTGTGGGGAGGAACGGAGGAGAAAGCCAAGATTTCTCCCTGCTGCGATTGGGTGGAGGAAGCAAGCACAGGCAGCAGTGGCAAAGAACTGTCCACACTGGAAAAGGCTACAATGCAATGCAACCTTGCTAACTTGGCAAAGAGGCACCTTTTAACATGGTGATTCTCTTTTATTTAGCAGGGGGAGAGTAACTGGCCCTATCCACCCGTAGCACAGTACCTCCAGTGACTGTTGCTGGTGTCTGTCTTGTGTTTCTTTTTAGATTGTGAGCCCTTTGGGGACAGGGAGCCATCTTATTTATTTGTTGTGTCTCTGTGTAAACCGCTCCTGAGCCATTTCTGGAAGGGCGGTATAGAAATGGAATAAATAATAATAATAAACAAGGTTGCAAGCCTCCCTACAACAGAAAAATACAGCTAATGTCCTGCAGCACATTTACTACACTGTAGGGCAAAAACACATCATTAAAATTTGAATCAAGGCATGGGAAATGTGAATGGCACCCTGCTGCCAATGCAGCGACACCCCTGTGGAAACACCAGCAATACGGAGGGGCACTTAGCAGACACGTTGTGAGTACGTTGCAGCGTGTCATCTGGAAAGCGCCCAGCTCACCCATCTTGGTTCAGAGGCTTCTGGCATTGGCATGTGCTATCTCCCTTACTTTTATGTGACCTTTTTGACAGTTGTCATGTATTTCTTTCTGCTCTACTCCTGGTTCTACTCTGGATCCTTCAGGATTATCCAAAATGTTTGCACGTCACAACTTAGGGGATTTTGCTTGCGGAACCAGATACCACCCAATTCCTGTCAGCAACCCCACAGGCGTCATTTTAAAAGCTGCTCTGCGGCGTTTTTGATCTGAAGTGCCAGCAGTCTGGTTCCATTGTGGTTCGAATGAAGCCCATCCCTTTTGTACAGACTTCGCTTGCCCCCAAATGTATCCCAGTGTCTAATAAATTGAAACCCCGCCTCCTGGCACCACGGTCTCAACCACACATTGAGATCCTTCAGCTCCCCCTCTCTTGCTAGCCCTGCATGTGGAACAGGTAGCACTTCAGAGAAAACTACCCTGGGGATCCTGGACTTCGATATGCTACCAAGGAGCTTACATTTGGCTTCCAGGACCTCCTGATTGCATTTCCCATCATCATTGGTGCTGATGTGGACCACAGCAGCTGACTCCTCCCTGGCACTGCATAGCAGCCTATCTTCTCAACTTCATCCAGTGCCCAAACTTTATATTTGTGTAAATCAGCCAAATATTACAAACACACCTTAATTCTGTAGTGACTCTCCTTCCAAAAGAAATCAGAATCCAAGGCACAATGCAAGCCCCTGGAACCTTTCGCCATTTGGGAAGTGTGACAACTGAGGCAACGTAAAAATACTTAGCGATTGACATTTTTTTGTTAAAGGTTTATGGCCATTTAATTCAATGTGTTTATATTTAAAACCTGTAAAGAATATTTAATTTCAGGCAAGAGAGACAATTGCTTACATAAGAACAGCCCTGCTGGATAAGGCCCAAGGCCTATCTAGTCCAGCATCCTGTTTCACACCAGATGCCTCTGGGAAGCCCACAGGCAATAGCTTAGGGCATACCTTCTCTCTTTCTCTTACTCCCCTGCAACTGTTATTTAGAAGCATCTTACCTCTTAGGCTGGGGGTGGACTATAGTGGCCACTGATAGACCTGTCCTCCATGAATTTATCTAAACCCTTCTTAAAGCCATTCAGGCTATTAGCTGTCACCACATCTTGTGGCAGAGAGTTCCATAGGTGAATTGTGCAATGTGTTAAAAAGCATAATTGTGTGAAATTGTGTTGTGTGAAAAAGTACTTCCTTTTGTCAGTCCTAAATTCCCCCACTGGGCTAAAGGAAATAATGGGTATTTCCAAAACTACCATGTATATGCAACACAGGTTGCTTTTCAAGTCTGTTCAACCTGGAGACCTCAGAATCTGTTAACCTACTTACCACAAACAAAAGTCATCCAGTCATACCTGAAATACTGTTAAGCTATAGACATTGCTTACTCAAGAAGTCTTTGTTTTCTTTACAAATTTTGGCTTTTGCCATGGAAAAACGGTAAGTAAATCCCCCCGAAATGATGAACAGTGATGAACTTCTCTGGGTATCCAATATATCTTGCCTTACAAGGCATTGATTTTTTAATGAGAAAATTGCCCACTGCCCAACATTTGTGAAATTCCACGAAATGTCTGAACTTTATGATGCTCGCACAAAATCTTGCTTTGACTTGCAAAAACTTGCAGTTATGCCCTTGAGAATTTCTAGAACAAGTAAATAAATGCAATTGGTTATTAAAACTTTGGGGCTGTAAACCTGATCCTGAAAAGACACCAGGTAAACCTTTCTGGGGAGGGGGAGGGTCCTATAACTGAGTTAGGAGCACCCCCACATAAATAGCTCTATCTATATCACTGCCACTTCTCTTCCAAAGGCAGAGAAAGACTTGTGAGGATGATCATAATACTTGGGAACAGGTTCATGTGGGAGAAGGCACTCCTTCAGATATCCTGAATCCAAGACATTTATGGCGTTAAAGGGGTAAAATAGCACCTGGAATTGTGGCTAGAAATGGACTGTCAGACTGTTGTTTCAGGACGGGGGCGATGTGTTACATATAATGGGTCCCAGCCAGAAATCTAGTCATTAGCTCATATACCACGCAGTGCAATGCAGATAGTGAGAGCTCTCTTCCTTATTAAACACACACTTTTGCTGCTTGCAGAGCTGGAATGTTCTGTTCTCTTAGAGCATTGCATAATAATAATAATAATAATAATAATAATAATAATTTTATTTATTACATTTACAAACCACCCCATCCAGAGGCTCTGGATGGTGTACAACAACTTTTAAAAAGACATAAAAACACACAGTGCTAAAAACAATATAAAAACAATTCAAACACAATTAAAATCACACAATGGAACACTTCTTTCATTATTCCCAGTGGAGGAAGTATCTCACTGTGCAATCGTGCAACACTCTGAGGGAGCACAACATGCTGTCTCTGCACGCTGCAAAGGCATGTGTTTTAAAACCACACAGCAATGAGGACAGGATCTCTCATTGTCAGCATCGTGCTGTGTGGTATGTTAGCCACTGTATTTTGTACCAACAGAGGTTTCTGAGGAAATTTCCCAGCCAGCCCTGTGTACAACACAAGCAAGATATTACCAAGGTATGGGTTACCGTGGCCAGTCTTGCTGTCTAGGAGGGGTTGCAGCTATTGCACCAGCAACAGTTGCTGAAAAGGTGCTTTGTGCCAAGATAAGGCTGACTCTAAGAACACTCCCAGATCGCACGAGAAGAGATTTGGTCTTGTGGTAGCAAGCATGACTTGTCCCCTTAGCTAAGCAGGGTCTGCTCTGGTTGTATGGGAGACTACATGTGAGCACTGTAAGATATTCCCCTCAGGGGATGGAGCTGCTTTGGGAAGAGCATCTAGGTTCCAGGTTCCCTCCCTGGCATCTCCAAGATAGGGCTGAGAGAGATTCCTGCCTGCAACCTTGAAGAAGCCGCTGCCAGTCTGGGTAGAAAATACTGAGCTAGATGACCAATGGTCTGAGTTGGTATATGGCAGCTTCCTATGTTCCTACACACCTGATCCTTCAGGGGCCAGGAGAAGGTAGTTCTGCCCAGAAAAAGCTGAACACCACCTTCCAAGTCCAACACCCACCAAAAGGACCTTCAGATTATCTGAAATGAGCTCTGGAGTATTAGCTGTTATCCAGTCCATTACTGACTCCAGACACTAGAGTGCTTTCCAGATTAGCTGCTCAAAAGTGGCTAAATGCCTTGTTCAGGCAAATCGCCATCAAAACATAAAACCTGCAGGGGGAGCAGTATCACAAAAACTAACAACCTGGAAAAACAACACCTTTTTTATGCTGGATAAACAATGTCCTAGCACTAAATCGCAGCAATTAAATTCGAAATAAAGCATCCGACACATGAATGGCACCCTGCGATCAGCATCAGGACTGTGCTGTCACAACACAGGAAGTGTGAAAGCACACTTTAGAGATACGTCCTGACCCCGTTTTAGGGTCTAATCTGGAAGTGCCCAGGCAAGCATCACCACTTCCACAACCTCACCTGAATCTTATGAAAAAGAGGAATAGGAGAGGCCTGCATACTGATGACACCTCTCTGGATGAGGATGGGGCCATAGCTTAGTGGCAGAACATCTGCTTTACATGCAGAAGATCCTTGGTTCAATCCATGGCATCTCCAAGTACAGCTGAGGGAAAACTCCTGCCTGAAGCCTTGGAGAAGCTGCTGCCAGCCAGTGTAGACAATACTGAGCTAGATGGAGCAATGGCAGGGGCGGAGCCACCACTGGGCGAACGGGTTCAAAGAACCCGGGCTGCCGCCAATTAGGGGCTGCGCTTCACGGCCTTGACACACCCCCAGCATCTGACGTCAGACGTGGGGGTGCTGGCTTCACTCCCGAGCAGGGGCTGCACAGGCCTGTTCAGGAGCTGGATGGCCAACGCTGCATTCTCAGAGAGGACAGAAGCAGCTCTCCCCTCCGCCGCTCCTGGCCGCGCTGCAAATACAGTGCCAGCCAGACTCACTCCCGAACAGAGCCATGTGGCTCCGTTCGGGAGCCACACCATGCCCCCCACGTCTGACATCAGATACTGCTCCCCCTGCAGGTTTTACGTTTTGATGGCAATTTGTCTGAAGATCCCCCCAAGGATCTTCTGCATGCAAAGCAGATGATCTGATGTCAGATGCGGGGGGGGGGGGGGCAGAATGAGCAGGGCTGCCGCTGTGGCCAGACATGGGCCACTGGTGGTCTGGCTCCATGCCTGACCAATGGTCTGACAGTATAAGGCAGCTTCCTATGTTTCTGTCTTGAGTGACCTCTTTAGATTACTCACTGGCTGCATGTAGATGTTAAAGAGCCCTGCTGAGTGGACAAAGGCCCTTCTAGCTGGATAAAGAGGCACCTTTCAAAGTAGTGATTCTCTTATATTTAGCAGGCAAGAGCAATTGGCCCTATTGGGCCCCTTGTCTTTCCAGTGGGTGTTGCTGCTGCTTGCCTTGTGTTTTTTGTTAGACTGTGAGTCCTTTGAAAGGGTCTTTTCTGCCTCAGGTTCCTGGTCTTCACAGCTAGAGAAGTGTGCTTTGAGATCTGCGGCTTGCTTCCAGTCATTAAATACACTTTTAAACTGTAAATATCCAGGCTCAGTTAGACCAATTTAAAAGGTTTTCCATGCCAAGGCCATTCCAATGTTAATCTATATTGCAGAAATATGGGTTTTACCAATGCTTTGCAAGTTGAAATAATTCAGACACATTTTGTTGTTGTTGTCTAATTTGGGGGGAGCTAAATCTACACCAGCCTACTTAGAGCTGAGTTAGGGATTGAGGCTATTAAAAGTTTAATACTTATCAGAATGTTTAACTATTGGACCACAGCATTGCAAATGGGTCAAGATAGGCTCTCCAAGTTGTGCCTTGAAGAACAGAGCAGATCGGCTCTTGAAAATTCATGGCTTCAAAACCTTAGAACAGGATTACACCCTGGCTTTTCAGTCCAGGCACTGAACATTCTTGGAAATGCTTTGAGGGTGGCTTTTAAACAGAGTTTTAGATATGAGTGTCCAAACTGACACAGCTGCCCTTACAGCCTCAAGAACTGTATGCTGCTTTGCAAGTGTGAAACTCCAGTTTCAAATGGAAAATTATGTGACATTCAATATGTAAATAGAGTGCTGGAAAGCTTTCACTCGGCTGTATTTTGAGCAGATGGATACAATGGTGAAATTTGGCCAATTCTGGGGTATACTGGGGTATACCTGCTCAAAAAAAAATAAGCCCTTTCTCATGAGCAGTGAAAAAAGAGGGCTAGCAATGAGGAAGCTGTAAAAAGCTTACTTCCCTGAAGATGATCCAATCTTGTCCTTTGGGTGGGCGGATCACCTACCCAGATGATTACCGGCTGCTGCTGGTAGCTCCAAGGGTTGAGGCGCCGGACGCATCACCCCACGTTGCCCCACCCCTGGAGCTCCCATAATGCACAGTGAGTGTGCAGTATATTATGGGAACCCCCCTCCCCTCTCCAAAGCTGGCCGGGAGCCCTGCCAGTCAGGGCTGGCAGATGATTGGTAAAACCCTAACCCTAACCTCATTTTGGAGGGTGGCTCCATAGGCAGGTCATTTGACTAACTGATAAAAATTCGATTCTGTTTTCATTATGTCAGATGAGAGAAGCTACAAAAATGGTGGCGACACAACCAGCATCCTCTCCAGCGGGTCTGAGCTTCCATGTCCACAGTGGAGGCACCACCATACACTCCCATCCCTGTTAGGACTGTGCATCATGTTAACCTGTAATGGTAACCTCCAGGCTTGATGACGACTGTAGCGGGTAACCTCTAGGCTTGAATACTGTAATGCATTCTACATGGAGATGCCTTTGTATGTAGTCTGGAAACTAGAATTGGTTCAGAATGCAGCAGCCAGATTGGTCTCTGGGACAACAGGAAGGGAACACTGATTTTAAAAGAACTGCACTGGCTGCTGATATGTTTCTGGGAGAAATACACTGTGATGGTTACCTATAAAGCCCTTAATGGCTCGAGCCCAGGGTTTTTAAGAAAGCGCCTTCTTTGTCATGAACCCTGCCACCTGTTACGATCTTCCGGCTCGTCTGGTGCCAACCTGAGACTGAACTGTGGCTGCCCCAGGGCTTTGGAATATGCTCCCTGCTGAAATAAGAGCATTCCCTCCTTTGTCTGTTTTCAGGACTCACCTGTTCTCACAGGCTTTTAGTTAGAATTAATGTTAATAATTTGTTTTAATAACGGTTTTATGTGAGGGTATTTATTGTGTTTCATGGATTTTAATCAGTGAATTGACTTTTTATATTGTTTTAAACTTTCTACACCACCTAGAGATGGACATATTAGGCAGTACAAAAACATGATTGATAAATAATAGTACCAGAGCAAGGGGGACAGTTACTGATTGTCTTTCATTAAAAGGCCCTGGTAGAAAAGGTGAAGAAGAAGAGAGAACAAGGAAAGAGCCCATTGAAGGGAAGACTGAAATGTGAAGGAGACCAAAGGTATGAGAAAGAGTCTGAGAATAAAGCAAAACTGAAGTTGTCCACACGACCAAAATCCCTGGAGCGAAGGAGGGCTGGGGGAAGGCAGGATTATAACCTACTTTCCCTCACACTGTCAGGCTCCTTCCCTGCTTAGCCGCACTGCTCACCCATAAGATCACTGCTGCGGTGAGCAGCACAGTAATCCAGAGCTGTCAAGAGCAAGGCCTGGCCTCCACAAATCCCACAATGCACTGCATTGCTTATGCAGTGCATTAGGGCAATGCCGGTTGCCGGGATGCTCCTTTGTCCTGGCTCTATGCTTGACCTGGCTGCTGGTGGGTGCCAGCAGCCCGCTCACCCACATGACTGGGCGGTGAGGTTGGAGGGCATGCACACACCCTCCGACCTCACTTTTAGCCCTGGTAGAAAACCTGGGCTGCCCAGTCAAAGAGTGCCAGGATCGGAACCAATCCTGGCACTCCACATGATCAGCCCTACCTCAGGTAAGGTTATGCCAGCCCAGGTACGGCTGGTCGTGTGAACGACCGTAATATGCTGGTATCTGAATCTTGCTTACTGTGTCCTCCTAACCAGAAATAAGACAAAATCCAGGGTTTCCCACCCGCAGACCTCAGCTCCTTCGAAAGGGAGTAATGCCTTCCCTTCATTAGCTGGCACTGCTAGCGACATTTAACTAGCTGAAGTCTTGTTAGACTCCTTGGAAGGGCATGGAGTGAAG
This sequence comes from Hemicordylus capensis, assembly GCF_027244095.1. Classification (NCBI taxonomy): domain Eukaryota; kingdom Metazoa; phylum Chordata; class Lepidosauria; order Squamata; family Cordylidae; genus Hemicordylus; species Hemicordylus capensis. The sequence goes on along the minus strand of NC_069661.1, from coordinate 187,918,884 downwards.
GCCCTTCATGAATCCCTGTGAAACCTTCCTCCCAAACATGGTTAGAAAGGGAATGTACACAGGAACCACAGCAGTCTTGCCTCCTTCCTTAAGTACAATGCTAACCTGTTAAACAATCCCTTTCTTTTGCCTATTTAGCTCTTTTTCTCTTTGTGAAAACTTATTGTTGCTCATTGCTCCCAAGACATGCTGTTTCATTCAAATGTTAAATAACTGAGCCACTCACAAAAGTGTATGCTTGTGTTTAAGAGTATTAAATTTTCAGTCTTACATGAATTTCTACAATTCTGAAAAAACCTGCTGTCAGGGCAGCAGTTATAATCAACAAAACAAGTTAACAATAAAGCAGTGGAAGCAAGTACAAGATTAAAAGAACAGAGATGATAAAACACAGAAGCAGGGCAAGCTAAAGCAATGCAATAGGGATTTTTTTTTTTTAAAGCCTGTGAGGTCTTCCTCTGGCACTGTGGGGATGTAAAAATATACAGTAGGCAAGCCTCCCAGCCAAAAAGGCCCTCTCAGTGGTTAGGAAAAGGAAAGGTTGTGCCATTGAATCAGTGTCAACTTCTGACGATCACAGAGCCCTGTGGTTTTCTCTTGGTAGAATACAGGAGGGATTTACCATTGCCATCTCCCATGCAGTATGAATTGCTGCCTTTCAGCACCTTCCTATATCGCTGCTGCCCAATATGGGAATTTCCCATATTCTGGGAAACACACCAGCAGGATTCAAACCAACAGCCTCCTGCTCTCTAGGCAGGTTACTTCCCCGCTGCGTCATTAGGTGACTCCTCTCAGTGGTTCCCCTCACCTAACTTCAGAAAGCAGGAACTCTCAGGAAAAGGGCCTCCAGTTAAGGTCTTGGCATACAAGCAGGTACTGTATATGCAGAAACCAGTCCTTCAATAAGAAAATGGAGACAAACATGGCAAGCCCACTCATGAGGCTGTCTGAGGCACCTTCCTCAGCTTGAGGTATGGCAGAGGGAGAGCCACCTCTGGCTGCCTCTGCCACATCCTGGCACCCTTCAAACCTTACCTGATGGGTGTGTGGAAACTACTTCCTCTCCCCTCCTCCATTCCCATCCTGCACTCTCCTCTTCTCCTCCACACTTCTCCCCTGGTTTTTGAAAATACCAGAGGTGGGAGTGGGGGAAGAGAGTGGAGACAGCACTACTGACATCAATGCACCTCCAGCGAAGGTGAGGGGGAGTGGCACGGCTGGGGTGAGGGAGCCCTACCAATGTGGGAATGAGGGGAAAGAAGAGTGGCCTGGTTTTCACATGCCTGAGGAAATAGAGGGAGAATTGTGGGGAATGGCGGTGTTCCCCGTGGTCCACTGGAGAACTAAGGCAGAGGGGAAGCTGGGGTGGTGGTGGGAAGAATGGCATACTCTGCCCAGTGCCAGGGCCTCCTGAAGGTGGAAGGCTGGGAACAGCAGCTTGCCATCTCACCTCAGAGAGCGGTGGCCTTGGGTTGGCCGTGAAGACACTGAGAGTTCAAATGGATTGGAGACACAACCATTCTTATCGGTTGAAATATGTAACTTTTACAAATCACCATTGTGTGTGTGTTTACATTTTAAATAGAACTCATAGGACATTGTTGTCTAACATTGAAAACTAAATTGATTTTAAAAATGAATCTAAGCTGAGATTCATTCTGAGGCAGTGGTTCTCAATCTTTTCACTCTAGCAAAGAACCTGGGTCCCACCACGATAGACACAAAAAGCCTACTTTTCCCAAGATGGTCAATTATACATTATGTTTACAGGCATTCTGTTACTGTAGTATTTAGAGTAGTTTTAAGGATATTAAAAATTACAGTAGTATCATTGGGTGTAAATTTCATTGCTATGGCTTTAAAGCACAAACAAAAATAATAATTCCACAACACCAACAGGTTTATGTAGAATAATACTGGGTCAAGGGGCATAGCTAGGGGAAGGGGGCCCATGTTTGCCCCTCTCCTTGGTGGCCCCTTGGAGTAAGGGAGATAATGAAGAAATTAGGGAGGGGTGGGGCTGGCTGGGGCCCCCTCAGGAGCTGGGGCACCCAGGTTCTTTGAACCATACACTCAATTATAGCTATACCCCTGACTGGGTCAGGTGGGTAGAAGAGTTCAAAGATTACTAGCACAATAACATCTTATCTAAGAGATGGGGTCTTTTTGAAAAGCAAACTCTTCCGATGTCTCTCAAACACAGCAAATGTGGGGCCTCATGATTCCCATACTCAATAGATACCAAAGGCTCCGCCAGCCAAGTTTGGCCTCCATCCACCCAGAACAGAAGACTACTACTATGAATATTTACATAGTGCTTTTCAACAAAAACAGAGGAAGGGGAGGAGAGGAGATGTGGAGGTTTACAGAGATAAAGGAGAGGGCGCAGGGGCAAGGAGGAGCTGGGGCAGTGGACAGGCTAGAAAGGCAGGGTGAGGAAAGGAGGGATGCTGGGAGGAAGAGGAGCAGTGGTGCAGGTGGGCAGGCAGGACTGGAGGGACAAAGAAAGGAGGGATGCCGGGAGAAAGAGGAGCAGTGCTGGTGGCAGGCAGACAGGCAGTGTGTGTCACACACGCTCATGTGGCACACACTTTGTCTCTTGAGTCAGCCTGCCTGCCTGCCAACCAGCTGATCAGTGGGAAGTGGGCGGGCGGCACATGGACCAATAGAGCTTCATCTCACCCTCACATTGTGATTGCCAGCACTGCTGTCAGGAGGACTCTGGAGGAGGCGGAGAGCAGGAGCTGGGAGCAAGCAACTCTGAGGATTGCTGAATGAGGAGAGCTGCTGAGTACCACTGGTTGAAAACCACAGTTCTAAAGTTCAGATCAGGATTGCTCCTCTTCTGAGTTTTTTCTCTGCCGTGAACTTAACAGGTGCCTTTGGCAAGTCACTCTCTCTCAGCCTCACCTTCAACCCTTAATTGGCAATGTAGAGATAGTAATGGTAACCTATTTTACAGTGTTGTTATAAGGATAGGATTATAACAAGATAGTGGGCAGAATCCAGACTAATTTAGTCATAACTAAGTCCACTGAAATTAATGGGACTTCACTTAAGTTAGTCATTATTACATTGTTTAATGGATTCCAATTATGCTTAGTCATGACTAACTTAGTTTAGATCCTGCCCAATCTCTTTGCTGCACTTTGAACATTCTGAAGAATGATATAGACTAGAAGTATTGTTATCATCCACATTCTAAAATATTTGCCAACAACGCAAACCTCTACGTAATTTCTGGTTCTTTGAGTGCCACTTATTTGCACATCATGCCCCATGGTGGTGAAACAAGATTATGACACCCTTTTCATTCTTGACTACACCATAAAAGTGGCTGTCTACTATTACCACTGCTGCTTTTCGGCGGAAGTTCTCAAAGCAATTTACCTAGAAAAATAAACAAATAAGACGGTTCCCTGTCCCCAAGGGGCTCACAGGCTAAAAAGAAACAAAAGGTAGACACCAGCAACAGCCAATGGGAGGGTGCCCCACTGTGGTTAGATAGGGTCAGTTGCTCTCCCACTACTAAATGTAAGAGAAACACCATTTTTAAAAGATGCCTACTTGCTCAGTTAGCAGGGCATAGAGCACTGGGTACTAGAGCTGTGCAGTTGCATAGGTCTGACAGGCACGTTGGATCTAATGTGCCCTATGTCAGAGAGTATTGGGATGAATTTCATGACAAGAGGGAGCTTCAACTGTTGGAACTCCAACTAAAGTCCTTCCTTCCTGTCGCTTTGGAACTCTGCTGGAGATCCAACATGCTTGTTGGAAGGGGAGAGACACTCCCCTCTCTTCTTCTCTGGCCTTCTCATAATGTGGAAAAAATGTCAGATCCATTCCAGTCCGACTCCAATAGGTTGCTGGGGAAGGGCAGTGTTGGCCCTCCTGACAATTTCTCTGTTGGGTCAGATCAGATCAGAATGGAGCTGACATTTTCACCATGCACAGGCCTATACCAGCTAGAAGCCAGCAGCAAAATAATTGACTGTTCAGTAGGCCTGTGGCTGTGCACCACCAGAAATATCAGATCAATGCTGATCTGATAACAATATGCAAAAAAAGTTTCTCTGAGCCAGTTGCAAAACTGGACTTTAAGCACTGCACCCCTGAAATCGCGGTGGAAGGGGAAGTTAATTTCCCAGGAAGCATGCCAATTTCGGGAGTCTAGTGCTTAAAATCTAGGTCTGTAGCCAGCTTGGAGAGCCTTTCTTGCCAAACTAGATGCAGACCTGTTTTTAAAGCACTGCACCTCCAAAACTGGGGTGGGGGTGAATGCGCCCAAGGTAATCAAGAACAAAGAGGGGAGGGGGAGAAAAATGTCGCAGCACCAGCAATCGGAAATGAAAAGTGGGGGAAAGACTCCCAAATATGCTGGTAGATTTAAATAAATTTATTTAATATATCTTTTTACTGATGCATTTCATATGAATGAATTCAGTATTGCCTAATGCATTTTGAGCTGAAATGCTCTTCTTCAGAGGCAATTCTTAAGTAAATTAAGTTGATCACATCAACTGTCCAAGGGAAAAATGGGATATAAATTCCCTTGGTGATGCAGGATGTTATTTCCAGAGAGACAAACACAACGTATTATGATCAACTTTATTTACTTAAAAATTGCCTCTGAAGAAGAGCATTTCAGCTCAAAATGTGTTAGGCAATACTGAACTTATTCCTATGAAATGCATCAGTAAAAAGACATATTAAATAAATTCATTGAAATGTACTGGTGTCCAAGGTAATCACCCACTGGGCCAGTGGGTATTCTCTGTTGGGTTAACTGGGGCCCCAGCCCCAATTTTGAAGGTGCGGTGCTTAAAATCCAAGTCTGCCGCCAGTTTCAACAGAGAGAGGTTGTGCACATGACCTCTTTTCTTAGAGCTGAAGGATGGTGGGGTGGGGTGGGGGAGGTAGGATTGCTCCTGCCTTCCCCCTCATGATCAGCTCTGCAGCCCAGCTTGTCTTGCTGTGCTGCACTTGCAGATGATGCCACTGTGGCGAGAAACGTGGCAGCAGGGAGGCCAGGGATGGACACGGTGCATTGGAGGATTCCCCCCTGAGACAGGTGCTCTGGGCACACAACTCTGTGTGCTCTACGTGTTCAACACAGACACAACCCCAGTGCTGGGTTAAGGGTGCACTCGTGCCCTTAACCCTGGCTCAAAGCCAAGCTAAAAAGTCAGGCTACCTGCAAGTGCAGTTGCCAGGCTCAGGTTCCATACGTGTGTTCCACATGAGCAGCTCGACCCAGGCTGGGCTGCTCGTGAGAAGAGCCTTAAAGTCTCTCCAAGCAGCTGGGTTGGTTTTGTCCTGATGTTACTATTGGAAGTAGAAGGATTTCTGATAGGACAGCAGGGATTTTAGTCGGAATACCGACTATTGAGATATTCTACCGTTGTATCATAACTATTGTACTGTTGTATCAGAAATCCTTCTGATAATGCCAGAGAGTGGGCATATCAATTCGATATCCCTATTGGACTGATAGGATTGCACAGCCCTACTGTTCAGTTCAAATTAATATGCAAATTCAGCCTCTGTTTCCTCCACACACCACTCCAGTGCTCAAATTACTGCGGGGAGGGGACATGGGACGATTCCCTTTTTACTTTTTGCTTCAGCTTCCTTAGCTACCGTTTTCCAGAAGACTACAGTTAGTGGCAGGGTCGTTATATGGTTATAGTTGGAGGAATACAAGGGTAGGGTTTGTGGGTGTCATTAAAGGTCTCTCCAAACTGGTTGCAAAACTGGACTTTAAGGACTGCACCCCTGAAATTGGCCCAGTGGGTGCTTCCTGGGGGGGTTAACTTGGACTCAAGAACCTAGGTTTTTAAAATCTTTCCTGTACAACCCTATTAACATGTAAATTTCAATGCATGTACAACCCGTGCACAGGTTGTATACACATACAGATCTGAATGCACATACAGGCATTCACATGCTACGTTGAATTCATGCAAAGCAGTACACTTCCTATCTGTATCCTGCATTTGAACGGGCCTGTACTCAGATTCATTTTTAAATAAACCCTAGTCATTCACACAAAAGTGTACATGTATATAGACACTTGAATGCATGTACAACGTAATGTCTGAATAGAGCTATTACACTCAAAACATCCCCCCAACACACACACTGTTATCCTGTTCCTTTCCGGTTCTTGGTGCAACTGCCAAATCATTCCCTTTGCAACAGAAGAGTATTAGCCCTTAACAGTTCCCACACACCCACACAGCCTGGCCATTGGCTCTCCCGGATGAAAAATAAAAACATAGTCATTTCTGAGGCTGAGAATTTGCCTGGGCAGCAATAGTCCTGACAGATTCTGGCTTGTAACACTTGGCTCATATCTGCTTCCTAGCTATTAACACTCAGCCTGTGGCACCTGACTCCTTGCTCCTGCTTGCCGACTGCATTCTGTGGCTCTATTCTGACGCTTCTATCTCCTCCCATCTGTATATTTGGAAATAAAGTATACAGATTTCCATATAGCATATTGAATATTTGATATATATTACACACACACACACGCACGTGCGCGTATTAGAACTCTGCAGTGCTCTCTATCCTGCCTCCCCACCCCGCCAGAGAAATGAGGTGCTCAAAGCACCACATTAGCCATTTAATACACTAGGTGGCAGAAGAGCCCTCTCTATAGTATCTTGGAGATCTTGGCAAGCATCTGCTGCTTCTGTTAAGTGGCAGAAGGTTTGTGGCATTGCGGCCAAGGAACTGAATTAGGTTGTTGGAAGCAACATGGTTTTATCTCTTGCCTGATATCTCCTGGGAAGGCAAATAAGTGATCAATTTAAAGGGGACTATTCTGTATCACAAGCATTTTGTGTCCTCTGTGTATTTTGCTTCTATTGTGTTATTATTTCTTCTATGCATTTTAGATTATTTTGTTGTAAAACACCCAGAGACATAAGTTTTGGGCAGTATAGAAATATGTCAAATAAATAAATAAATAAATAAATAAATAAATAAATAAATAAATAAATTGCTCTTTTTTGCAGTTATGACAGGAAGCTGAGTTAGGGGGAACCTAATTATTTACACCTTGATTTCTAAGGTGAATCAGAGTATACAGCTGTGCTAGTCTGAAGAGAAAATACTCCTATCAGAAAGAGTACATAGCAGTGGTTTTTCGCAATGGTGTATTCCATGGCTGAAACGCATTATTTCTAGAGCATTTCTCTACTCTATGAGGCGGTTTTTGCCATCTCCCAAAAGCGGGCTAAGGGAGTCTAGCCTGCTTTGGGGCGACTGTGTGCTGCAAGAGGAGCTGCGTGGCAGCTAGCCCTCAAAAAGGACCCTCCCCTAAGACGAGGTTAATGGAGTGAGTGCTCCGTTAACCATGTCTTTTTAATCGTGTGTTGCTGCGGCGTGTGGCAACACAAGAGTAGACCCCTGGCCTTGGGGGTCTCTCCAGGATGCCTCGTGTGCTCACGCGGGTCATCCTGAAACATCCGGAGGGTGGGGCCCTCGATCCCCGCAGCCCCCACCGGCTCCGTGACAGAGCCAGCAGTCGTGTGAGCAGCCAACCTGGCCGTCCAGGGCTGCCTTCTGATCGTCTGTGGGGAGAGCGGGCTAAGCCCACTCTCCCTGCAAACCCCCTTCCAGCGAACCTCACTGATCGTGAGACTCACCTCAATATCTATCTGTTGATCGATTGATCAATAGACGTATTGTCAGTGGCAGAGGAAGGCCAGAGGCAGCCTGGGTTCAGCCCATCGCCACAGCCCCCCTAGCCCCACCCCCTGCATCAGACATCAGTGCCTGACATCAGATGCTGGGGTCGAAGGTTAGCCGTGCCCCCTGCATCTAAGGTCAGATGCAGGGGGTGTCGTTTGGCTTGCAAATGGTGCTGCATGGCCCCATTTGCGAGCAAAATAAGCCAGCGCTGCATTCGCAGCATGGCCGGAGTGGCTCTCCCTGTCTTTAAAGGCAGCACTGGCTGGATTCGCTCACAAACAGGACCATGTGGCCCCGTTCACGAGCAAAATCGGCCAGCACTGTGTTTGCAGCTCTCCCTGCCTTTTAAAGCCCCCGAGGTGAGGCGGCTATTGTGGCCCATTCACACAATAGTGGCTCTGCCCCAGCTTATTGTTGATTAACAAAACAGAAATATAATGAGTATTATGTTATATATTATGAATTGAAAGGAGGAGTTCTATTGACGTCAGAACATGTGCTGCAGAGTCAGCTGGAAGTTCCAGTAACGGCCAAGGAAGTTGCTGGGAGAAAGACTGAATGACAGTATATCATAACTGATGGCAGTATTCCTTGGAAAGGATCGAATTCTGTTTGGTTTGGTTTGGTTTTGTGAAACAATAAATCCTCTTTATTTTTAAAATATTTGGACATCCTCTATTGGAGTAACACCCCATGCCTATAACATTCCCCTGCTAACAAAGGCAACAGATATTATAGGAGAGGACTATTGAAAATTAATGGTGGCAGCAGATACACGATCCATCATGTGTGGTGGCTTCAGCAGTGGTATATAATTCAGTGGGTTTACCCAACAGAGATCTTCAAGGGTAAATGTGTACATTGGACAAAAATATTCCTTTAGTGCCTGTACAAGATGATCTGAAAATGGCGTATATCTATATCTATATCTATAGATACAGATATAAATAGATATATAAAGCTGCTTGGGCCTCACTCAATGAAACTTCCAGACCAAACCACAAAAAATAGAAACATCCCATTTTCACAGATAGGTTCCAGACTTCGCCCAGACTACCAGAAAAATCTAAAATCCCAGAGAAATTGTTTAATTTGCCAGAGAAAGCGGAAAAACTCTCTCACTGGAAATGCATGGGAAATAATACCTTCCACTTAACAGTTTAGACGATTAGCTGTTTTCTCAAGTACTTATCAAGACAGAATCTCCAGATTTTCACTGAATTATGGAAGAACAAACATGCTATATTTTAAAAGTTCACTGCATATCAATCCGTGTCAGATTTCCACAAAAAAAGCTTAGGCAATCAATAAAAAAACATAAATAAGCTTAAGTGCTAGCTTAAGTGCTAGAGATTCCAAGACGACATTGTTCTCAACACATAAACTTTTCTGGACATCAACTAGCAATGAGTAAAGGGAGAAAGCATAGTCATTTTGTTGTATAGGAGGAATGCTTGCAAAGTGAGCTGGATGAGGTGATAACAAACTGAGATGATGGGCTGGATGAGGGATAACAAACTGAATCCAGATAAGATGGAGGTACTCATTGTGTGTGGTCAAAACTCAAGAGACAATTTTGATCTGCCTGTTCTGGATGGGGTCACACTTCCCCGGAAGGAACAGGTACACAGTCTAGGGGTGCTTTTGGATCCAAGCCTCTCCCTAGTGTCACAGGTTGAGGCAGTGGCCAGAAGTGCCTTCTATCAGCTACGGCTGATATGCCAGCTGCATCAGTTTCTTGAGATGAATGAACTCAAAACAGTGCTACATCTGCTGGTAACCTCCAGACTGGATTACTGCAACGTGTTCTATGTGGGGCTGCCCTTGTATGTAGTCCAGAAACTACAGTTTGTCCATAATGTGGCAGCCAGGTTGGGTCATCTCAGAGAGATCATATTACTCCTGTAGGAGGAGTAATACACTGAAGGAGCTACACTGGCTGCCGATGTGTTTCTGGGCAAAATACACGGTGCTGGTTATAACCTATAAAGCCCTAAACGGCTTGGGCCCTGGGTATTAAAGAGAACATCTTCTTCGTCATGAACCCCACCGACCATTGAGATCATCAGGAGAGGGCTGTCTGCAGTTGCTCAGGGACGGGCCTTCTCCGCTGCTGCCCCAAGGCTTTGGAATGCGTTGCAAACCACCCTGAGACTTAAGTTTGGGGTGGTATAAAATATGTTGAACAAACGAACGAACGAACTAACTAACTAAACTGCAAGTGGGTTTTACTAGTGCACGTGTGTGTGGGTGTACTTTTTATGTAGATCGGTTAGCTAGGATAGTAGTATACATTTTCAGAAGCCTTCCTCCATGTGCCTCCACCTTCAGATATTATATGTGTGGTGACTGCAGAGAGCACTTTTTAAGTGGTGGCACTCCCCACAGGCAAGTTCAGAAGGCAATGATCCTTGTATTGTTTAGATGACAGGTCAGCCGTTTTTTATTCTACCAAAGTATTTAATGAGTGATTGGTGGCTATTGCTGTATTGTTGTTGTTGTTGTTGTTGTTTGTTGTTATTGCTGGCTTACATACTGTGCAAGGAATGCGGGTGGCTTGAACACTGCTCATGCCCTTGCGCACGTATAAACAGCTGTGATGAGCTTGTACTGTAGGGCAGCAATGCTCAGTGGAAAAGACTCCATGCATGGAGTTAAGTGCTGTGCCGCCCATTATTTTAAATGGGTGACACATCTCATATGTAGGAAAGGCAATTTATGCCAGTTTCCCCTTCCTGCCCTATTGTGCCTCTTAAAAATATTCCCTTAAGGGTTGCAGGATTCTTGAGACTTATTTTCCAGAGGCATAGTGGACTGCAGAAGGAAGGAGATCAGCAAAAATCACCCCTCTTCCTTTACACATGCAAAATGTTTGTAAAAAGCACAAATTTACAATAGATTCAATAGATTATATATTCTGGATCATTGTGATATTAGTTTCACTTATTCCTGATCAATGGAGGCTTCTTAATGAAAATTAACTGAGTAGCAATTCTTGAATTCTGTATAAATGCAAACATCTGCATTGCAGAATAAAGGAGGATTTGCCTCCTGGCTGTATTGCACCACTGGAAATGTGCTCTTGCAGTGATCACTGTCTTAATTTTACTGGATCATCTTCAGCTCCTTAGCAATTCATTTCTTTGCAATGAAATGCGGCTGGCAAAAGTTATGACTTCTTAAAATGTTGCCTATCAGACCTCCCAGAAACATGGGTGGAGAAAACTCAGGAGAAAATACAGAGCTTGCTTTTCCACCTCAGCAGGGACATACTTTTACTGTCATGTTATCTACCTCTTCATGGAAACATGCTTTTAAAAAGCACTGAAGTAGCATTAGCGATTGATAGAGGTTGGGGCCCTCTTCGGTTTGAGCTAAGCACCGTCGAATGTTTCTGGATGTATGACACACTCAATTTGCTTTCCCTCTATGTCAAACTGTACATGCACTTGATGTTCCAGCACTGCCTTAGGTCTCTTGCCGTTTTAAAGTGCTGCAGTGTGCATCCAGTTTGAAAGCAAAGCAGACATGCTTGTACATAAACTGCTGGCAAGAGAAGTGATTTTGGGGTGGCAGAACTATTAATGCTTAAAAAATGACAGCAGGCACTGTAAGGAGACCCAGCTTGTTGAAACTAAGTGATTAGCAGATAGTTAATTAGCAGATAATTAAAAATTGAATGATGAATGCATTACAATGGATTGGAACTTGGATAAATGTCTTGCACTCGAACTTCAGTGATCGGTAGTACCTTTTACAACTACAGAAAGTAATCGAGGCTGTTCTCAAACGCAGCCTAACCCAGGCTACAGAAACCCAGCCTGGGTTTGGCTGTGTGTGAGAACCACTGTCTGTCTGTTTGTTTACATTTATATCCAGCTCTTCCTTCAAGGAGCCCAGAGCATTGTACATGGTTATGTTTACCCTCACAACAACCCTGTGAGGTAGGTTAGGCTGAGAGATAAGTGACTGGCCCAGAGTCACCCAGTGAGTTTCATGGCTGAAGGGGGATTTGAACTCAGGTCTCCCCAGTCGTAGTCCAACACTCTAACCACTGGGACCAGGCCTTATCCCGGCAGGGTGGTGCCATCTAGCCTAGCTTTCTAGCCATGCTTATAGCCTGAGTTAAGGGTGCAAAAACTCCCTTAACCCAGGCTCCACAGTCACAGAGCACTTGTCTCCTGGGGGAATCCCCCAATGCACTGCACTCGGTGTGTGATGCATTGTGGGATACCAGGCCTCCAGAGCTCTGCACCCCCTGGCACAGCAGCGGATCATCTGGGAGTGTAGTCTGCTCTCCCAGCAATATTTATTGGATCATCTTGTGGGAAGGGAAGGTTTCACAGCCTCCTCGCCTCTCCCACCCTCCCAAACGGTCATGTGAATACCCTTATTATTTCTCTTTAGGTGTTCATTTAGCATAGCAGTACTATTTGGGCTCTGCTTAGAAAAGTGACAGATCTACTGTGACCCCTTCTGTTTCATGGTCTTTGGGGCCCGGGTTTACAAACTTGTTCTGTGTGTGTGTGTGTGTGTGTGTGTGTGTGTGTGTGTGTGTATTCACCAAGTGTACTACTTCATGCATCTGCTGGTGGGCTTTCACCCGCAAATCCTTATTCCATACAATAGTCAGTCTTCAAGATGCCACAGAGTTCTTAGTTGTTATTACTCTCTAGAACAGTGTTCCAAAAACATGTGTTCCACGTGCCACTATGCAGATAACCTAACTGGCACCCTCAGCTTTCTAAAGCCAGAGGAGCATTTTTTCCATCATGATCTTTTTCTCAGCTGTTGTGAACCCAAGGCAACAAGTCCTCATGATGCTAAAAAGAGGCCATAGATTCATACTAACACATATACCAAAATCTGCACAAGACCAAATGTATGCATGACACCACAAGTACTCAGCTGTTCAATTCTGCTAATGGATGGATGAATTGTTTGGTACAAACTACTGTCAGTCAAAACTTGTTTTGAAGTTCATGGCAACATAAGGAATATTCTACAATCTGACACTGAAAGTGTTACTCCTATAGACTTATTTTGCACTCTGAGCAAATAGATTGGAACGGATGCTTCATGTGGCTACATATATGGGTCTAAAGAATACTGTAGATCGGCTTTGAATTTGAGTATTGGTCACTAGCTGTCACTGAACTATTTATGTAAAATGAGGATTGTGTAATGCCAATGAAGGTGAATTTTTCTGTATTACTTAATGTATGCAGAAGAAGAGGTTGTTTGGCAATGACTGAAAATGAAATTTCAAAATAAAAGAGATTGAAAATAATGTAAGAAGTGTGTATGAAATTTGAGACTGCAAAACAATTGTGAGTAATATGAGCATAAGAAACCTGTAATGTTGGGGCAAAATCTTATCTATATATTTAATTCTCTTAGCCAGCATGCGTGTCCTGGATTTGGCGGCGGAACTCTCACAACACATTGCAAGAGTTCCCGGCCTTGGGTGAGAGTTGCGGGCAAGAGAAAATGGCAGAGGCGGCGGGACACAAAATGGCCTGAGGAGGCAGCCTCCGCTGGCTGCTGGCCACTGGCCACTGGGAGGCGGAGGTGGCAGGGAGGCGGAGGTGGCCATCCTGGGGGAGGAGGAGGGGGAGGAGGCCCGGCCAGGCCTGGCCACTGGGAGCAGGAGGCAATGGTGGGACGGCCAGGCACAGGCGAGAGGAGAGGAGGCGCCAGCAAGAGGGCAAGGGGTACGGGGAAGCGAGTGGGGCAGCCTGGGGCGGGAGGGAAACATCGGGCAGAACTCCCCACTTTGCCGCCTGGGAGGAGGAATGGCAGCCTTGGGGCCCTTTTTGGCCCTCTGCCACCCGGTAAGGAGGACCTGGCTGTTCTGGCAGTGAGATCTGGCTGGAAGTTGCTCAGTGCAGGTGGGAGTGCGAGGCAGAGAGGAGAGAAATGGAAGGGGGGAGGGCAAGAGAGAGTGGGGCAGGGGGAAGGGAGGGGGAGGGGAGGGGGCAAGAGAGAGGGGCAGGGGAGGGGGCAAGGGAAGGGGAGGGGTCAATAGGGGAGGGGCAGGAGGGAGGGGGCAAGAGAGAGTGGGGCAGGAGGGAAGGGGAGTAGGGCAAGAGAGAGTGGGGCAGGGGGGAGGCAAGAGAGAGTGGGGCAGGGGGAGGGAGGGCAAGAGAGAGTGGCACAGGAGGGGTGGGACAGCTGGCCCCAAAGAGCACGCAGATGCTCTGTGTGGGTTGTCTAGGAAATAAAAGCCCTCTTCAGGTGTTAAAAAAGGAGGGGTGCTGTACTCGCATACAGTGTCCTGAGACCCATCTCTGCAGCTGACATACACAGAAGCCCCACCCACCTGCTGTCCACAGTTACAGTGTTTGTCTTAAGAAAAAACATTGTAGCTGTGGACAGATCATTTCTGTGAACGGAAGTCAAGGCCAAAACCCCCAGTTTAAATTGTATTTCTAGAGGTGAGATTTTAAACTACTAAAATCTTAGTGTGGCGGGGGGGATTACCCCTATTTGCCACCCTGACGCTATACCCCTGTGTGGAATGCTGGGGTATCCCAGTGCTCTGATCATGAGAAGAATAATTCCACAAGAAGATTCTCTCCACAAGATTCACAAGAAGAATCTCTCCACAAGAGGCAACTGTTTTTCTCTGCAGAGAAGCAGTGTAACTGTGGACAGCAGGGGGCCACAGTTTCAGAGCATGTCAGGGGCGGAGCTTGCAGGCACACTCTCAGGGATGCTGTATGCATGTACAGCGTCCACAAATTCCATGACAACTGAACAGGGCAAGTGTAGTTTTGCAATCTACATGAGGATTTAAAAGGAGTGCATGTTGTGGAGAAAGTGGAGAGAGAGATATTCTTCTCCCTCTCACATAACACTAGAACCAGGGATCATCCCATGAAATTGATTGCCAGGAAATCTAGGACCAACAAACGGAAGTACTTTTTCACACAACACATAATCAACTTGTGGAATTCTCTGCCACAAGATGTGGTGACAGCCAACAACCAGAATGGCTTTAAGAGGGGTTTAGATAACTTCATGGAGGAGAGGTCTATCATTGGCTACTAGCTGGAGAGCTATAGGCCACCTCCAGCCTCAATGGCAGGATGCCTCTGAGTACCAGTTGCAGGGGAGTAACAGCAGGAGAGAGGGCATGCCCTCAACTCCTGCCTATAGGCTTCCAGCGGCATCTAGTGGGCCACTGTGTGAAACAGGATGCTGGACTAGATTGACCTTGGGCCTGATCCAGCAGGGCGATTCTTATGTTCTTATGAGTGTTTGGAATTCAGATGTTAGTTTCAGCAGGTACACATCATCGCTCTTTAACATGTACCTTTAAAAGTCAAAGTGTGTCTAAATCAGAATTATTTTCTATGGCACAGCTTAAATGTCTTAAATAGTTGTGTGTCTTATAGAAATTCAACAAATGTAGCTGTTCCCAACATGGACATGTAGTGATGGGACTCATGGGAGGACCTTTACATCCTAAATTTCTGCCTTGTGTGTGGTTCTTAAACGTGGCCACTAAATAATGTATAAAATAAAGCATTTTATAAATTCTCAAAATGTCTAGGGATGAAGGCTATTGCTTCAGTTATCACTGATGATTTCACAGACACTAGCCAATACTGTTGCCCATGACATGTATACAAGTATGTTTGTGTGACTACAATCCAAGTTTTCCCAATCAATTTCCACATAACACAAGTGCATTTTTAAAATTATGGTTTGGGTCCTGGAGAAATGGAATCTCAGAGAACAAAATGAAGGCTGTCTAGATTACCTACAACAAATGAGTATAATTATTCACTTAAATAAATAAATATTAATTAATTAATTACATTGTGCACACATTGCTTTACAGAGTAACATAAGCAGAAGAATATTCCTGGCTCAAGGTGCTTACAGTCTAAATGCCAAACTACATGTTATGCTGGAAGATCTGTGACTGATCTGCAAATTTGATTGGGGAAGTGACATGAAGGGTGTTTAACTTTGACTGCTCCATCTGCCCTCTGTAGAGGTGGTGAGCCGATCAGTATGGTCCACCCCTGGAAGCTTATGGATCCACTTGGATTCCAGACAGCCCTCGGGGAGTTTCCAGTGTCCAGAGCTGGTGACCCTGTTGAGGCCCTGGTCCATCTCTGGAATGGAAAGACAGCCCGGGCTGTTGACATGGTTGCTCCTAAAATGCCCTCTCCGGCTTGCTAGAGCCCAATCTGCTCCTTGGTTTTCCTCAGAGCTTAGGGCAATGAAACAACTCGGGCGACGGCTGGAGCGACGCTGGAGTAAGAGTCGTGATGAATCCGATCGAACACAGGCTAGAGCCCATTTTAGGGACTACTCCGTGGCGGTGAGGGCGGCAAATAAATGTTTTTTCTCCACCTCCATTGCATCTGCTCAGTGTAGACCAGCGGAGCTGTTTCGTGTAGCAAAGACATTGCTGCACTCATCCCCCAAGACAATGAGGGAGGAATCATCTACAGCCAGCTGTGATCGGTTTGCATGTCACTTTGCGGATAAAGTTGCTCGCATCCATGCTGATTTGGACTCCAGAGTTTTGGCAGTTCCAGCAGATGTGCCTCTGGTACCATCTGGTCCCGCTGTGTTGGATTCTTTTCAGTTGGTGCGGCCTGAGGATGTGGACAAGATCCTGGGCAGTGTGCGGGCGACATCGTGTGCTCTTGACCCTTGCCCTTCATGGCTAATAAAAGCTGTCAGGGAAGGTACAGGTGGATGGTTGGAGGTGACTATTAATGCCTCATTAAGGAAGGGCAGGATGCTACTGTGCCTCAAGGAGGCGGAAGTAAGACCATTATTAAAAAAGCCCTCCCTTGATCCCTCCAACCTGGACAACCAAAGACCAGTCTCTAACCTGCCTTTTTTGGGCATGGCGATAGAGCGTGTGGTGGTGTCCCAGCTGCAGAGGGTCTTGGATGATACGGATTATCTGGACCCTTTTCAATTTGGTTTATGCTCCGGGTATGGGACTGAGACTGCCTGTGTATGTCAACTGCCTTGGTCGTTCTAGTGGATGACCTACTCCAGAAACTAGATGGGGGAGTGCGTCCCTGTTGGTTCTGCTGGACCTCTCGGCAGCATTCGATACCATTGACCATGGTATCCTTCTGGGCCGCCTCTCAAGTATGGGAGTTGGAGGTACTGCGTTGCAGTGGTTCCAGTCCTTTCTTGGGGGGAGGGTCCAGAAGGTGGTGCTGGGGGACTACTGCTCAGCTCCATGGCCGTTGGCCTGTGGGGTCCTGCAGGGTTCGGTCTTGTCCCCCATGCTGTTTAACATCTACATAAAACCGCTGGGAGTGGTCATCCGGGGACTTGGACTGAGTTGTCAGCAATATGTGGATGACACTCAGCTCTATCTCTCCTTGTCACCTGATCCTAGGGAGGCGGTGGATGTCCTGAATCGGGGGCTGGAGGCCGTGATGGGTTGGGTGTGGGCTAATAAACTGAAATTGAATCCGGACAAGACGGAGGTACTGTTGGTCAGTAAGAGAGACAATCAGTATGAGCAGATTTTACCAGTTCTGGATGGGGTTGCACTCCCCTTGAAAGAGCAAGTACAGAGCTTGGGGGTACTACTGGACCTGGCTCTACTTTTGGAAGCTCAGGTGGAAGCGGTGGCCAGGGGTGCCTTAGCATTGCTTCGGCTACTGCGCCAGCTGCGTCCCTTTCTTGAGAAGGCAGATCTGGCCACGGTTACCCATGCCTTAGTCACGTCACGGCTGGATTACTGTAACGCGCTCTACATGGGGCTGCCCTTGAAGAATATCTGGAAATTGCAGTTAGTGCAAAATGCAGCAGCTAGGGTTTTATCTGGAGCTGCCCGATGGGAGCACATCACACCCATTCTGAAAGAGTTGCACTGGCTGCCAGTTCGTTTCTGGGTCCAATTCATGGTGCTGTTTTTGACCTTTAAAGCCCTTAACGGTTTGGGCCTGGGGTACCTGAGGGACCGCCTGTTCCCAAGGGTTGCTGCCCACTTGACGAGGTCATCTGAGGGGGCTCTGCTCCGGGTGCCGACAATGAGGGAGGCTTGGCTGTTGTGCACTCGGGACAGGGCCTTCTCTGTTGCTGCCCCCAGACTTTGGAATGCTCTCCCAGTAGCCATTCACTCTTCGGACTCCATCACGGCTTTTAGAAAGCTTGTTAAATCTTGGCTTTTTATCCAGGCTTTTACATGATTGTTTTCTATTTCTGCTTCTTTGTGTTTTTACTCGTGTATAGTTTTTATGCTTGTATTTTATAGATGTTAAATTAGATTTGTTTTATATTTTTAGCTTAATATTTTTATTGTCATTTTATTGTATTTTTTTAATTTTTGTAAACTGCTTTGAGATTGTTTTTAATGAAAGGTGGTATATAAATTCAACAATAATAAATAAATAAATAAATAAATAACTCTCTTATCCATGTCATTTTCTCATCTAAATTGGCCCCTCTACACTGCTGTTTGTTCGCTGTGTTGCAGGGGAATACAGGCATGGTACAAGAAACTGTTTTCCTGCACCCTGGGTATAACCGATAATAAGCTGGCTGGAAGTTTTTCACACCCGGCTTTTAATTAGCATCTGTTCTGGAATGGAGGTGTGCATTCACATATCGACCAAATTTACCCCAAAGTCCCTGTGAGCGATCAGGGAGCACTTCACACACATTCGTTTTTTTCATTGTGCGTTAGGGTGTAGCCCGATTTATATTCAGGGTAACAAAAACCACTTTCTGTGTCAGTTTTTTTGGGCAACTTCCCACTCACAGTAAAGCCTCACAGAAAACCTAGTAAAACCTGCTATCTGGGAAAGCTCCTGGTGATTTAGATTGGGAAAACAGCACAGGGGGAGGTGTAAAAAGCCCCTAGCCCTAAGCTCTATGCCACTTTCCCAATCAAATTAACATCATAGCACTACACTGTTAACAAGGAAGGAACATCCAAAAATATGCACTACAGCCCTCAGATACATATTTTTGTGAAACACACAAGGTTTTCATGGGAAGGGGAGATCATTGAAATCTGTCCCCCACAAGCACTGGTGCTGCATTAGTCTGGAAAGCATTCACAGCACCAACACATCTGACAAAATACCAGTGCTTTGTTGGTTAGGATCTCGGCCAAAATATCCTACATTTGTTGACTATGGCTTCGCCCAGCATATATCTGAATTTAATTAAATAGTGGCATGAAGCAGGAATTAATGTAAGCAATTAGTGACTGCATACTATTTCACTAGCAATCGATCATGTGACCTCATGTAATTAGATAAATGTGTGCATGTCACTTGCACAATAATGCCAATCTGCAAATAACAGTTATTTAATTAATGCACAATAAGTAATCCTTAAGGTTTTGCATAGTCATCAAATGTTTAGAATTTTCACTAACTGTTGTGCATTTAAGATGAACTAGCTGATCCGGCGCCGAGCATCTGAGCCCCTAGTTCACTGCCGCCGCTTTCTCCTCTCACCCCCACCACATTTTTGCCTACCCACCTCCACCTCATTCTCCCTCCACCTGTCTTCTTCTCTGCCCATCCCCTGCCCTCTATCTTCCTCCTTCCCCACCCGCTGGCAGTCTGTTTCCCCACCCGCCCCCTGCCCACTGTCTACGTCCTTCCCCGCCTGCCCCCTTCCCCGCCCACCCCCTGCCTCCATCTTCTTGTTTCCCTGTCTGCCCCCTGCCCGCTATCTTTGTCCTTCCCTGCCCACCCACCAGTCGTCTGTTTCCCCGCCTGCCCGCTGCTGCCCACCACCATTTTCTTCTGCTTGCCAGCTGGCTGGCACCATTCGCCACTGTTTTTTTGCCTGCTGGCTGGCCGCAGCCACCATTTTCTTTCCCCCACCCATCCCATGGCTATCTGGCCGCTCTCTGAACTCTCATGAGAGCTGGCACGCATGGGATTAGCAACGGGTATGCCATAGAGAAATATATATAAAGATTTTTATCTAAATAGTTAACTGAATATTAATTAGCAACATATTTTAATGCCCCCAACTTACCTGATGTGATCCCCATGGCATGGCCAATATCAGGAAGGGAGCTGAGTCTGGAGGGGAAGGAAGAGCTGAGGAGAGATGAAACTGTAACTGCTGACAGTGGAAGCTGGATGTGTGGCATTGCCAGAGCCATGCTACTGTGAACATTGCTTGGCAAGGTCCTACAAGACCTCAGCCTGGTAGAAGAATGCCCCTCATGCAAATGCACAAGCACACACTCTGTCAAAGTCTATTTGAAAGCAGTCTGACAAAAACTAATGAGGAGAAAAGGCAGAGCTAACGGTTTGGTCTCTATAGTGCGGGGAACAGTGTTGCGGGTAGCTACCAAGAGAGAGGGGAAGATAAGCAAAAATGATGGCTGCAACCCCCTTCCTCCACCGCAGGACTGCTCAACTTTGGCCCTCCTGCAGATGTTGGCCTACACCTCCCATAATTCCTGGCTATTGGCCAGTATGCCCAGGGATTTTGGGAGCTGTAGTCCAAAAACAGCTGGGGGGCCAGAGTTGAGCAGGCCTGCTCCACCCTCTTCATTCTGAGGCCAAACAAGAGATGCTGCCCAGGAGGTGGGAGGCAGACAGTGATCAAATTTGTTGGAGTTCCAGTGCATCGACCTTTTGCACCAACTATCCTAATGACCACTAGGGGCATTGGGAGTAGAGTTAGATAGTGAGGGTATCCTTTACCTGTCCCTGCTTTCCTCTACTCTATGTTCCCTGCTTTGACTCCTCAGGTTTTTCCTGTAGTGAGTCAGTCCTCTTCCTTCCCTCCTAGAGAAAAGATGGAAACCTCTCTCTCTCTCCCTACCTATTGATTATGTAGCTGATTTAGGTCTTTCCTATCCCAAATGTACTTCACCAATAAACTAGTTAAGTAACTTAGAATCTACAGTGATCTCCATGCATGTTACTTAAATAGCTGCAACAACTAAACTCTGCACTCTGTAACTGGAGTGGTAGCTTCCTTAGTGCTTTGCTAAATACTCATAAAACCCACCAAAAATTAATGTGTTTTTTTTTAAAGCTACAGTGGTAAACAAGCTTGGATCTACACAATTTCTCCTATCTTTTCATTATAAGAATATACAAGTTCTATTCTATTTTTGCTATTATTGTGGGCCTGGCCTTCTCCTTCCCTCCCCCTTACCTTACTTGGTGCTCCTGTCACTACTCTCCTCCCTCCCTGTTCCTATCAAAAGCAAGGAGGGAAGAGAGTTGAAGTGTAGAGGAGGAGAGTGAAAGTGCTGACCTGCAGTGCCACTCTATTCCAATCCAACACTCGGCTCTCTTTCTCCATACAGTAAAAGCCAGAGGCATGGAGGCAGAAGGAGGAGGAGAGCAGTCATGGTGACTGGTGTGCTGGCCACTACCACTGTGTAAAGTTCGGGAGGGCGGCAGTTCAATGAGGCAGCTGGAGGGGGGGGGGGTCAGAGGCAGCCAATGGGAATTGGCTGCCTCTGCCAATTGAGATGACTACCTCACCCAGTTTCATTAGTCAGCTGGCTGTGCTTTCACCGACCTTCATTTTTTATTGTTGCTGCTGCTAAGCCCTCTGTATATGACTATATGTATGGTTTCCACAATATATGGTTATCAGAAGCCACCTTTTGGTTAAGCGAACACATTTAATGTTTTCTTTTTGTATAAGCAGCATAAGGAAACATAAGGAAATGGCTGTTTTATCCTTCACAAGCTAAATTTAGC
This sequence comes from Hemicordylus capensis, assembly GCF_027244095.1. Taxonomy (NCBI): domain Eukaryota; kingdom Metazoa; phylum Chordata; class Lepidosauria; order Squamata; family Cordylidae; genus Hemicordylus; species Hemicordylus capensis. The sequence goes on along the minus strand of NC_069661.1, from coordinate 187,897,489 downwards.
TCCAAAGCAGGCCTTTAATTCTGAAAAGCAGAATCTAACTGGAAGTATTAAAGTTGTCTTTTATGTCTTTGAGGAAACAGTTGAGTCAAGCTGCCATTTTCCTGGAAGGGTCAAGGCTTATCCCTAAGTACCCTGTAATTCTATCTTGGACTGTGGCACTTCCAGAAATATTTTAGCAACTGATGAATCTAAATTCCTGGCACTCCACCTCTTCCTGATAATGTTACATTCTGGAAGCTGTAAAAATTGGATAAGCTTTGAAAACAACAGAAAAAAAGCTTGTACTTAAAATATTAATACAGTCTCTCCCTCCTTCTTCTGTGATTGTAAAAGGATTGAAAGCTCAAAACAGCATTGTGGGAAATACTCCATTGTAAACGTGATTTCTGTTTTTCCCACAATCCAGGTAGAGTTTTTGTGTGTGTGTCTAAGGGCCAACACTTGCCTCCCACTCTACGTATTCCCCAACTTCAATCAAGTTGCCATATATGCTCATAAGTATTATATTCAGCACCTGATAGCTGTTTCAGGAGTGTGATTTGGATTGGGGCTGTGGGGCAAGGAGAAATGGTAGGACCCTTTCCCCCCATGCCACAAATGGTTGATCATATACATATACTTATGATCATAATTGGGGATCTGAGGCTGCCTTTTTTAAAGAATAAAAAATAAAAATAAAATATTTTAAAGAATATTTTAAAGAATAAAATTACATTGGATGGAAGCCCCAACTGCAGAACTCCAAAGTAATGTGTGATTTGGCCCCCAGTCCCACTTAAACCAGTGAAACAAATTAGTCATGAATACTGTAATTGAATTCCCATTGCTTTCAGTAAGAGAGTCACAACTACTTTTAACTGAATTAGAACCCAAAGGCTGCATGAATTATTGTTTGTCTGTGATCCTCAAAAGTCAAAGAGCCAATGACTCAGAAAAAAATGCAGCTACCACTACAATGGTCTTGAAATTTAATGTTCTGGGATCAATGAAACACTTAATACATGTGATTAGATGATCCCACTGTCTCAGATTACATTGCAACATTTGCTAAAAGTACATCATGTTTTTGAGACCTTTGTTTTCAATGAACAACAAAGGATGCTGTTCTATGAGGTTAAATATTTAACTGAATCTATGCTTAAGCAAAGACATACCATCACCATTCATAAAATTAGAAGAGTTCATTTATATCAAATAATATTTGTATTATTTATAAAGAGGGGGTAGATCTGGGGGATAAAGTAGGACTGGTGGAAATAAAAACAAATGAATTAAAACTTCAATTGAAAAGGTCACAATTAAAGAAATGTTGCTGGGAGATTTTGAGACTAAAATATAATGAGAAATATTTATAATAATAGTAACAAATACTTCTTTCTACAATTATAGTAGGGTGGTTTTTTTTGGTTGTTTACTTATATCCTTCTGCCACATAACGCTTTATTTCTAGCTATTTAGGTTTGCCACCAGCAGAACAGCTTGCCACTGCTGAAAATTATAATATTGTATGCTAATTCTAAAAGCAGTATCATCATGAAGGTAGATTCAAGGAAGAAAGAAATGTCATTGCTTCCATGCTGAACAATCAAAGTAGGAATACAGCAAAGCTAAAAGAAGCAACTGTGTTGCACAATTAAATAAAATGCATTTCCAGCTGCTGGATATTGTAATGAATTGTCATAGAAGCAGGAGTTCTAGGAAAGCAACTAATTTACTAATTTACTGGGGGAAAGATAAGGAAGGAGTTCAAAGTGGTGTGGATTAGACAGTGTAATAATGCAAGGCAATCTGTCTGTTACACTATTCTCATACTATACTATTAGTAATACTACTACTACTACAGCTATTTATATAATGCTTTTCAGCAAAAAATAAATAAATCTCAAAGTGGTTTACATAGAAAAAGAATAAAATGATTGCCTGTCCCAAAAGGGCTCACGATCTAAAAAGAAACACAAGGTAGACACCAGCAAAAGCCACTGGAAAAATGCTGTGCTGGTGTTGGATGGGTCCAGTTTTCCTCCCCCGCTAAATATAAGAGTTGCCACTTTAAAAAGTGCCTCATTGCTCAGCAGGGGCTTTTTAATACTAATTATAGCATTAATTACTATTAATAAGGTACAAGAGGAGCCAAACTGGTGTCCTCTTATGTGGAAGCAATATTCCCATTAGCAAAGGTAATTTAAAAGGGACATTGTGTTGTGTACCAGAGATATTCTGCAAAAGGGAGTTTATTCTTTATAAAGTTTCCCTGGTGTTTTACAGACTACGACATTTACAATGGTTAAAGTGTTGCAAAGTGCAGTGGCTTTGAGGCAGTTTTCTATGCAACATGACAGGGTTTTGGCTGTCTGTATTGCCCACCACTGCAGTGGATTTTCCAGGCAGGAGGTGTCCAAGTCCATATTCCACCTGCCCTCTTCCTTTTCCATTTCCAGCCAATAGGGTCACGGAGGGGATGGGGAACCGCTGACTCAACAAACTCTTTTAAAAAAAATTCTCGGTGCTTTTGTGCAAAGGTACAACAATTTTCTCCTCTGCATGTGCATGTAGAGCGGAGAACCTAGAGCTGACACTACTTTTGTGCAACGATGCAGACACCAATATCCCACATGCAATGCCAATTGCACATGTTGATTGCAAGCAGCACATGATGGGCTTCATATCTAATATGCAATCAAGCACCAGACTACTGCACTTAATTCAGCAGACCTTCTCTGAGTTCCTTTCTCCAGACAACTGATCTGGCAGGAATAGATATGGGAGGCATAGAGCTGAAAAGTGAGATATGAGGCAAGACAGCAATGCAATTGTAGTCCGATCTAATAACCTGCAGGCTGTGAATTACTCCAGCCCACTGTCTGCTATCAATCGCTCACAATGTGTGGTCATTCAGTACTGCTTTGGTCTCTGCTTAAATGACAACAAATACATTCAAAGCATTGCATTTACTTGCATGAATATGCAAGTTATTTGTGATAAGATTTTGCAGTACTTTTATTATGAACCAGTTCCTAGTTTTTCCTCAAAGTCCTATAAGTGAGGTATGATATTTCCCAACTCAGCATTTTTATTTACAGAACTGTTAGCTACAGACTCTTTCACTATTCAGCCAGCTGTCTATTTTTTTTTTTTTTTTTAGTACAATGTCATATTCTAAAAATGGCCTACATGTTTCATGGCCGATATCCAGCTATTCCTTATGAGGTTTACTTATGGTTTTGTATAGTAAAGAACAATACTCCAGGTATTAAAGTGTAGATCTTATGCTAACATTTGCTTTTTATTTAAAATTCATAAAAAAGCATTTATTGCCTCTGTCATGGTAATATTTTCCTGTTTTGAAATAATGCAGCTCTGTAGCATGAAGAGAACAGCATGTCAGTTCCTAGATGTCATACTCCTTCCACTCTAGGACTGAATTATTATGCAGGGTCCATTATTTCCAGCAGAGAGGCTGCTGAAGGAGTCAGTGCAGTATTTCCCAAGGCCGCATGAGGGTCATTGTTTGGCTGCACTAAAGCAGTTAAGTCGTTGTTCATGGCCTAGTTAAACCACAAGTATTCCCAATCCAGCTGTGCAGTGTATAGTGGAAAACTGTATTCTCCACTGCATAGTAAATACATCTCCACATCAGAGCATGTTTGCTCACATTTTCAATGAAATCAAAACTCCTGCCTGTAAATTTGCAAAAATTGGGCTCTGTGATTCTTTTTTTAAAAGAACACTTGTTTTCTGCAGAACAATTGTTGACGGACTCTAATAAATCACTATGCATAATTATCTAATTATACCATGGCACTTCATGTTCTCCTTTTATGAAGTAGTATAAAAAATGAAGTAGTCAGCAGAGTCCTTCTTTTCTCTCTTAAGGGCTGCAGTCCTCTGTGCACTTAGTTGGGAGTAAGCACCACTGAACTGAGAACACACACAGAATTAGTCTGCACACATATCTAATTATTTCTCGTCAAATAAGATAGGAGGAAAGGCAACATGATGGTCAAATTTGCACATGTATTCCAGCAGGAATATGTAGAATTAGACATGCACCGCTTGCAATTTGACCTCTCAGCTAACTTCTTGGCAAAGTGCCTGGAAACTTTATATAGTTACCAAAGATTGCTTGTTAAAATGTGATATTTTGGGAGTCATCCTTTCCTGAAAGTGAGGCTGGAATTAACCACTTCCCCACATACTAACTTGCAACTTAAGTGCCTTTGGCAGCTCTGCCCTTTTGCCTTCTCATCACAACACCAAAATGGCTCAGCATATCCAAATAACAGACTAGTCAGTTGTCTGAAAACAACTGGAGATGTCATTAAAACCATGTTTGTGATAAAACAAGCACTGACATGATACACAAGCTCACGGTTGCCATTAGGACTTGCGGTGGTGCTGCCATGAACCTGGAAGCTATAGAGAATGTAGCATTGCTATAGAGAACAGGCAGTTGTGCTGGCAGCATATCACCATATTTTTTCCAATTCGCAACAATGGGGAAAATATGGCAATGCTGCTAGTGCAACCACAGGTACTCTACAGCAGCATCACTGCTTCCTTCTGGGTCCACAGCAGCGCTGATGCATGTCACAATGGTGAAGATGGGCTTATGCGGCATGCAAGCCACTGCTTACAAATTATATTATGTATTTGCCATTTGTGGTGAAAGGAAACTTTAACTGATTCTTACCAATGATTTATGTATTTATTTTTAAATTTCTAGCCAAGTATTGCTCATATGACTCTCAGTACTTTACAATATATTAGGCTTGTTTACACAGTTGTTTGAATCTAGATTTAATGTGAGTTACCAACATTGAAGTGGTTGTGTGACCCCATGCTAAAGTGTTTTATGGCCTAAGATTCTCATCTTGGCATGAGTTCACACAATCACATTAATGACTATGATAGAATAAGATAAAACTGCATGAAAATCACACAAATAACATATCTATCTATCTATCTATCTATCTATCTATCTATCTATCTATCTATCTATCTAATACATCTATATACCGGCCATTAAAAAAAAGAGTATCTGGGCAGTTCACAATATTAAAAAACATTAAAATATTAACATAATTAAAACAATTTAAATACAATAAAAACGCTAAAACCAAAGCATTAAATCTATAAACTAAAAGCCTGACTAAACAGGTATGTTTTTAGGTCCTTCTATTAACATCATACTAAAAAGAAGGAAATGGAATAAACTAAAATGAACAATGTCCAAATCTGGCAAAAGCATGGAGAAACCAACATATATATTTTTTTAAGTTAAAACTTTATTAGCGGTTTTTCCCTTCAAAATACTATGACAGGTAGATATCATATTATGGAATAACAATGACACATATTCATAACATCAGTTCCGCTTGCATTGTTCAATTAAATAACCAGTTTTGAACATAAAGAATAGAATCAGCTGGCTTCTGCAAATGAACTTTCACTTTCACCAAGAGTAAATGTAGTTTAGAGTTCCCCAGTGTCATGCATTGTGGCATTATCCTCTTCTATATATTTCCAGAAGGGTTCCCACCTGGCATAATATACTGCACTTATGTTTTGAATGGTAACATTTTTCAGTAGTAAATAAATTTTATCCATAACCATTGTAGACCATATTCTGTTGAACCATGCTCTAATTGAAATGTGCCCTTTTTTCTTCCATTGTGAGGCGATGACAAATTTTCTGATATAGTTATAAGGTTAAAGAGCTCTTTGTTTGAAGTGGTGAGTTAAGACTGTAGGTGTAAATCCAATAGATAATTCATTGGGCTTAACTCCAGGTCTATGTTTAATATTGCTTTAATTATGTACTTAAAGCCAAAATTTGTATATAAATGGACCAGACTATCATTGGTGATAGAAGGAGCCTTTTTCCTGCAGCCTTTCCAACAGAAGTGGGACATATCTGGGTTTGTTGCAGCTAAGTTTGAAGGGGAAAGGAACCAACATATTTTTAACAATCATTTATAGACATCAGCTGACCAAACTTGCCATCCTCCACTGGGGAGAGAGGTCAAAAGTTAAGCTGAAAATGCCCTGGTTCCTAGTAGGTGAAAACAGCTATTGCCTGTGGTAGTACTTGAATAAACAGTTCTCCAGGACACTTTCCAGAGTATCTGCTCAACAGCAGCAAAATGCCTCCATTCGGGTAAGTCACATTCAAAATTTAAGCAGCAGGGGGAGCAGTCTCAGAACAACTAACAACCCGAAAAAAGCAACTTTTTCATGCCAGATATACGACATCCTAGCCAGGGGCGTAACTATAACAGGGCAAGGGGAGACAGTTGTCTGGGGGCCCACTGCCCTGCCCCCCCGAGGCAAGTCACATGACTGACTCCCCCAGCTGCGCACCCGCCCAGGCTTCCTTCAGTTGTATTCATCCTCCACAGTTGATGTGAGTGTTAAGACCTGGAGCTACCAGAACAGTATTTCTTTCTCTAGTACCGTTAAATGTCTTGCATCATCCACAATTTACAAAACCTTATTCACCACTATTCAGCCTCATTTGAGATTTCTTTACTTCACTAGTTTAACTTCGGGGGGGGGGCATTTTAAAATCTTGTTTCTGGGCCCACTCCAACCTTGCTACACCCCTGGTCCTAGCTCTATGTCTCAGCAATTAAATTTGAAACAAGGCATTGGAAATGTGAACGGTATCCTGCTGTCCATGTAGGGACTGCGGTGTCACGATGCAGGAAGTGTGGAAGCACACTTCCGAGATATGTCTTGACCCCATTGCAGGGTCTAGTCTGGAAAGTGTCCAGAAGAGCTTAATTCCCAGAGTGAGGAACATATAGAGATCATTCACACAATCAAAAACTGTGTCCTACCCAGGTTGGGTAGCTTTTCCTCCTATCTTGCTTCCACATAATCACTTCTCCCTCTTCATACCTAGTTGTTTGCTACCACACAACCAAAAATGGGAAGCACTACCCAAACCTGAGTAGGACAGTTTTCGGTTGTGTGAATGACCTCATAGACTCAAATTGCCAAATATAATCTGGGTCTAGGCCATATGGATGTTAAAGGTCAACACCAGCACTGAGTTTAGCCTGAAACAACCAAGAGCTAGGCTGCAGCATTTGCACTCATCAATGTTTCCAAACTACCTTTGAGGATGGTGCCATGTACCTTTACCATGTACCTTTGCCATGTGCCATGTACCTTTGAGGGCGGTGCCATCACTTTGCAGTTATCAGCAGTGCCATGTACAGCACTGTGCAGTAATCAGAAGAGATCTGGGTGACACTGCTGCATGTATTGCCACATTGAGGTTGTCCCTAGATGCTTTGCATCCTCCCCCTGACTGACCTGTGCCCTGGAGTGAACACAGCAAGCAGAGGTTGGGGCATTTTGAGGGATTTCAAAATGCCGCCAAACATTGCTGCTCTGGGCGGCCTCCAACATCCTGGATGCCAACTTGGGCCTCTTTGGTGATGGTGGACCTACGGGGGCTGCCGGCGGACCACCACCATCACCCACCGACCTTCCACCCTGCATGCCAGAAGGGCAGGGGCGTATGTAGGGTGGGGCAGGCAAGGCACGTGCCCTGGGCGCCACTTGAAGGGGGGCACCATTTTGTAAAATTAAAAGATTTTTTTAAAAGGCTGCTGAAAACAAAATGGCCATTGTGCATGCTCAAATGGCCTCTGTGAGGCCCTGGGCAATGCCAGGCCTTGCAGAGGCCATTTGAGCATGCACGGTGGCCATTTTGTTTTCAGCGACCATTTTTTTTAAAAAAGATTATTTTTTAAAATGGCCACCACACATGCTCAAATGGTCCCTGCGAGGTCCTAGAGGCCAGCGGAGGGAGGGGGGACCTTTGCAGACCCCCCTGGGGCCTTTAGAAAGCCCCCTGAAGGGGCTACAGGTAATTTTTTTTAAAAAAAATAATAATATCATCTAAGACACTGTACACATATTCAGATTGGCACTATGTACAGAGAATCAGGGCTTGTGATTACTGAGCTGAAGCTTATGAGCTAGGATTGTATTCATTTGCTCTTACTTTGCTTCTTGTAATAAGTGAGTTAAATGTGATGTCTTAATAATATGGCTATTAATGGTGAGTTTGTCTTTGAATCTGTGTGAAATCCTTAGTATTAAGGCCCACTGGGAGTTCCTTGCTCTCTTTTAGGGATGTGCATAAAACCGGTTCTCCCGGTTCGGTTCGGGTCCGAACCGGGTCCGGACCGGACCGGGGTGGTTCGGTTTTGGTTTTGCCAGACCACCCCCCCGGTCCGGTTCGGTTTCGAACCGGTTCGGATCCGAACCGAACCGGTTCGGATCACAAAAAGTGGCTGGTTTTGAAGGGGACATTGTGTTCTACCTGCCACCCAAATTTCAAGTCGATTGGACCTTCCTCTGATTTTTTACAATTTTTTTTCAAAAAATAAATTTTTGCCCATAACTCACAATGTGGAGCCCTTAGGGGCAAAAAAGCTGGGGTGGGTGGTAGCCACCCATGGGTGTCCTCCACCCCAAAAATCCCAAGGCAATTGGTGGCTCCTAGTATTATTGGTGAATTTCTGAAGAAAATTTTTTTTCCCATTGGCTAGAATGGGGGTTCGGGGCTGCCCCAGACCCACCTCTGTGGGGTGGCAGCACCCCCAAAGTGGGTCCGGGGCCATGGCAAAAATGCCCTCAGTCCCTCCCAGCAATCCCCGTAGAGATAGGAGTGATGGTTCTGTTGTTTTTCTGAGGTATTCTGAGTGTAGATTCTATGATAGCTTATGAGATTTCCAATGAGACACCATGAATCCACTCTCATTTGCTATCACAGAATCCACACTCACTCAGAACACCTCAGAAAAACAACAGAACCATCACTCCTATCTCTACGGGGATTGCTGGGAGGGACTGAGGGCATTTTTGCCATGGCCCCGGACCCACTTTGGCGGTGCTGCCACCCCACAGAGGCGGGTCTGGGGCAGCCCCGAACCCCCATTCTAGCCAATGGAAAAAAAATTTTCTTCAGAAATTCACCAATAATACTAGGAGCAACCCAACAATTGCCACCCCATCTTTTTGGCCCCTCTCTCTGGGTGCCCTAACACGTAACACCTAGTCAGTCCATCTTAATGCCTACCTACTACCACCACTCCTATCCAAGCAAGTAAGAGGAGGACACTCAGAGAGACAACACCCACTCTCTGATCTAACAAAAAGGCCACTGCTGTGCTGCCTGCCAGCACAGCAGCAGCAGCGGAGCAGCACACTAAGCACAAGAGCAGCACACACAGAGAAGAAGCAGGAGGCGGAGCAGCAGAGCAGCAGACCTGCCGCTCTGCATGATGGGTGACGTGATGCCCAAAGGAACCACCGCCTCACTCAGTGCCTGCCACTGACTAGGCCCGACAGACAGAAGCCAGCCAACCTGCTCTGCTCTGCTCTGATGCTCCCCATGGATGATGCACACACACCCTACATCTGCATCCCAATGACCAGACCAGACCAGACCAAGTGCGCAGAGTCAGCACAGGCCAGCAGCCACCAGCCCAGCAACAACAACAGCTACTACTGCTACCACCACAACCAGTGTTGCCGCTACAATAACATTCCCAGTCCAGTCACGCGCGCCACAGCCTGAGCCTAGCACACAGCCAACAGCTGCTGCCAGCCAGTGCCTGGCAAGCCCAGCCAACATGAGGAGGAGAGAGCTAACAAGTAGACGGCGCACGCACATCACCAACCCATCACGACGGCGCAACTGCAAGGGGAGAGGGCACAATTACAGGCAGGAGGAGGAGGAGGAGGAGGAGGAGGAGGAGGAGGAGGAGGAGGCGGGCGAGGCAATCCTAGCACAGATTTGAAAGTTTAAAATCCACCAGGACATCTTCTAGAATCTAGACTTCTGTTTTTTCTACCACCAGCTGTAGTGTCTAGTTAGTCAGTGTGCTGTGCAGCTGAGCTGAGCTGAGCTGAGCTGCATGTGAGGAAGGGTGATTGTAGCTAGTTCTTTAGTTTCAGCAGACTGAGCATTGAGCATGGGCAGTGGCCTTGGGAAGCAACACAATTACACGACACTCACCTGCTGCTGCTGGTTCTAGAAGTTGCCTCTTCTCGTCTTCACCTCTTCGTGTGTGTGTGTGTGTGTGTGTGCAGTGAGTGCATGCCTTTTGCCTTGCTGGAAAGAAATGCTTCTCTGGTCCACCACCACATATCTGCTCAAGGACACAGAGGCCCAAGGCAGAGGTGGTGGCACCAGTGTGAGTGCATGTGTGCTGGTGGTGTTTGCCACCACAGGTGTTTTGTGTGTGTATGTGTGCGCTGCTAGCTAGGAGGGGGGAGGGAGGCAGGGAGGGAGGCTGGGAGGCAGGGGGGAGGAAAGGGGAGGGGGAGAGGGATGTAGAGGGGATTGAAGGGGGGAGGGTCCGGCTCAGAGTTGGTCAGCCACATATTTGTGCACACACGTGCTCACGTGTGTGCTTCGGTGGGAGAGACCAGACTCTCATCATCTGCCAGACCGGGGTTGGGGGCAGGTGAGGCGGTGGTGGGCTGGAAGGGAGGGAGGATGGAAGGTGGTGAAGAGGAAGGGGAGAGGATGAGAGGGGAAGGATGGAGGGAGGCATGGGGGGGAGGAAAAAAAACATGTAGACAGACACACACCACACTACACACAGAAAGCATCCACACACAGAGACAGTGCTAGGCATCCATTCACACAGACAGACAGACAGACAGACACACAACAGGAAGAGACAGACTGAGCCTGCACCACACACACACACACACACACAGACCCAATTCCCCCCCTGCACAGTTATCAATCAATATGTTGTGTTGGCAGCCAGTTCATTGCTATTCTGATGGTTTTGGGTTTTTTGCCATCAGCCAACATCAACAGTGACCACAATCAAGATGAACATAAGATGATAATAATTCATTCGTTTCATTTCAAAAAATCACCCAATCATCTTCTCCATGTAAACCAAGCCCCCCACACATGATTTCTGGTGACATTTTCAATAAAATCAATTCATTTGGCATTCATCATTTTGTTCTCCCTTTGTCACCTTTTTTTCTTTCTTTTGCATAATTTTGAGGCTTGATTTTGACATGGGGTTTTTAAAGAAAAAATTATTTACATGTTTATTTACATACAGTATTTACATATCTACACTGCATTTTTGAACGTATACCCGCCGCTGCCGCTAAGTCTAGTACTCCGTGGGCTGTGCTACTTTGGGGGGGTGTGCCGTGCCCACGCCAGGTCCCCAAATGCTGACAGGTGGATAGATAAAGGGCCTGTGCTGGTCAGCATTGGGTTTCTTTTTAGGTGGGCGTGGGCATTGTAAACATCTGGCCAGTCGCAGCACTACAACTACTACTACAACTGCATCTCTGTGTGGGCACACTACACGCTGCGACTGGCTGGCACGGCTCAGCATCTGTCACGTCAGCTCAGCTAGAGGTGGAAGGGGGGAGGGTAGGGATAAGCACAGAGTTCGAGCCAGGCAGGTGACCAACCATGGGGCAACCCACGGTAATCACTCGCCCGTCTCAAACTGCAGCTTGGGGTAGCCCAACAGGGGGAGGTTCACCTTAAGGAAGACCAGCTGCTCCACCAGACCAGGGTCCAAGCGGGAGCGAGAGGGTGTCACCACGTCCCCGGCACGTGAAAACACCCGCTCGCTCTGGACACTGGTTGGGGGGCAGGAGAGGAGGCGCACAGCCACCACCGCCAGGTCCGGCCAGACTTGGCGGCGGCTCGCCCAGAACTGTGCGCAGTCCACGCCGTCTCCCTCCACAGGCTCCTCCAAGTACTGCGCAACGCATTGCTCAGCACTGGAGGGGGGCCTGGCAGGTCGAGCCTCCCGCATACCAGGCATGGCGCCATAGCAGAACCGCTGAAACCACTGGGCGGATCTCGAGTCGGTAGCAAATGGCTGCTGCGATGGCGCCGCCTGGGATGCCGCGCTGCTGGACTGGGAAGAGGGAGGGGAAGGGGAAGCTGACGCCGGCTGGCCGCCCATGCTGCTGCTGGGTGCGGGTTGGGCCGCGAGGGCTGCCCCCGCACCACTACCAACACCCTGGTCTCTGCGGGCCCTAGCGGCCTCCTCCTCCCTAACCTTCTCGACCAGGATGCCCTTCCACCTGGGCAAGTCGTCGGCACTCACGGCATTGCCCTTGAGGGCTGGGTGACAGAGACAAGCGAGGACATACTCCTCCCTGTCTCCCAGCACATCAACGAGCCGCTTGTCAACCCCAGACCTCAGCCTCCCAGCCAGAGCACGACCCTCTGGCGTGGTCAGAGAGATATGGAGTCCACCCATCAGCTTCTCGAGACCAACAGCTGTGGGCAGCGCCTGGCTCAAGGGAGTGGTGTCGCCACACAAGCCCTTCGTGGCAAGCTGGAAGGGCTCGAGTGCCGACACCGCCTCGGACATCTGCTTCCACTCTGCGTTCGAGAAGTCGCAGACATCCAAGGACTCGTCCCTCGCCAGGGCGACAAGGGCTCTCTCCTGCTCCAACAGGCGCTGGAACAGGAGGAAGGTGGAGTTCCACCGCGTCTCCACATCCGTAGGGATGAGATGGCGAGGAAGGCCAAGGTCATCCTGCTTCTGGCGAAGCAGTCTCCTGGACTTCTCGCTGCGGTGGAAGTGGGCGGCCAGCTTGCGGGACTTATCCACAAGCGTAGCCGTGGCAGCAACAGCACCTGCGATGGGGCGGGCCCCCTTCTCCTGGGACGCCCTCAGCTCCTTAAGGCCAAGGGCGTCCCTGACGGTCAGATGGAGCGTGTGTGCCATACACCGTATGTTCACACAGTCCATGACTGTCTCGACAGCGGCGGTAACGTTGGCTCCATTGTCGGTGACAATGAAGCCGCGGGAGAGGTGTGGACACCCGCCAATCCACTCCTCTATCTGGCGGTCGAGTACGGCCGCCACCTCCTCCGCGGTGTGCCTCGTGTCCATCGTCTCCACGTGCAGGACGGCCCACCTGTGCCGTAGTGCATCGGGAGCCGCGCCGGACCCGGAAGCATCGCCCGCGGAGGTCCCCTCACTCTCCGGTCCCCACCAGTGGGCAGTGAGGGCCAGGAAAGAAGCGTGCATCCCACTGACACTGGTCCAGAGGTCAGTCGTGAAATGCACGCTTGTCCCGGCCGGAGCTGCACGCAGCTCGGCCGACACGAGCTCCCTGCACCGGCGGTACAGGGAGGGGACCACGTTCCAGCTGAACGTCGTCCTTGAGGGGATGACGTATTCGGGAGCCAGGTATTGGAGAATACGGCGGAAGCCGTTGTTCTCGACCACCTGAAACGGCTGGTCATCGGTGGAAATCATCTCCCCTATGAGGCGGGTGAGGTGATGATGGTCCACGCGAACAATACGCTGGCTGCCCGAGGACTGCGTCCACCGCTGGACGGGCAGTGTAGCCTGCCTGCTGGCTGGCACACTGCCGCTGCCCGCCCTAGTGGCAGATGCACAAGGCGCACTAGCGCTGCCAGCCTGTCCCCTGAGACCTGGGTGGTGACGCTCTAGGTGTCTCCACATAGGCGTCGTACCCAGGTGCGCAGGGTCCCTTCCACGGCTGACAAGCATCCTGCAGTGGACACAGCGGGCGTGGAATGGGGCATCTTGAGGGACCTCAAAATGCACCCATGCACCACTGCCCTTGGCCTCCTGCGCCCTGGGTGCCGTCCTAGGCCGTTTCTCGCAGGGTGGCTGCAGTCCTAGGGGGGGGGCGGCCGCCGCTGCCTGCCCACTGCTGCCACCCAACCCGCCCCTTCCGCTCTCCACAGCGGAGGAAGGGCCCGGCTCAACTGGCATCGGAGAGGCAGGCCTCTCCTCCACCACCTCGCCAGACCGCTCCCCACCAGAGTGTCGGGCTTCACGAGGGGGGGCCCCACTGAGCGGCGAAAGGATAGGGGGAAGGGGCCCCAGAGGGAGGGAGAACCTGGCTGCATCGCTGCCAGCCGCACGGTCCTCACCGCCCTCTACCTGCTCTTCCAACTCCACAGTCTCCTCCACCTCAACAACTGGCGGTAGCTCAGCAGCACCTGGTGCCGCCGGCGAGGAGGGACCCGCCACAGCCCTAACAGTGCCTCTGCCTCTGCCGCGATTGGCGGCAGCAGGCGTGGGGAACTGAATCCTGCGCACCAAAGATGGGGCCGGAGCAAAGAATTCTCCAATGGGGAGAACTGGGGTGTCCTCAGGCTCCCCGCGTCCTCTCCCTCCCCGTGCCGCAGGCGCACCCCGCACCTGGCCTCTCCCACCTCTGCCTGCCAGCCTTGAGCGAGCCCTGCCCGCCACACGGCGCTCAGACATGCTGCTAGGTCAGAAGGAGGGAGACTTTAGGAGGAAGGCCAGACAGGGTCAAAAAAATAATTTGGAGGGGCTTAGGGGCCAAAAAAAAGGCAGCTGATTTGGAGGCGGCGGGGGGGAAGTTTGTTTTCAAAAAAGGAAGCCAATTGGGGGGAAAGGAAGACTTTTTGATATGGGGGGGGAAGCCAATCGAAGTGAGGGGGAGGGTGTCCTTTTTGAATTTGGGAGTCAACCACCAAGCCAATTGGGGAGATGGGTCTGGGAGGGGTTTTTTTTAGAAAAATAGGGGGTTAAAGGGTGGAACCCCGGTGTGGGAGGGTGGCACGGGCAGTTGGGTGGAGTAGTTGTGGTGTGGGTGGCAAGTTTTTAGCTTTTTTGGGGGGGGAGAGTGGATGGGGGGAGGGCACAGCACCTACCGGGGGTGGGGGAGGGATGCAGTCAACGCTTGGGAACCTGCAGATCAAAGGAGGAAACCCTTATTTAGTGAACTGGAACACAAAGTGTGGGTTCTGGGGGGTGGTTCTCAAGTAATGCTCCTGTGGGGGGAGCATCAAACTCAATGCAGCCTATTTAGTGACTCTAAATTGCACACAACCAAAACCAGAACCCAGTCACACCAACACAGAGGTTGAACCCACCCACTCTGTGACTCTGCCTGCCCAATGCCATGGCAAGCAAGCAGCAGCAAACACTTGATGGCAGCCTCATGGATTGAACATCATGATCATCATCATACGTGTGTATTGTCCCAGCATGTAGTGGCAGCATCAGAGCCCAGCCAGGACCCCACTCAGACTGCCCCAGAGGCAAGGAAGCACTCTGGCATGGCATGGGCCCAGCATGTAGTGGCAGCATCAGAGCCCAGCCAGGACCCCACTCAGACTGCCCCAGAGGCAAGGAAGCACTCTGGCATGGCATGGGCCCAGCATGTAGTGGCAGCATCGCATCAGAACCCTGGACCCCACTCAGACTGCCCCAGAGGCAAGGAAGCACTCTGGAAGGCACCTGTTCAAAAACCACCTGCAAGACGCATGCAATGCAATGCAACACACAGCAGCAATTTCTTTACTGGGCATGGGCATGAAGACACAAGTTTTACAACAGTACATCTCCTCTCCAAGGTTCCCTCCCTCCTCCCCACACCCAAATGCATTTCAGAATAGGGGTGTCCCTATTTAAAACCGCCAGCTAGGGAGAGAAAGGGGCAACAAAAGGTGCACAATCGCACACGCACTAACCCCTCTTCTTCCGGTCCTTCTCCTGCCACTCACTGCTGGTCACGGATTCGCCGCCGCCAGCCAGCCACCCTGGGCTGAGACACAGCAGGGCGGCCGCACGAGGCACACAGGCAACCGGGGTAGTTCAACAACGATGGAGGGGCAGAAGTGAGGAGACAACACTATTTGTGTCGCTCAACTCACCCCCAAGCAGAGACAAAATCAACCAAAAACTATAAAAAGAAAAAAAAAACCGATGGCAGCCGCCAGGTGGGTAGGCTACTGTGTGCGGCTGCAGCTGTGGGAGAGGAGGTGGAAAGTGAAGGGGAGCAGAGAGAGAAAAGACTAAGAGAGAGAGAAAAGAGAGGGGGGGCAGGGACAAAGAGAAAGAGAGGAGAGAGAGAGAAAAGAAAGAGAGAGAGAGGAGAAAGAGAGATGATAGAGAGAAAGAGGAGAGAGGAGAAGCGCAGCGCAGCAGGGAGGGGGGATTCAGGTGTGGGGGGAGGACACAGCAGTAGCAGCGGTCCAAAGAGGTGGGGGGAGCAGAGAGGGTGTGTGTGGTTGGGGGCTAGTGTGTGGCAGGGGGCCTGGGGTAAGTGGAGAGAGTCGGGGGCAAGGAGGAAAAGAGGTGGGGTGGGGGGAGCAGAGAGGGTGTGTGTGGTTGGGGGCTAGTGTGTGGCAGGGGGCCTGGGGTAAGTGGAGAGAGTCGGGGGCAAGGAGAAAAAGAGGTGGGGTGGGGGGAGCAGAGAGGGTGTGTGTGGTTGGGGGCTAGTGTGTGGCAGGGGGCCTGGGGTAAGTGGAGAGAGTCGGGGGCAAGGAGAAAAAGAGGTGGGGTGGGGGGAGCAGAGAGGGTGTGTGTGGTTGGGGCTAGTGTGTGGCAGGGGGCCTGGGGTAAGTGGAGAGAGTCGGGGGCAAGGAGGAAAAGAGGTGGGGTGGGGGGAGCAGAGAGGCTGTGTGTGGTTGGGGGCTAGTGTGTGGCAGGGGGCCTGGGGTAAGTGGAGAGAGTCGGGGGCAAGGAGAAAAAGAGGTGGGGTGGGGGGAGCAGAGAGGGTGTGTGTGGTTGGGGGCTAGTGTGTGGCAGGGGGCCTGGGGTAAGTGGAGAGAGTCGGGGGCAAGGAGAAAAAGAGGTGGGGTGGGGGGAGCAGAGAGGGTGTGTGTGGTTGGGGGCTAGTGTGTGGCAGGGGGCCTGGGGTAAGTGGAGAGAGTCGGGGGCAAGGAGGAAAAGAGGTGGGGTGGGGGGAGCAGAGAGGCTGTGTGTGGTTGGGGGCTAGTGTGTGGCAGGGGGCCTGGGGTAAGTGGAGAGAGTCGGGGGCAAGGAGAAAAAGAGGTGGGGTGGGGGGAGCAGAGAGGGTGTGTGTGGTTGGGGCTAGTGTGTGGCAGGGGGCCTGGGGTAAGTGGAGAGAGTCAGGGGCAAGGAGGAAAAGAGGTGGGGTGGGGGGAGCAGAGAGGGTGTGTGTGGTTGGGGGCTAGTGTGTGGCAGGGGGCCTGGGGTGAGTGGAGAGAGTCAGGGGCAAGGAGAAAAAGAGGTGGGGTGGGGGGAGCAGAGAGGGTGTGTGTGGTTGGGGGCTAGTGTGTGGCAGAGGGGTGTTGGGGGGAAGGGGAGGGGGCAACAACAAACAGCAAAGGAGAAACTGGAACAACTCGGGCAGCAGCAGCGATTAGGCTGGATGGGGTGGTTGGGGGAGGAGCTGGGCCTGGGCTAGGGTAGGGTCTGGGAGGAGGGAGGGTGGGGGGGGCAGGCAGGGGGGGAGGAGGAGGAGGAGGGTAGCAAAATATATAAAGCAATATATATCAAGAGAACACAAGCCAGAAGTTTAAAAAAAAAATTAAAAGAAAGACTATAACCAGCAGAAAAAACTTGGGGGTGGGGGTGTGGGGAGGGGGAACCAAACACAGACTCTGAGGGGGGCCACTAAGTGAACAGAGACAATGAAACCACAATTGCTGCAAATTAATAATAGCAAATGAATAAGTGGAACCAAGCAAAGAAAACTGGACTCGGTTTGGCAGCAGCAAACTTGGGAGAAGGCTGGATGGGGTGGGGTTGGGGTGGGGTGTGGTTGGACTTGGAGGGGCAAGTTTGGAGCAGGGAACCAAAACTGATTATATGGGACAACAAGAAACAACAACAGAATCCTCTGGGGGTGGGGGGGAGGGATTCAGGGAACCAACTCGCAGGGCAGCAGCAGTCAGCAGAAACAAACAAAATGGTACAATTTAAGCAAAACCAGCAAGCAATATATAACTGAAACCAATGGAATGCAATGTGAAAATCAAAAAGTTGGACAACAACAAGGCAGGACAAAGAGCAATAATTAATGGAAGAAGATTTAAAGCAATGAGGATGCAGTGGGTGGGAGTGGGGGAGGGGGAGGGTAGGCCCAAAGGATGAGAAGGGAAAGGGGGGGGAGGGGGGGGGGGAGAAAAGCAGACAGACAAGGAACAGGGAAAATTGGGGGAAATTAAGAAGAAAGTAAAGTGAAGTAACACACAGTATACAGACAAGAGACAGACAGAGAGAGGAGACACACAGAGAGTCACAAAGGGCAGGTGGACAAAGGATTAGACAGAGCACACACAGAGAGACACAGGACACAGTCAGGACTCACAGAGACACCAGAGCAGCCAGCAAAGGGCAAGCAGGTCTCAGAGATGATCCCACAACTGCAGCCAAGAGAAGTTTCCAGAGAAGAGGCTTGGGTTTATATAGGTTTGAAATTCCCTCCTTTGGGAGCCCCCACCTTTGCACTCCCCCCACGGCCAACAGGGTGCCAGCTCTCAACAGTGCAACAGCCAAGCAGCCTACCAGACCAAAGGACTCATTCTGGCCAATCAAGGATCAATAGCGCAGCCAATACAATGCCTGGAAATAGCATCACAAAATGGATGCAAGGAGGAGCAAAAGTTTCGGGAAGGAGACACAAAATGGAGGACACACTTTAAAGAGACACTGAGTGAGACTCAATTTCATTCCCGAACTGGTTCGGGAAACCCGAGCCGGTTCGGTACCGAACCGGCTCGAATTCGGTCCGGCTCGGTCCCCGGGAGGGCCCGATTCGGTCCGGGATCGAGCCGCCGGATCCGGACCGGTTCGGACGAACCGGTCCGGATCCGAACCGAACCGCACATCCCTACTCTCTTTCTCTCATTTTAACTGACTTTCTGAAATACTAGAATATATTCCAAGCAGTGACACAGTTTACTCTGCATATCCTTTAATTATTTTCAGAGTATCTGGGAAAAGTCCAATTCCCCATTTAATTTTAAAACTTGTGTAATAGTGATGCTACAGTGCATAGTAGAAGCACTTCTGTTTAGTTTTCCAAGTACATCTCCACATGGTATTTGGGTATTTCATGAGTGCCAGCATACTGAAATGTGTAGTTTTCCAGCATTTTTGGGTCTGACTACATTCACTGCTAAATAGTTTTTGAAATATTAAAAGATTAACGAGCTTGACTTGTATTTTTCAGCTGATATTATGGTAAAGTAATCTGAAAGATGGGTGTCAGATGTTTGGACAGGGGGCGCAATTTCAGTGTTTGCCCTCGGTGCTATTTTCCCTAGATACGCCTCTGCAGAAGGGCCCAGCTAAGGCTAAAGGGGCGCCTCCTCCACAGCAGCAGACCCCTTCTCACAGTCATACTCGGCCCTGGAGGACCCAGAACTGGATTCTGCCATGACTGGTTTGGCATCATCAGAGGAGCCCTCAGTGAGTGGCGAGAGGAGCGGTGGGGGGGGGGCACAAGAGAGAGAGAGGGATTCTGGCTGCATTCCCAGCCATTTAGCCCCTGCCCTCCACCCCCACCATGGAAGCAGCTTTCCCTGGCAGGAGAGCCCCCCGCACTGCCAGGCTCCACACTAGGCAGCAGCCCTGGTGGTGCATCCCAACCTGGACCTGGCTTTGCAGCAGCAGGCTCCTCCGGATAGGAGAGCCTTCATGCTACTACCTTACCAGTGGCAAAATATTTACCAATAGGGATCTGTGGGACCCTGTGCTGTCTTCTCTGGGGGCCCCCCAGCCTCCCTTGCCAGCTGGGACACCCTTCCCTCCTCTGCCGGTCACCCTGCAATGAGCTGAGAAGAAGGAGCGTCCAGCCAGGCTCCAAGTCCAGTGTATGCTCCCAAGAAAAGATCATGTGTCAGTAAAAATTGAGGGAGGAGGAGGAGGAAGAAATTGTGTGTGAGCAGCAATCTGAGAAGGACTGGTTTTTCCTTCATCCTTCAAGTTGGAAAATCTTGGTAATGCATTTCAGACCATATGCCCACCGGGAGCGCATGCTTGAAACTTCTGGCCTTAGCTTGCGGAATTTCATGCAGTCGTATCAAGCCTCCCAACAGGCATTGATGGGACTTGCTTCACAACAGTCATGAACATATTTGCAATTAAAATCTATGACTGTGCCAATGCAGATGGAAAGATGGAGCAGGGCTGGTGGGGCTGGTGTCAGGGGATTCAGATTGAAGGTCAGCACCATATGAACATGTCAGGTTTTTCCTCAAGCTGGACTCTGAAACCTTTGCCTGATGGCATACTTGGCATGGAAAATAGAAACAAATATAATGCAGATTTCAGAATTCAGATTTCAGATTTTAGAACATTCATATCAGTATTTTGCCTGAAATGGAAGGCTTATAAAAGAAAAACTGAGCATTACATACATATCCCTCCTCTGAAACTGAACATTCATCTGAAATGCAAAGTGTTAGTTCTGAGATAGGACCTTTTCTGTCCATAGAAACCATAGCAAGTGACTTCATTACTTGCACCATAGGGTATGGCCCTGTGGCCATATAATGGCTAATATCCAGTACAGCATACTGCATCCTGGCGGCATGCAGAACTAGCCTCCCCACTGTTCTGCCCTCTTCCTGAAGTGTATGTGCTTTTGTGCTATGACTGCAAATACCTTCTGGAGCTCACCTGCACACTGGAAATGGTCTGTAAGAACGGAACCATGTCACTGAAGGTCAGGTGGTGTGTTTCCAAGTTAATAGAATACTTCTGGACCATGGGTGTGTTCCAGAAAATTATTTTTATTTTATTTTATTTTATTTTATTTTTACATTTATATCCCGCTCTTCCTCCAAGGAGCCCAGAGCGGTGTACTACATACTTGAGTTTCTCTTTCACAACAACCCTGTGCTGAGAGAGAAGTGACTGGCCAGAGTCACCCAGCTAGTTTCAAAATATTTACACTCCTGAACAAAAGTGTCCACAATTTGGGGAAAGCATGCAACAGTATGGGAGCTAGCACTGCATGCTACAGAATGTGATGGTACACTATTCAGATGTTGGCCACTGACCCCACAATTAGTATTGTCATTCACTTAAGAAATCTGATCTTAGAAATTCAATTTTGAATTTGTAAGCAAAATTTGGATGGCAAAATTTCTGTTGACGCCAACTAGAACATTTCTGTCGACCCCCACAAAGGCAACAAGAGGTTGGCACAATTTATTACATTTATTTCAGACTGGCCTTAAGCACTCTTAACTTTGTGCTGGATTGTGGCCACTGAGATTAGGAGTGTTTTGATTGATATTCTAGATTTCCTCCTGCTTGTGTTTCAGCCAAATAACCAAAAGAAAGCACAGAACAGCAGCACAGCTTCTAAAGGCCTATATACCAGAAATCAATGCACTTTCAAACATTCTGTGTAAGAAAAGAAGTTTGCTAACTGATTTGTCATTGAGGAAGTGGCTGTCATGGCTATATGCTATAAGGCAAAGTAGAAGATGCCTTCAGAGAAATATATCAGCACTGAACATATGTTTAGAAATGACTTTTCATTTAAATGTGTCTGGGGATTAACTATTCTGGTTGTAGCGGAAAATCATCTTCACTTTTAGATATTTTAATGAGGGAATTTGTGCACATAGTAGATCAAGCAAAAAATTTAAATTCATGCACATGTCCTGGAATGCCCCACATATTCTAAAATGATGTGATCATAAAGACTCCCTTCTTTCAAACTGAGAAGCATGATAGTCAGACACCCTCTAATTTATTTCCATTGCTGATCTTAAGGCCAGCTTAATTAACTCATTAGCAAAACAAGTTTCTAATTTTGTTCTTGTACAGGGAACAAAAATCATTACACACAATGTAATTGAAAATTAAATTACAGCAAAATGAATACTAAGCAAATATTGATATTCTATGTTGTGTGGATTTATGACCACACAATATTTTCTATATGAAGCTCAGCCATTGAAAAGTTCATGGTTCTGCCATGACTATGTCCTATGATTTGGTAAGATCCTCAGCACTCATCAAAAGTAATTTTTGTCAGGAACTGTTCCCTGATTCATCTCACTTCATCAAACAGCCAGACCCAAATGCATGTAAACATCTTCCTGGCCATGGGAACAAACTAAAATTCCCATTCAAATGGACTTGGACAACCTATTCAGATAAACCTATTCAGATATTATGTTGTACCTGCATTCAGATGTCTGTACACATGTACATTTTGTGTGTGTGAATGACTGTACATTCATACAGATTGTATGAGTGTTGAACATAATGTGTGAAGAGGGCTTCTGTGTACAGTATATGTGTGTGTGTGTATTTGTATGCATATATGAATTCACACATTGTGGTCAGTGCACACACAGCAGTACACTTCCTATCTGGATCCTGCATTTCAAGGGACCTGTACAGGTTCATGTTTAAAATGAACACAGTACAGGCATTCACACAAGCCCTATTCAGACATTAAACTAAAAGTCACTGTACTTGCATACAGCATCTAAAATGGAGTTGGAAGTCCCACTCCACCTCATCTGTATTACTCACCCGTACAGCCCACTACTCATTATTACAGTGACGTTTATCTGAAGAGGCAAATGTCATATCTCTGGGCTCACCGCTCTGGGCTCCTTGGAGGAAGAATGGGATATAAATGTAATAATAATAATGCCAACCATGTTCAAATTATTGACTGGAATAATAGCAGATGAAGTGATGCAACACTTATTAACTAACAAACAGCTTCCAGCTGAACAGAAAGGAAATTGCCCAAACACCAGAGGCACAAAAGACTGATTGACAAAATGATTTTAGAAAACTGCAAGAGAAGAAAAACAAATCTAAGTGTTGCATGGATTGACTACAAGAAAGCCTTCGATTCATTGCCTCACACATGGATACTAAAATGTTTAGAAACAACTGGTGTCAGCAAAAACATTCAGATATTTATAAAAAAAGCAATGAGCATGTGGAGTACACAGTTAACAATCAATGGCGAGACACTTGGACAGGTTAGCATTAGAAGAGGCCTTTTCCAAGGGGACTCACTATCCCCTCTGTTGTTTGTAATCGCCATGACTCCACTTTCACAAATACTAAACAAAACAGGCCTCGGATACCAAACATCTAAAACATCAAGTAAAATCAACCATCTGCTGTACATGGACAATCTGAAGTTGTATGGAAAGTCCCAGTCAGAAATCGAATCACTGCTAAACACTGTCCGTATATTCAGTAGCAATATAGCAATGGAGTTCGGACTAGACAAGTGTGCTGCATTAATAATGAACAGTGGAAAAATAAGAAAAACAAAAGGAATAGAACTGCCCAATGGAAGCAAGATCAAGAACCTGGAAGAGAAAGAACCTTACAAATACTTGGGCATTCTCCAGGCTGATAACATCGCACACACTGAAGTTAAAAGAAAAATAGGAAGTGAATACATCAGGAGAGTTAGAAAAATCCTCAAGTCCAAACTCAATGGCGGGAACACCATACAAGCCATAAACACCTGGGCTATACCTGTTATCAGATACACTGCAGGAATAATAGACTGGACCCAGGCAGAGCTAGAGACGCTGGATCGTAAGACCAGGAAAATCATGACCATCAATCATGCTCTGCACCCCCGCAGTGATGTTGATAGGTTATACCTCCCTCGCAGCTCAGGTGGAAGAGGAATGCTCCAAGTCCATCAAACAGTAGAGGAGGAGAAAAGAGGCCTTGAAGAATATATCAAGGACAATGAAGAAGATGCACTTCAAATGGTCAATAATGAGAAACTATTCAACACCAATGAAACAAAGCAGGCCTACAAGAAAGAACAAGTCAAGAACCGAGCAGAAAAATGGAGAAATAAGCCCCTGCATGGTCAATATTTGCACAATATAAGTGGAAAATCAGACATCACCAAGACCTGGAAATGGCTTAAGAATGGTTACTTGAAGAAAGAAACAGAGGGTTTAATACTGGCTGCGCAAGAACAGGCACTAAGAACAAATGCAATAAGAGCAAAAGTCGAAAAATCCACAACAAACAGCAAGTGCTGCCTTTGTAAAGAAGCAGATGAAACAGTGGACCACCTAATCAGCTGTTGTAAAAAGATCGCACGGACTACAAACAAAGGCATGACAAGGTAGGAGGGATGATACACTGGAACATCTGCAAAAAATACAAGCTACCTGTGGCCAAAAATTGGTGGGACCATACAATTGAAAAAGTGGTAGAAAATGAAGATGTAAAAATATTATGGGACTTCGAACTACAAACAGACAAACATCTGCCACACAATACAAAAGATATAACTGTAGTCGAGAAGAAAGAAAAGCAAGTTAAAATAATCGACATAGCAATACCAGGGGATAGCAGAATAGAAGAAAAAGAAATAGAAAAAAACACAAAATACAAAGATCTACAAATTGAAATTGAAAGGCTGTGGCAGAAAAAGACCCAAATAATCCCAGTGGTAATTGGCGCCCTGGGTGCAGTTCCAAAAGACCTTGAAGAGCACCTCAACACCATAGGGGCCACAGAAATCACCATCAGCCAATTACGAAAAACAACTTTACTGGGAACAGCCTATGTTCTGCGACGATATCTATAACAACTGACAATAAAATTCAGCCATCCCAGGCCCTTGGGAAGGACTTGATGTCTGGATAAAACAAACCAGTCAATAACACCTGTCTGACTATGTAAACAAGAAATAATAATAATAATATAATATCTTTGATGTCAGACACTTCCATGATTGGGAGGCTGAAGCACTCCAGCCTCCTGATCACGGAAGTGCCCACCATCACAGATATAGTGTTTCCCTCTTCAGATGAACGCCACAGTGAGTTGAGGGCTGCAGGAGTTAGTGATGGGGTCAGGATGGGACTTATGGCTCCATTTTAGATGCTGTACACAAGTATTGTGTATTTTAGTTTAACGTCTGAATAGAGCTACAAAAACAGGTACGCGTGTACAGACACCTGAAAACTCATACAACATAATGTCTGTGTATATCTGTATAGACATAAGCAAATATACACTGTTGCTAACACTGTTCTTCTGCAGGCTCCCAGAACCCTCTCTGCTTATGTCTGAGATGACAGTGTGTGGTTTTCACTTTTAACATGCTCAGGAGTCCCATGGGACTCCCCATTTGTTGGCATATTGGGGACCAGTCACTTAGCAGGCTGTGGGACGGTCGACCCCAGGTTCAACAGCTGCCAAGCGAATTGCAAGGGAATCAGCATCACGCCTTTCCCTATCAGAAAGAGCTAAGTGGGTGACTGAAACTCAGAGGTGTACTCATTAAAATACTGATTAGTTTACTAGGTTCTTCCAAACTAAGAGATACCATGTCTGCATGTTCATTCACTCCATTTACATACAGGGTATTCCTAACCCATTCAAATCATTGTTTTGTAACTCAAGCACAGCAAAAACAGACAATGGAACCTTTTGAGATTCCCCAGAATGACCGTATTTAGGAAAGAAGGGCAACTGGAATACCAATCACACTTCCAGCCTCCAGATGGGCCTTCTTGCCTGGCCCGATCCACCAGCTTGCCTTGCTGCTAGAAGCTGGCTATCTGAAAATAGGAAACTTTTGGATTTACCCCTGCTACCTAACCAAGCTGTCTTTGATTTTTCATCGCCTGGTTCCATCCCTGAGGAAAGAGGTCCTTTGGTTGCTCCAGAGGCACGAGAGTCTAATTGCCACTAAAGGGATGATGAGGTTATATGATCATCATTGCACCCCTCCCGGCTCCCTATCCCTGCTCCTTTTTCAAAGAGATATGCAATATACCTTGCCTCTGAGCCATATTGCAGAAAGAATAGTGTACTATTTACAGAAGCACACAATCATCCTCTCTAATAAAACGCTTGGTGTCCGTCCGTGGACGGACACCAAGCGTGTGTCCGTGCCTCCTTGCCCTGTTCTGCGCCTGCGCTTCGCGCAGGCGCAGAACAGGGCAAGGGAGACACGCTCGCCGGTACCCGGCAGCCATCTTGGGCGGCCAGAAGCGGCCGCCCCGAAGAAGCCGGGTAAGCGGCGGCGGGGGACACTGGCCGAGGAGGCGGCGGAGCCATGGCAGAGGCCTGGCCGCCGCCGCTTACCCGGCTTCTTCGGGGCGGCCGCTTCTGGCTGCCCAAGATGGCCGTCGGACGAGGTGGCGGAGAAAACGATGCAGCGGTGGGCCCGGGCAGTGGTGGGCCCGCCCGGAGCCGCAGGCGGCGGTGGGTGGCGGGCCCGGCCGGAGCCGCGGGCGGCGGTGGGTGGCGGGAGGGGGAATGGCGGCGGTGGTCTGGAGCGCACAGCTCCACTAGCGCCCGTTATCCAACGGGCTAAAAAACACTAGTTTCCTATAAAATCCTGAAACAGTAAATTTATTAACACTGTAGTCCTTCTTTGACCATGTCATCTCATATTAATTCATTCATCCTAACTAATGAAACATTAGTGCTCTGAGAGAAGCACAAATTCTGTGAACAAATTCCTCATGAATGCAGCACTGGTGCTAGTAGGGGAGTAGATTTCAATGACTTCCCCTTCCCCTGGAAGTCCTCTGTGTCACCTGAAAACATGTATGTGAGGACTGCATGACCCTAAGGGACATATTTTTGGATGACACAGAGGGCTTTTGGAGGAAGGGGAAGTCGTCAAATTCAGCTGCCCTGTGTGAGAGCCACTACTGATTTAGGTGATGGTGTCCGCAGCACCAAAACTTCTCATGGAGCACCTGTGCTTCGTTAGGATGTCAGCCAGATTGAATTAGTACGAGATATCATAGAGGTAATTCACACAATCAAAAACTGTGTTCTACCTGCACTTCAGAACTGTGTGTGTTCACAATTTTCGGTTGTGTGGAAGCAAGGTAAGAGGAAAACCTGGGTAGAAGGGGATGTGTGGAAGCAAGGTTGGAGGAAATCCTGGGTAGCTTTTCCTCCAACCTTGCTTCCACGCAACCGAAAATTGGGAACGAACATACACAGCTCCCAAACCCGGGTACAATACTATTTTTGATTGTCTGAATGACCTCCTAATCAGAGAAGATTACATTTTTGATAAAGTTGCTTTTACGGGATTTTGAAACTTTGATCATATACCTCTGCAAATGTTAAACTCCTTGCTCTCCAATACATATGAATATTATATAGGCCATCATGTTTGAATCAAACCAAGGCACTGGCCATCATTGATTCTTTAGGCTCAAACCTAGGGTGCAATTCACAGACCACTGCCCTGTGTAACCACGTGCAGAAGGGGCCTTTCAGAACCTCATCACACAAGCCACACTGGAATGAATGGCGGTCACTGAGTAACAGTTCGTACTTTCATTTTACAGCCGACTATTCTTTTCAATAAAAAACCAAAAAATAACTTTCGTTTCGTCTGAGTTTGAAAAAGCAGTGATTGCTCCTGTGAGCAATTGTAACTGCCAAAAGCTGATTTGAAATGATTGAGCCTATTCAAGTAAACAGTGCACCTGGAGCATCCTGAGATAATATCAACAATTTAAAAGGAACAGACCTTTAAATAATACCTCTTGCATAGCCCAGGCAATTTTATTTTATTTTTATTTTTTTACAAAAGTCCTGCGGTGTAATTGTCCCTATGAGCTAGATGTATCAGGCTTAGGACTATATTTTACAGACCCTGGAAGTGTGCTGTAGAACCAACAATAGCACACCTAGCCTTGCAATACATCTGTATTAAGCAACCCCCACAGAGACATATAATCACTGTTGCATGTGTTCCATGCTTCCTTGACCATGCCACAGTGCAGAATTTCATTCACTGAACAGAACTGAGTCTCCTGAAAATCCCAGCAATCAGTAAAAAAGAAAGACCCACATTTTATCTCTTAAGGTTGCAAAGATATGGGAAATCCCGGTGACTTTCCCAACATCAGAAATCACCAACCTATCTCTGTGATACCATATTTACTCAAATAGAAGATTACTCATTATTTAAGTCAACTTCCTTGAAAACATAGAGGTTAAAAAGGAAGAGGACTTTGAATTAAAGATGATCCCTCAGTTTCTAACATCAAATAATCTGGGGGGAACTAGTCTTGGATTCAGGTAAATACAGTACAGGTGGCCCTCAATATTCGTGGGGGTTCCGTTCTTGCCTATAGGTGCAAATACGGAAACCACGAATAAGGAATACTTGAGTCAATGGGAAGGGGGTGGGGCTAACCCCCCCAAGGGCCAAAAAAGCAAGAGGGGCAGAAATAAGAGAACAAAAGGACAGTACCTGATTCTCCAGCTCTCCAGCAATGCCACCCTAAACCCCCCAAATGGTTGAATATTTGCCCCCCAAAAGTTCTTTAAAAAAAAAAAAAAGAGCCACAAAAGAGCCTTCTTCTGCATAATCCCCACCGCTCATGAAGGTCATTGAGAGAGTTCCATCTTCAGATGCCATCAGCTCTTCTGGCAGTGACTCAGGAGCAGGCTTTCTCTGTAGTCGCTCCTTGGCTGTGGAATGCACTCCCTATAGATATCCATCGTTTAACATCTTTGTCAGCCTTTAAAAGAGCCCTTAAGACACATTCTAGACACTGGCTTTTAGTAATCTTTGAATGTTTTAAATTGTATTAAAACATTTTTCTTATTTATTTGTTTGTTTGTTTGTTTGTTTGTTTATTGTTTCTCTATGTAAGCCACTTTGGAAACTTTTGTTGAAAAGCAGTATATTAATATTTTTGTTGTTGTTTTAACTTGTTTTAATCGTTTGTTCTATTGTGTTTTTATTGCATTTATGGTTGCGAACCGCTTAGAGCCTTCAGAGTCAGGCAGTTTATAACTTAAATAAATACTTTAAATAATGGTTCTCAGCTGGAAAATGGTGGCCAGAAATGATATCAGAAGTAATGTCCAGACCATTTCCGGCCACTCAAAACCACTCAAAACTTTGCCTATTTTTCTACCTGCAGGTAATGAAACTAGGAGGCTCTCCACATGAGCAGTGTAGAGAGTCTGCAGGGCTTGTGTGAGGAGAGCGGGCTTAGCCCACTCTCCCCGCACAGGACCAAACACCTAGCCCTGGGTGGCCAAATCGGCCGCCCACATGACTACCAACTACCAACTACCGGCTCCGTCATGACTATTGGCTAGCTGCCAGAGAAGCACTGGGCTCACCCGCAAACTCAGTGGTTCTCACGATGGAGGAAAACCAGGCTGGGCTCCTTTAGCCCAGTTTCCCCCAATGTGAGAATAGCCTCTAGGTCTCTAATTACAGATACGCAAAACCGCAGATACTCCCATCGCAGATACACGAAACTGCAGATATGGAGTCCATGGATAACAAGGGACACCTGTACTAGGAAGTATCTGGGGTCATGTGAAGTCAGAAGTTCTGGGGTCATGTGAAGTCTGGGGTCATGTGAAGTGGGTGGGGAAGAAAGAAATGAAGTGTTGATTAGTGAAGACAGATAAATAAGCAGATGCATGTACAGTCAGATTAATTTTAAATACGAGAAAGCACTGATAGTGGTGAAGGAGGGGAGGGACAAAGCGATAACAACAAGTGTTCAACAGAACAGGAGTTCCTAGTCACCAGCTGTTGTTGCACCATGCCCTCCATCATCCCCAGCCTTAATGGCATTAAAGCTTGTCGTATGGAAACTGAGTCAGTCTTTGTTTCCCTGTTTAAATGGGGGGGGGGGGGCGGGCGGGCGGAATCTCATTATAAAGATTGAGGGAATTGTGGTCTTGAGGTTTCATGTCTGCTTTTCAACTTTTATTCCTTGTAACTTGTCCATTTCCCCATGGATTCGCTTTTTAAAAAACACAACAACATGGCAACCTTGTGACACAGGTGATTCTGAATGTAATAATGTCCCTTCTATCATGAACAGTGGAAACAAAATTTTTTGAGAAGCCACAGAAAGTTGTGGGGAGTCGGCTGAAACAACATGATAGAATGCTGTTTCATTCTCCACCCATAATACACAGGCACATCAAGTGTAATACATCAAGTAAAAATTATGACTGACAGAGTGCACAATGTTATGTCAGCCTAGTAACTTTGCATGCACGAACGTTGCACAAATAATGTTACGTCAGAGTACACTCATTGGGAATAATAGACTTACTCTCATGTAGTGTAATTTATGCAAATTGTGCAATTGTGCAAGAAATGTAATTTTTTTCAATAGGTGACTTCCCTTTTTAATATACATTTTTGAAATGTCCATTCTCCCAGGACACTGCAATACAAGACAAGAAACATTGAAAATATAGGAAGTGTAGCTACTCCTTAAACTTATACAATGTGCTGCAACTATAGCTTGTCCACTAGAATATAGATCTGCCATATGAGACAAGAGCAGCTGCATCATAAATCTGATGGCATAGTCTTAATAAGGACTTACAGGCCACTGTCACAGAATAGATGTTTCTTGCCTTGCAAATAATCTTCCCGGGATGACTTTGATGTTCATTTTGAGAAATAACTTGGCTCCACCATAGCATTTCGCGGCTGGGAGATGGTTTTATTGCATGACACTTACCATGACTCTTCTGTTGGTTGTTCTGCCTGTGGGTTATGCTGCCACTGCCAGAGCTCCCTTAATACTCAGCTACGGATCTGGTAAAATATAAAGGTTGAATTTATCTGAGCAAATAAACGGAACTGTCTTTCAGTTCAGGGCTTTGGGGGCACTCAGATGTCATGTCCAAATATAGAATTCTTTGGTATGGGTCTAAAGAGCGACTTTTAAGCATATGCAATAAGTTGGGTTTGGCCAATAGGACTGTTGACCCTTCATCTTGAAACAGCAGACCCTTGCACCATATTACAAACTGCTTTTGAAAGCCTTCTCCGTTTCAAAATTGGTTTGCCATGTAGAATGGTGGGGGGTAAGCTGCTAGCCGAGAAGCACAAGCCAAAAGCCTCTTGTGGCACGACAATGTGTTTGAGTGGTTCTTTAGACCTCAGTCCTTGTAAAGGATGAAACTAAGAGATGTTAAAAAGCTTCTTTAAAAATATTGGTGCTGCCTTTTTAATCCTAAGCCAAAAATACTGTAAACTTAAAGGAAAAAGTTTATTGAAAGGAAAGAAGCCACACAGTATTTAACATACAGAATAAGGAAAGCATAGAAACGAATTCTCTATGTATTGTATTGTATTGTATTGTATTGTATTGTATTGCAATTACATGCCTTACACCAGAAAGGGATGTATCCATACTATGAAATATATAATATGATCAATAGCTGGGTAGAAGGAGCATCCAGCCAGGCTCCAAGTCCAGTGTATGCTCCCCAAAAAGATCGTGTGCTGGCAAAAATGGAGGCAGAAGTGGGGGAGTGAAGGTGTGCTGGCTGTGATCTGGTTAGGATGGCAGCGGCCAACCCACATTGTGTACCCAGCACTGTATCCTTGACTGTATCACTCCAGTTACAGAGTAGGGTGGTGATTTCAGGGATATAACATCGGTGAGCACCTTTTGGATATTTAAAGGTGAATTGGTCAATCACTTCTTTGTGGTTTGTGCGGCCCAGGGAGAATGGTTGGCCAGGAAACCGGCTTCAGGATTTCACCAACCCTTGGGCTGCGCAGTCCGGGGTGGGTGAAGCCCTAGAAGTATCCAGGCCTCTTCACAAAAGGGGTTGGCTTTGAAGGAGGCGGGCAGGTTGCACCTGCATGTTGTTTCCTGAGCCAGGGTGTGTCGCCCTTGCAGGAGCGGAGAAGGACGACAGAGTCCTAACCCGGCCTCGTTAGGCCCGCACTGTTGGTTAGGAGTGATTAATCCCCTTGTTATAGTCCTCTTTGCCTTGATGTTATTTGTTAATAACGTTGTGGCTCTTTACCCAATGTTACGTCTCTGTGTCTTTTGGGTCCGGGAGTCCGGGGACAACAGCTGCCATTCATACATTAGGCATGAGCTAGAGGGGTTACTTAATTGTGGGGGAGGTATGGGACAGAATCTT
The DNA here is from genome assembly GCF_027244095.1 of Hemicordylus capensis. NCBI lineage: Eukaryota > Metazoa > Chordata > Lepidosauria > Squamata > Cordylidae > Hemicordylus > Hemicordylus capensis. Next base: position 187,865,807 of record NC_069661.1, on the reverse strand, counting down.
CTGCATCTTCACAGTCCAACATCTTGCTAAGATGATGAAGTTTTAAAAAGGTTTTAGAGCTGGCAACAACAAGCAGGATTCAGCCCATGGTTCCCAAATGGTGATCCAGCTGCGAGTCATAGGAGAGGGAGGCCTTGTATTAGGATTGCCAGTCTGAGCTGATGATAACAGCTATGCCAGAGAGCATTGGAAACAATTTCAATATGCATTTAACATGCGTCTTGGGTTTAGTAGTTCTCTTTGTTTTCCCCAGATGACCAATTTATAATTTAAACAGAACAGTTTCTGTATGCCACAGAAAGTGAAGATCATGATGTTATATATTATACTGACAAAGAAAAGCTATAAAAAATAAAGTTTCCCCCTCTAATGCTGTATATTGATTGTCACTTCCATAGAAACAGGAAAATGAAATGGTAAAACAGACATAATTTAGAATTCAATTGCACAAAATAAATAATAAATAATGCACATTCTGAATGGCAATATAATACAAATTCTGACTTTGCTACTATATTTTCAAAATTCAGATTTTCCCCAGAGATTTACTTAAAATGCTTAAGAACACAATGCTTATTGATTAAAATTATAAATTCAGGCAAAAACTCTGAGCTCTGAGTGGGATTCATCAAAGGAGATGCCCTTGTTCCCCCCCCCCATGTCTCTTTTTGCTTCACATGACCGGTGGACATGTGTTTCCATTACAGAATCAAAGTGGCTCTAGCAGAATATAAAATAATGTCTGGAAAGAGAATGGTCCATATCCAAAGAAAGTGAATCATGAGATAGCACCACTGAAATCAGTGATACAAATTAGTTGTAACAAACTTAAGTCCCATTAATTTCAATGGGTCTGAGTCATGTTTGGATGCAACCCAATGGCTTTCTGAAAGAACTGAAATTGGCTTGAAAGCAGGATATACCTCCTATAGTGGAAAGCTGTCTTGAGGAAAATGTGTACAAGGGGGAACCCTTCTTTTTCCAAACACTGTGATTCAATTCCCACCCTGCCGCCCTCAAACCGCCCTGAGCCATTTTGGAAGGGCAGTATACAAATCAATCAATCAATCAATCAATCAATCAATCAATCAATTAAATGCTGTTGCTCAAATTTTTTTAGAGACACAAGTTTTGGGCAGTATAGAAATATGTTAAATAGATATTACATATGGCAGCCAGTTGTGTTATTCTTGTGTACAAAGCAGTCTTAGAGGCTGGGAAGAGCAGTGGGGGGTGACTTTTCCTTCCCATTTTTTGCTTGCTTAAAACTTGTGCACCCCCGCCCCCAGCTGCGCTGTCACCCGGGGGGGGGAGATGCAGAGGCCCCTATACAGTACTTCCTAAACAAATGGATAGTAAAAAATAGAATACCTTTTGACTACCAGTCTGTTCGGAAGGCAAGATACCAAATATATCAAAAAGTTAAATTCCTCAATGACTCCTTCATTTCAGTCATTACAAAAAAAAAAAAAAAAGGTTAGTTGGTGAGGTGTTTGGTCATACTGGTCATACTGTCCCTCAGCACAATGTGGGTGATTCTCAACCACCTGCATCACTGTGTGTGTCTAGAACACACTGCCCCATTGCTGAGCAACAGGGCTTTTCTGCTACTACTTCCTGTTGCACATTGAGACAAGACTTACATTGGCAATAATGGAAGTCATGCCACAATGTGCGATTGCACAATGGTAAGTAGTAATGGAACAACAGTGGTGCAGTGTTGTGGGTGGTACAGCCCATGTTACGCTACGGGTTTGCAGAACCAGTTAAAATCAAACTGGGTTTGATTCAAACCGCCCCAGTTTGACAGGTTTGAACTCGAACTGGAACAGCCTCAAAAAAAGGCAGCCAGTCCAAATTCAAACCAGACTGGGCCCAATCGGACCTGGTTCAAGATCTATGCTTGTAAAGGGGAATAGGGTGAGGATTCCCCTCTACAAGCAAAGGGGGGGATCCTTTAAAAATGTTTTAAGGGTGGCCATGGGGGCAGTGAGAGGTCATTTTACCAGCTTCGTTGTTGGCAGCGGCAGTGGCATAATGGTGGCAGTGGCGGCAGCTCCTCTAAGCCTCACTGGTGCTCTTGCCCAGCAGCATGGTCTGGTGGCAGCACGGTTCCGGGCCACACAGATGTGTGGAGGCCATTCCTCCATGTATGCATGGAAGTCACGCAAATGGCCTCCGTGAATGCGCAGAGTCCAGAACCAGGCTGCCGGTGGCCCACACTACTGGGAGAGGGGAGTGCTGGCAGGGCTTAGAAGAGTCACTGCTGCCATGCCGCCATCACTGATAGCAATAGCAATAGCACTTACATTTATATACCGCTCTATAGCCGGAGCTCTCTAAGCGGTTTACAATGATTTAGCATATTGCCCCCAACATTCTGGGTACTCATTTTACCGACCTTGGAAGGATGGAAGGCTGAGTCAACCTTGAGCCCCTGGTCAGGATTGAACTTGCAACCTTCTGGTTACAGGGCGGCAGTTTTTTTACCACTGCACCACCAGGGGCTCTTGACAATGACAATGAAGCTGTTAAGGTGACCTCTTGGCACCACCCCCCGGCCACCATTAGCACATTTTTAAAAGGATTCACCCACCCTTTTGCATGTAAAGGGGAATCCTCACCAGATCCCCCTTTACAAGCATAGCCCTCGAACTGTGTTGAACCAGTTCATCCCAGTTCGACCAAACAGACTGGACTACAGGCCAGTTCTATCGCAAGGGTTCGCAGACCAGAAGTTTGAGCTGAATTTGGTTTGAATTAAAACTTAACTGCCTGAACTGGTTCCACGCACACCCCTACATTACACTTTGGGACATTGCCGCTGATTCATTACATGGATTTATAAATATATGGGAATAATTTCATTACAAAACTGAAATGTGGCATTCAGAATAAAGACTGGTTTTCAAAAAATGAACTCAGTTTATGGCTATGTTAGCAAGGAGAGGGTTACAAAAGGATTCTGAATTATAAAACAACGTAAGGAAATATTATTTTATCCTCCATAAGAACAGCCCTGCTGGATCATGCCCAAGGCCTATCTAGTCCAGCATCCTGTTTCACAGAGTGGCCCACCAGATGCCTCTGAGAAGCCCACAGGCAAGAGGTGAGTGCATGCCCTCCTGCTTTACAAAGTAGAAGATGGAAGTATCTAGCATAAAAATGAATCCAGCCAAATGTGTACAGTTCAACTGCATTTCTGGATTTTATATATAGGCACTTGCTGTTTTAAGTTATCCCGTAGGCTTAAGAAACAAAAAACACATCAATCTGAATACAGTGTGCACTTGGTGTCTGTATTTTATGCTGCATGATAAATATTTGTTTGTGTCACAAAACTATATAGCAATAAGTGGCAATTTTTGTGCACATAATGGTGCATCCCCAATAATTATTCCTGTGATAATTTATGAAGTGGATAGAGGCTATATTACTGTCACGACCCTGGTCTCTCCATGGCTGTTCTCTTGTTTTACTTCTCCCTCTCACCTCCCCCAGGCAGGGCCTCAGAGTTTTTGACAATTACTTATTAAAAACTATTATTTATATACGGCATTTCAATGAAAACATTCTCAAAGCAGTTTACATAGGAAAATATTATATTACGCTAATAAAAATGATCAGCATTTCCATATTTTTAAAGTGCTTCACATTAGGGCTGAAAAGGTGCCCTTTTTGTTAACATTTTTGGTAGCACAAAAACCTTAACAGGTTTTTTTTAGTGGTTACCATGAAAAGGTTAGCCAGGCGGGAAGCACTCTGACTTGGCTTTACTGGCGCTCAGTGATATTGTCATGTAGTCAAATCTGATTGGCTGCATAGGTGCATGACATCATCCTCTTCACCATGTGATCCTCAACTGGCTGGCATAAACCATGTAACTATTCCCAGGACAAATAATTACAAGAAAAAACATGTCAACAGAACAGCAGCAGATCAGGGAAACAATGGCAGGCCTGAAAAAGTGAATATTTGCACCAGTCAGTGTTCTATTTTTCAGGCAAATGTTTCTGCCACATCCCAAGGTACTACAATTTTTCAAAGCTGGGGGATGAAATTCCAGTAACTTTTGGTCAAATAATAAAACTTCTTAATCTCATTCTGACTCAGCTGGACAAGCAGAAGACACCTCTACAAAGTAGCCAAACAGGGAGACCCATTGCAAGCAGGAAAAAACAGGAAATCACTAGGGATGTGCAAACAGGTTTGACATCGAACCTGTTTGGTTTCACGGTTTGGGGTTGAACTGAACCATCCCGTTTGGTCTGACCCTGGACCAAACACCCCCCGACTGTTTGGGGGGTTCGCGGACTTCTTTTTTAAAATTAAATTTTGTTTTACTTACCCCCTTTGGGGTAGTTGTGGGAGGCGGGGGGGGGAGTCTGCGGAGGTTTAGGTCTTCCTCCTCCGATGCAGCGGCCATTTTGGAGGCTGCTGCACCTGTGTAATTGGCCTCTGCATGGCCTGGGTCACGCAGAGGCCAATTGCAGGTGCGGCGGCCTCCAAAATGGCCACCATGCCTGAACGGGCAGAAGAGCTGGCTGAATATGCCTGTTTGGCCTGCAAGGGAGGCAGGCAGGAGGAAGGGTAACCCCCAATGGACCTCACCCCCACTGCCTCCAACAACTACCCCAAAGGGGGTAAGTAAAAAAATTAATTTAAAAAATGTTCGCAACACCCCCGGACCTATCAAAACTCGGGGGGGGTGTTTCGAGGAGGTGCCGTACCGAACCGGGCCAGCTGCTTCCATGCACACCTTTAGAAATCACACTGGAAAATGTAAAATAACAGCTTTCCTTGAAAAGACTATGTGTAAGGTATCATCCTTTCCATTCTTTATTTGTGCCAATTTTGTAATGGGGTGGTTTTGAATCTCCTTCTGCAACTGGAAAGGCTTAGAAACAATATTCATTCATTCATTAATTCATTCCATTCCATTCCATTCCTATACCACCCTATCCATCCAAAGGCTCTGGGTGGTATACAACAAACAAAAACAAAAACAAACAACCATTTAAAACAATCAGCTTAAAAAAATATAAAAACAAATTTAAAACCAGTTTAAAACCAGTTAAAACACATTTAAGCACAATTTAAAAACTTTAGAAGGTCAGGCCAAACGAATAAGTTTTCAGGGCTCTCTTAAAGGCCAACAATGAGCCCAAACTACTAATTTCTGCCAGAAGTGCATTCCACAGCCCAGGAGCAGCTACACAGAAGGCCCAATTCCGAATCGCCACCAGATATACTGGTGTTAACTGGAGACAGACCTCAACATGCAGTGGGGATCATGCAGAAGAAGGCTCTCTCTAAGCTAACCTGGACCTAAGCTGTTCAGGGCTTTAAAGGTAATAACCAGCACTTTGAATTTTGCCTGGAAACATATCAGCAGCCAGTGCAACTGTTTTAAAACAAGTATAATTAAAACAAGTCTCTAAGGCTTACCTTAGTCTGGCTGTCATATTTTGAACTAACTGAAGTTTCCAAACTATAGCCATCCCTCGCCGACCGCGAGGGTTCCGTTCCTGGAAAACCTTACAGTTGGTGAATTCGTGGTTGGAGAGCCATTTAAATCAATGTCAAACAGGGGGTTAGGGGAATCACGGTTGCAAAAAGACAGGGAAAAAAACAGTTAAAAATAGAAAAAACAACTCCCTGGCTCCTGGAAATGATCTACTGACCTCCCCAAATTGCCTGGAAACCCCCCCCCCCGCACTGAACCCCCCAAAATTGCTCCCTGGCCCCCAGAAATGACCCCTGACCTCCAGAAATGACCCTCTGACACCCAAAATCCCCCCAAACCCCCAAATTTCCAAAAAATCTCACCAAACCATGGATACTCAGATCACGGTTGGTCAGACCTGCCACAATTTCCCAGTCGCAGATACTCAAATCCGCAATTGGGAAACACACGGTTGGCGAGGGACAACTATACATACAAAGGCAGCCCCACGCAGAGTGCATTGAGGTTACCAGGTTTTATAATTACATAGTCGTTGACATCCAAACAAAGGGTACATGCTACGAGGCTCTGGAGATACGTGACTCAACTTCTCCAGTCCTCTTCTGCACTCCCCAGCTCTGCCTGCTCTCCAGAACGGCTGGACATGCTTGACCCTCTGTGATGTGTTTCCTCTCTTACAGAGCAGGAGTCCAGGAGTGCAGGCAGAGCTGGGGAGTTTGCCCTGTGACACAATAATGTATGCAGGGGACTGGGGAAATTGAATGTAGGCCTCCAACACGGTCTCGCAGAGGTACACCTAGGTAATTTTGAAGCCTGGACCTAAAGGCCTTTGGAGGGCCTCCCTCCCCTGAAAATTAAACATCATCACGCTCGGCTGGCCGACCACACCACCTGGGACAGACTAAAGGGGATTTGGGGGCCCCCAGGGGGTGTGGAGGCCGTGGACTTTGGACCCGAAGTCCAGGGGTAAGAGTGCCCCTGGAACCTCCTAATGTGCACACTTTATCATGATGTCAGACAGTGCATTTAGATTAAGCCAAGTGAATCTTTAGATTCATTAATTCTAATTATTCTCTAGGGAGATTTCACAGCTCTTAGCCCTCAGCATGAAAAAGATCAGAACTGTGTGAACTGCAGCTGGAAGGAACAACTATAAGCAATTTTGCATTGCTTTTGCTTCCTGGAAATCGCTGTCAATTTTTTTAAAAAGAGATTCCGAGTCAAGTTATTGAAGATGTGGAAATTGGACTGACATGCTTCATAATGTTATATTTGACTGTTGGTCGGTTTGACTTGCAAACATGTTTTTCCTTTTGAAGATAATTTTTGCAAGCTGAACCACTTCTTCCCCATATCAGACTCTTGATTGAGGTATATACATATTAAGTGAAGTGTATTGAGGTATATACATACAAAGGCCCACATTATGAGGAAATTTACTCAGAGTGGTCCCACTGAAACTGCCTTTTTTTTAATTTCAAGAAGACTGTTTTGAATAATTTTCCTCATCATGTCAGCCAGAAATTATAAAGATGAAATACAAATTAGAGAAGTGTCTACTAAGATGACATCCATTGAAAAAGCCACTACTAGAAATGACACTTGTTATAAAGTAGTGCCAAATTTACTCCTTGTTCAATGACCCAGTTAGAATGACTGTATTAATCATGACAGGCCACATCTCTTCTCATTGAGAACTAGAATATTTCTAATTGGTTAACAGCAGTTCCAGGCTCTTAAAACAGGTGGTAGGTAACAGAAGACAGCAATTAAGTATTCTGTTATATGCCACCTGTTCTAGAGGAAGGCTCATCTCTCCTCTGCATGGGGCTCTGGACAGAGGCTATGCCCATCAGGAGGAGCACACGAAGAATTTCTCCTTCTGCTGTAGCCTTCTGGGCAGGGAATCCCCATGTGCTCCAGTGTCTGCAGTTGGACGCTGGATCAGATGATGCCAATGATCTTTATCTTCTGAAAGACATACAACACATGAAACAAATGTTCAGGGCAGGATGTTTTCCCCTACTTACCAGCCAATAATAAAAATAATAGCTGACATGATGAGGGGAAAGTACTCAAAGTAAGTCCCATTGAAACTGAAACAAGAAGTTAGGCATTACTTTGAAAAATTTTTCTCATCATATCATCCAATAATTATACTGGCACAGTATAGTTAAGGTGGAGAGTGTTTTCAACATTCTGCCATTATAAGCCCAGAACATTCTATTCTATTCTATTGTCAAAAGTATCAACCCAATCCCTCTAAGATTATGTACACATCAACTAGGGGACAGGAGACACCACTCCTCTGAATTTGGTGCAAATCTGTTGCAAAGTGGCTGTGATCAGACACAGCAGTTTTTAACTACTAAAAAGATATTTCATGGTGTTGGCAACTTTTTTTTGCCCCAGATAAAGTATATTTTTAAAATAAGAACATAAGAACAGCCTTGCTGGATCAGACCCAAGGCCTATGTATGTAGTCCAATGTCCTGTTTCAAACAGTGACCCTCCAGATGCCTCTGAGAAGCCCACAGGCAAGAGGTGAGGGCACGCCCTCTCTCCTGCTTTTGTTCTCCTGCAACGGGTATTTAGAGGCATCTTGCCCCTAAGGCTGGAGGTGGCCTATAGCCACCAGAAATGTCTGATGCCTTTTAACATTCCTCAGAAATTCAGGTCCATACTGGACTGCTGACTTTTGGGGGCTTGAAAAAATGCAATTTATGCGAAGACCCAGCTCCCTTGAGAAATCCATAACGCTGGGGAAAGTTGAAGGAGGGAGAAGAAGAGGACGACCAGCAGCAAGGTGGATGGACTCGATTACGACAGCAATAAATGCTCCACTGAGAAAATGAATCCACCTGAGAAAAACATCAGTCTAGTAATTTTTGAGTAAACACTATTTGAAACCCCCATAATAACAGGGAAAATAACTAAGGGAAAGTTAGCTAAGAACATACGTAGCTGAGTCCACCCATGGAGAATTCTGAAGCAAAAGTTGGGAGGGGCAAGTCTGGGCAATTACTAGCGAGTGACTTCCTGGTTCTGAAGATAAGTGCCTAATACTTTGTTGCCGGAGAAGAATTTTGTGGGTCCCATAGACAGCCAGGAAAACAAGCAAATGGATCATAGAACAAATCAATCCAGAATTTTCACTCGAGGCACAAATGACCAGGCTCAAATTATCATACTTCGGACACATTATGCAAAAAATCAATAATAACAGCAACAAGAATGGAATAACCCACCGTCCTGAACTCATTTCAGGTTTAGATTTTGTTGCTTTTAAAAATGTCTATAATTTCACATGATAAGCTATTGAGGTCAATGGGAATTTTGATGGCAGAGTGCTTTCAAAATCACAGCCAGAGAAGGTAAGGTGATATGTTTTATAGGAATGACTTCTGTTCAGCTTCGACGGAGCTTGGCTTAAACTTAATCTACTAAACTGAATCTATGTGTAAACAACCAAGACTGGATTAGTGTAAAGCAGCGTATAATCAATTCAGTTTATAGGATCATTTATTACAAGCTATCAATAAATCAAACAGGTGTGACTTGATAGAAGACTTACCAGATTCTTATTGCAGTATAGAGCTTAGAAAATAAGGAATACAGAATCAGTAAAGTGATAAGTTTTATTGCACCAACAGCTGTCAGTATAGCAACTAGGGGTGTGTGAACAGGTTTGACGTTGAACAGGTTTGACATTGAACTGGTTCAGTTAGATGGTTTGATATCAAACTGAATCCCTCGTCCACCCAGTTTGGTTTGCTATTTTTTAAAAATAACTTTTAAAATTTTAATTTTACTTACTGTCACCCAGTCAGATGGCTTAGATTCGACTGGGTGTGTGTGTCTCCAGAAGTCCCCTCTCTCCCCACTGGCTTCAGTTTATGTCCAAATCAGTTTATGTCCAAATCAGTTTGGGTAGTTTTCAGCATGTTCCAGATCTGCCCTCTGTTATGGTGGCCAGTTTGGAGGCTGCCACGCATGCCCAATGGGCCTCTGCATGGCCTGAGTCATGGCCATTTTGGAGGCTGCCGCACATACCCAATGGGCCTCTGTGTGGCCTGTGTCATAACGTTGCCATACATAGGCCCATTGAGCATACGCAGCATCCTCCAAAATGGCCACCACAATGGAGGGCAGGCCTGTGCCGCAAACCGCCTGAACCAGGTGTTCGGGGGGGGGGAGGCCAAAATTGAACATGTCCGGTCCGGTTCAAGTCTGGTCTGGACTCAAACCAGTTTTGTGCACACACCTAACAGCAACATGCCAACTCCCTTCAGTTACTCTGGGCTTTTCCATGCTTTGTTTTTAGCATTTATTGCCTGTGCTAAAAATTGAATCTTTTCAACAGCAAGAGGACATGCTACAGGGAACAGCCTATTGGTTGTGGCTCTCTGCATCATACAACTATATGAAGAATAATGCATTTTCCCAGTGTAATATGTGAAAAGGTAATCAATATTATATACTCCGCAAATAATTCCATGTGGGAAGCTAATGTGGTGTGGACAGAATGTTGATCTAAGATCTTAATTCCCACTCCTGCTTACCCATGAAGCTTGGTGGGTAACCTTAGCCAATCATCATCTCTCAGTTTCATGTACTCCACAGGATTGTTATGAGAATAAAATGGCATGGGCAGCATGTAAGCATTAGAACCTGCAGACTCATATAGCAACAGAAGGTTAGATAACAGTTATTATCACATGATATTTCTACATAGGAAGTCAAGTTGTATGTATGTATGAGTTTTGTGTGCAAACTAAAAAAGAAAAGCCATCTTTAAGTAGAGATGTGTAGAACTGGTTCAATTGCAAATTGGACTGTTGTGAGCTGGGCTGGTTCAAGCAGTTCGATTGCAAACCACTTTAAACTGGTTCAAGCTGTGTGATGGTTGGCAGCAGCTCCAGACCTGTCAATCACCTTTTAAAGCCCCAGGAACTGCCATTCAGGTGGAATTCCTAAGGGAGGAGCTTTAAAATGGAGCAAAGGGTGGCAATTAAACTGTTTTACTGTAAGCTCAGAGTATTAGGGCTTTAGAGAAGCCAGGAGATAGGACGTTCTGAGATAGGGCTTAGAGAAGCCAGGAGATAGTGACAGACAGGACTAGAGAGAGGAACTCTAAGGAGATAGGGTTTGTTCTGGGACTGGTGGGGTCCAGGTAGGGGTGTGCATGGAACCGGCTGGTCCAGTCCGGTTCAAGTATGGACTGGACCCGAACTGGACCGGGCCAGGTTGGCCAGGCACTCCCTTGAACCCTCCCGGTTCGGTTTAGTTCAGGGGGGTTCACAAAAATTTTAAAACAAAAAATTTACTTACTCCCTTCAGAGGAGTTGTTGGAAGTGGCGGTGGGAGGGGGGAGGTTTGCAGAGGTTCCACCTCCCTCTGGCAGCCTCCCTTTATGCTGGCACCAGCTGTTGGGCCGGCTCTTTGGCCCATTCAGGCCTTCCCCTTCTGGCACTGTGGCCATTTTGGAGGCACCGTGCCTGTGCAATTGGCCTCTGCATGAACCAGGGCATGCATGTGCTGGAGGGGGAAGGCCCAAATGGGCCAAAGAGCTGGCCCAATGGCTGGTGGAGGCATAAAGAGAGGCTGATGATGGGAGGGGGAACTTCCGTGGACGCCCCATCTCCAAAAACTCCCCCGAAGGGAGTAAGTAAAATAAATAAATAAATAAATCTGCGAACCCCTGAACAGTCGAGGGGGCGAGGGTCTAGAGTCAGACCAAACAGGGGATTGTTCGGTTCAACCCCAAACAGTTGAACTGAACACATTCGACATCGAACATGTTCGACGTCAAACCTATTTGCACATCTCTAGTTCTAGGAAAGGACTGGGTATGACAGGATCAGTATTAGGCATTAGGTGATCCAACTGTGGCTACCTCAGTCCAATCTCTCTCTCTATAATTCTCTAAAGTGCACCCGTGCCTAATCCCGTGCATGGCAGCTCTCACGAGATTTCCTGGCAGGGCAAAACAGAGCAGAGCACAGCACAGTAGGGGGAGCCTCTCTCTGAACCAGCCTGCTGAGGAGGGAGGGAGGTTGAGGAAGAGGAGGAGGAGGAGGCACTACTGTGAGCTGGCAGGAGAGTGCACATCGGCTCCTACAGCCCACCTCCTCGCAAGAAGGATGGCCAAGCAAATAGTGGCACAGGTGGCAAAACCAGGGCTGAAGGGATGGGAGTGGGAACAAACTGGCTGAAGGGATGGTGGTGGAGAATGAACTGGCTGAAGGGATGGGGATGAAATGAAGATGGGGCAGGGAGCCGGATCAGTTGCGGCAGTGGGGGAGACAGAGAGAACCAGGGGTGCAAATGCTCTGCACTGGACCAGCTAGTTGTTATCTATCTGTCCAGGTACACTGTGTAGAACATCTGCCAGTGGGTGAAGTCCAGGTGTGGGCTGTGAACACGCCTCCGGGGGGGGCGGGGGGCGGCTTCTTTTAACGGCGAGCTCCCGTCAGCAGCCAGGTGAGTGGTGGAAGCGATTCCCCGCTGCGGGGGCTGCTGGGCGGCATGGAGCACCGGCTCTGTTTACACTTAAAGAAGCCACCTGCCGCCCCCCTGGAGGCGAGTTCACGGCTTGCACCTGGTGAAGTCTGTGTGTCATAATCTTACATCTCACGTTATTTGCACTTTAGCCAAGCCTTGTTACTGTAATTAAGAAAACCTTTATGAGTGTGAAGCCCTGTTTTGGCAGAGAGAAACCTTTAGCTGCTTGTACATAAACTTGATTTTGTTTTATTTATAAGTTCATCCTGCATCCTGGGCATTATACTTTCTCCTCATGCAGCCCCTAGCTATTCTACTAGGGGTTGTCAGGATAAAAACCTGAGCAAGAGGAGCTTGGTGGTAGCAGTGAAAGCTAGACACAGGGAAGCAGAGATAAATACATATTTTGTAGTAATATTGGTCCACTTAACTATAAAGTTGTTAACTTCTCTAGTTTTGGGTACATACCCCCCCCTCATTAGCAGTGTCCCAGGTGAATGAGCCGCTCACCACAAGCTGGTTCGTCAAACTGGCCAGCCTAGCTGATTGGTTCAACCAAACCAGTTTGCATACCTGCGTTCTGCCTGAATTCAGTTCGAATTCGGACAGAATCATACCAAACGGGCTGTGCACTTTAAGTATCTTTAAGTTTCTTGCAGCACAGTGTACTTTTTCACCTTCTCATTTAATAAAAACAGTTTGTCTGGAATATTTCAACATTACATAAAGAAGAACCTTGCTGGATAGACCAAAATTCCAGCTCATATAGTCCATCTCACTATACCAAGAGTGGCATTCCAGATGGTTCTGGAATCCTTATAAGCAAGGCACAAAGCCTTGCTTCCTCCATTGTTCGTCAGCCAAAATCCGGCATTCAGAGGCATATTACTGCTGAAACTGGAGGGTCCATTTAGTGATCATGCCCAATAGATAATAGCAGTTGACAAATTTATTTGTTTAATCCCCTCTAAAAACCATTTTAAACGTTGCTTATCAGCACATCTGGTGGCAATGAATTCTACAATTTAATTAGGCATTGTGTACAGATGTATTTTCTTTTGTCTGTCCTGAATCTACTGCCAATCAAATTTGTCAGGTGACCCCAAGTTCTAGAGATACAAGAGAGCCAGAAAGATCCCTCTGTCCACTTCTCCACACCACACATAATTTTATAAGCCTCTGCCTTGCCCCCATTCATCTATTTTCTAAACTGAAAAATCTAAATGCTTTATCCTTCCTTATAGGGAAAGAGCAGCAACATCTCAATAATTTTTGTTGCCATTTTCTCCTTTTTTCCACACCTTCAACATCATTTTTGAGAGAGGGCAACCAGAATAGTACAAAGTATTCCAAATGTGGCCTTACCACATATAAAGGCATTATGATACTGGCAGTTTTATTTTCAGTCTATTTCCTGATAATCCCTAGTCTGCAATCTGTACTTCCACACCATTACACATTAAGCTGAAGTTCCATTGAGCTATCATAAGAACATGAAAACAGCCCTGCTGGATCAGGCATAAGGCCCATCTAGTCCAGCATCCTGTTTCACACAGTGGTCCACCAGATGCTTCTGGGGAGCCCACAGGCATGAGGTATGTGCATGCCCTCTCTCCTGCTATTGCTCCCCTGCAACTGGTATTGAGAGGCATTGTGCCTCTGAGGCTGGAGATGGCCCACAGCCACCAGACTAGTAGGCATTGATAGACCTATCCTCCATGAATCTGTCTAAGCTGCTTTTAAAGCCATCCAAGCTGGTGGCCATCACCACATCGCATGGCAAGGAATTCCATAGATTAATTATGCACTGTGTGAAAAAGTACTTCCTCTTGTCGGTCCTAAATTTCCCAGCCTTCAGTTTCATGGGGTGACCCCTGGTTCTAGTGTTGAGAGAGAGGGAGGAAATTTTCTCTCTGTCTACCCTCTCCACTCCATGCACAATTTTATACACTTCAATCATGTCTCTCCTTAGTCACCTCTTTTCCAAGGTAAGAGCCCCAGATGCTGTAGCCTAGCCTCATAAGGAAGGTTCTCCAGGCCCCTGATCATTTTGGTTGCCCTCTTCTGCACCGTTTCCCGTTCTACAACATACTTCTTAAGATACGGTGACCAAAGCTGTACGCAGTACTCCAGATGTGGCCGCACCATAGATTTGTATAAGGGCATTATAATATTAGCATTTTTATTTTCAGTCCCCTTCCTAATGATTCCTAGCAGGGAATTATCCTTTTTAACAGCCTCTGTGCACTGAGATGACACTTTCAACATGCTGTCCACTACGACCCCAAGATCTCTCTCCTGACCAGTCACCGACAGCTCAGATCCCATCAGCATATATGTTAAGCTAGTGTTTTTTGCCCCAATGTGCATCACTTTACACTTGCTTACATTGAACCGCATTTGCCATTTTGTTGCCCAGTCCCAAGATCTCTTTCCTCATTAGTTACAGGCTGTTACTCACAGCCAGTTCAAACCCCATCATTGTATATGTGGTTAGAACTTTTCACCCCAATGTGCATACCTTTATACTTACTTACTGAACCTCATTTGCAATTTTGTTGCCCAATCACCTACATTAGAGAGATCCTTTTGGAGTTCTTCCCAGTGCATCTGGATTTTCACCATCCTGAAAGTTGGTTTCATTTGAAAACTTGACTGTTTCCCTGTTCTCCTCAAACTTAAGATATTTCATGAATAAGTTAGACAGTACAGGCCCAGTACAATTCTTTGGCAGACATCACTGCTTACTTCCCTTCATTATGAGAACTGTCTACTTTATTCCACCGTCTACTTTAACCGGTTAATGTTTATAAACCAGTTATGTATCTATAACATGAATGCACAGTTTACTCAGATGTCTTTGGTGGAAGACCTCATCAAAAGCTTTTAGAAATCCAAGAATATAACGTCTACCAGATCATCTCTATCATTGTTTGTTGACATTCTCAGAAAATGCTTAAAGGTTGGTGAGATCAGATTTTCCGTTATGGAAGCCATGCTGGTTTTTCCTCATCAAGGCTTATTCTTGCATGTTTAATTATTCTTCCTTTCCCATTAAAGCATCACAACATGTAGAACAACATATAGAAGGCTAACATGAGGAAAAACTAATCATCCTTTTTTTAAATAGAAAAACAAAACACATTCAATTACCACCTTGTAACTTACCATAGCTGTATTTAATATAATATCCAACCAAGTACATGAACTGTAGAATCAAGATCTACTACAAACCACAGCTATCACTTGCCTGTGTTTTAAAATATATATTTGCTGAAAAACACCCTGTGGCATAAACAGAAGTACCAGCTTCTCACTAACATTTTGATATTTCTAGACATTTGTAGCTGTATTACATTCAAAAGCTCATCCATTCTGGGTGTTGACCTTTTCAGGAGAATACCAGCCTTTCAAGGTCCTGACCCCATACACATATAAATATATAAATACAATAATCTTAAGAAAAGCTTATTGAGGCATATCTAACAGTGCCCTTGGTTCTTTTATAGCATCAGGAAGAAATTTAGCTTTAAAAATAGAAGGCAAGTCCTGAACCACTCCTTCTTTCCTGGTACTGTACTGCTCTAATATAGCCTATCCAAGGAAGGAGAAAGGCTGTTGCAGGCAGCTTGAAGGAGCTCTGGTTTCTGATTTATTAATTCCAACTCACAGGAATAGCAAAGGGTGTCTGAGATGAGGGTGAGGAATATCTTAAGGTGTGTGGCCACTGTAACATACGGAGAAGCTATAGCCAGGAACCCCATAGCTGTTTATTATAGGCCACCACTTTTCCATCCAATATGAAACCCCTGCTATCTGAGCAAAGAGGCATCTTTTAAAGTGGTGGCTCTCTTATACTTAGCAGGTGAGGAGCAACTGTCCCTATTCAGCCCAGCACAGCATCTTTCCATGGCTGTTGCTGATGTCTTCTCCCTCCCTCCCTCCCTCCCTCGCTTTCAGACAGGGTACTATTTCCTCATACATTTTGCTATGTAAACTGCTTTGACAATTCTTTATTGAAATGTGGGAGGAAGGGAGATATAAGGGGGGATTTTAACAACAGCAATTGTTGCTATTGTATTTACCTGAATACAAGACAAGGCTTTTTCCAGGCTTTTTTTAAATATTAGAAATCAGGAGGTCGTCTTAAATTCAGAGTCCTGTTCCTTTCGAGTAAATGCAGGTATAACCTGTATTTAACCTCTACTTTTTAAGGGGGTCATCTTAAATTCAGAGTCTGATTGGGATAAATACCATACTACAATCATCATCCCCATTTGGATAATCAAAGCTTACAAGTTTAGTACTTACTTACAAGTTAGTAATAAAGTACTTACTTACAAGTTAGTAATAAAAACAATACAATCACAATAAGAACCATCATAATAATATTGATGTTATTATATATAGAGTATAATCATATTTATTGGCAGGAGATGTTTCAGCAAAGTATGGACGGCTTCCAGTGGACAGTTACAAGAATGCAGATTATGTCTTGCCATTCTGGCATTCTCAACATAGATATTTCATCCTTATGGTTCCATTAATACTGACTAAAGTCAGTAGGAACTTGTATTGTTCTTCTTCTGAGCAATGCCAGACTTAAGGAGTTTGAACTTCTGCTGGTGTTAAGTACACGTTAGGCAGTGCAGGTGTCGGTGATGATCAAAACTCAGTTGATCACTTGTGAATGAAGCATAAGCATTCCCCAGTGTGATACTATAAGAAAACCTACAGCAAGCGTCGCAGTGTCCAGACATCCTCCCACAATCTTCTTATATTTCTCCTTCTGTCTCTTTTACACTGCTGCTCCAATAATTCTGTGCTTTAGGGCACTGGCCATATTGCTATGATGTTATTCTGTGTACACACATTTCTACAGTTGTCTCATTGTGCTCAGCTGCAGTACAGAAAAGCAGATGCTTCACACATTGGATGTTATTCACTGGATATTAGTCAACAGACCTGCATTTTCAAAGGAAACATGCTACAACAGTAGTTTACTTTGGCCTGGCAGGATCGTATTGAAATTGAAACCGTAAATAAGGGGTGTTGCGCAATGCCACCAGCAGGGGGAGCAATCTTTTCTAGTTTGCGCAAACCTCCTGCAATGGGAAAATACAGCTGTTTTTGGGTGGGGACTCCTGCAATGGGTGGGGACTCCTGTGATTTCTCCTTTGTCATGGACGGACCACCATCTGGTTAAGGTTGGACTCATGACCATGTCCCACCTCCGCAAGGGCAAGGGGCCCATTAGGATGGTCTGCCTGAGAAGGTTACTGGGTCCAATAGGATTCCAAGAAGCCTTGGAGGGATTTAATGTTGGCTCTGCTGGTGACCCTGTCAACACTCCTGTGGAGAATCGGAATAATCAACTCACCAGGGCAGTGGACACAATCACTCCTAATCACTCCTCTCTGACCCACTTTGAAACTGGCCCCTTGGTATACAGAAGAACTACAGATGTTGATGCGGCGAGGTAGATGTCTAGAGCACAAGTGGAGGAAGACTCAACTCAAATCCGACAGATTATTACATAGAGAGCATTTGAAGATCTATGATCAGGCGATCCAAACAGCAAATAAGTGATTATTTTCCTCCCATATTGCCTCTGCAAGTTCATGTCTGGCAGAGTTGTTCAGAGTCATGAAGGGGCTAATGTGCGCTCCTTCCCCCTTGAATCAGTACTAACAACCAACAATTACTTGCTGTGATGTTTTTAATAAGTTCTTTGTGGACAAAATCTATTGTATTTGGGCCAACTTGGATACAAACTCCACAATTGTTATGGAATTTGATGCTGAGCTGTCCAGCAGCAACTCTTATGTGATGGCCCTGTATCAGTTTCAGTTTGTGACCCCCGAGGATGTGGGCAAGTTGCTTGGAATGCTGGGGCCTACCACCTGTCCTCTTGATCGGGGCGGAGCCACCATTGGGCCAACGGGTTCAAAGAACCCGGGCCGCTGACCAATCAGGGGCCGTGAGAGCAGCCCCGACACGCCCCCGCGTCTGACATCAGACGGGGGGCGGTAGTTTAGCTCCCGAGCGGGGGGCGCATGGCCCCTTCGGGAGTTAAACTAAGGCTGGTGCTACGTTTGCAGTGCCAGCCAGGAGTGGCTCTTCCCTGCAAAGGCAGGGAAGAGTCACTCCAGGCTGCGTGCTGCAAACGCAGGGCCAGCCTAACTAGCTCCTGAAGGGGCCGTGCTGCCCCTTCAGGAGCTAAGACTGTGCTGCCTTCGCAACGCAGCCCAGGAGCGGCTACGCCTCTGCTCTTGATCCTTGTCCGTCATGGTTTATACTATCTGGCAGGGAGGCTGTTGTAGAGGGCCTAGTAGGGATTATAAATGCTTCTCTGAGGGAGGGCAGGATGCCTCCTTGTCTTAAGGAGGCAATCATTAGACTGCTTCTGAAGAAGCCCGCCTTGGATCCCTCAGAGTTAAATAATTACAGGCCTGTCTCCAACCTTCCATGGTTGGGCAAGGTGATTGAGAAGGTGGTGGCCTCCCAGCTCCAGGCGGTCTTGGAGGAAACTGATTATCTAGACTCATTTCAAACTGGCTTTCGGGAGGGTTATGGGGTGGAGACTGCCTTGGTCGGCCTGATGGATGATCTCCAATTGGGAATGGACAGAGGAAGTGTGACTCTGTTGGTCCTCTTGGATCTCTCGGTGGCTTTTGATACTATTGACCATAGTATCAATCTGGAGCATCTGAGGGGATTGGGGTGGGAGGCTCTGCTTTGCAGTGGTTCCGCTCCTACCTCACTGGCAGATTCCAGATGGTGTCTCTTGGAGACTGTTGTTCTTCAAAATCTGAACTTCCCAATGGGGTCCCTCAGGGCTCCATATTGTCTCTGATGTTGTTTAACATCTACATGAAACCACTGGGAGAGATTATCAGGGGATCTGGTGCAGGATGTTATCGATATGCTGATGACACCCAAATCATCGATATGCTGATGACACCCATTTCTCCATGTCAATATCATCAGGAGAAGGCATAACCTCCCTAAATGTCTGCCTGGAGGCAGTAATGGGTTGTATGAGGGATAACAAGCTGAGGCTGAATCCAGATAAGACAGAGGTACCTATTGTGTAGGGTCGAAATTTGGAGACGATTTTGATCTGCCAGTTATGGATGGGGTCACACTCCCCCGGAAGGAACAGGTGCACAGTCTGGGGGTGCTTCTGGGTCCGAACCTCTCCCTGGTGTCCCAGGCTGAGGCAGTGACCAGAGGTGCTTTTTATCAGCTTCGACTGATACGCCAACTGCATCCATTTCTTGAGATGAACAGCATCAAAGTGGTACATCTGCTGGTAACCTCTCAGCTGGATTACTGCAGTGCACTCTATGTGGGACTTCCTTTGTACATAGTCCAGAAACTGCAGTTGGTTCAGAACGCAGCATCCAGGTTGGTCTCTGGGTCATTTAGGAGATAGGAATGTGCAAACTGGTTCGGGGGGTTCAGGGCTCAAGGGTTTGGTTTGGGGGTTTGGGTTAGAACCGAACCCCCCCCTCAGTCCAGCTGGACCGAACCAACCCCCCTGCCCTAGTTCACGAATTTTTTTAAAAATATGTTTTTTTAATTTACCTGTTGCACCTTCGGGGGGCTTCCTAATGTCCGCGGTGTGTGTGTGTGTGTGTGTGTGTGTGACCACAAAGGTTCCCCCTCCCCTGCTGGCCTCTTAAATCACTGCCACGGCCCATTTTAATCCATATACTGGTGCGGTGGCCATTTTGGAGGCTGCCACGCACACTCAAATAGTCTCTGCGAGGCCTGGATGGCCTAGGACCTCACAGGGATGATTTGCGCATGCGTGGCGGCCATTTGTTTCCAGTGGCAGTAAAATGGCTGCTGGGGAAAAATGGCCACCATACGTGTGCAAATGGTCCCTGCAAGGCCCTAGGCCATGCCAGGCCTCACAGAGACCATTTGAGCATGCACAGTGGCCTCCAAAATGGACACTGTGCCAGTATACAGATTAAAACAGGCCACAGTGGTGACTTAAGAGGCCAGAGGGGGAACCTTTGTGGAAACCGCCCCCCCCCCCCAGCCTATAGGAAGCCTCTTGAAGGGGCAACAGATAAATTTAAATTTTTTAAAAAATATATATATATATCCACGTACCTCCCGTACCGAACTGAATTGGGGGGGGGGTTAGGGTGTGCCAGACCAAACTGGCCTGGTCAGGTTTGGGTGCAGTTTGCACTTGAACTGAACTGGGCCAGCTGGTTCTATGCACACTCCTATTAGGAGAGACCATATTACTCCTGTCTTGAAGGAATTGCACTGACTACCGATACGTTTCCGAGCAAAATACAAGGTGCTGGTCATTACCTATAAAGCCCTAAACAGCTTAGGCCCTGGGTATTTAAGAGAACATCTTCTTCGCCATGAGCCCCACCATCTTTTAAGATCATCTGGAGAGGTTCATCTGCGGTTGCCGCCAACTTGTCTGGCGGCTACTCAGGAACGGGCCTTCTCCATTGCTGCCCCTGGACTTTAGCATGCTCCCTGTTGAAATAAGAGTCTCCCCATCTCCGGCAATTTTTTTAAAAGGCACTGAAGACACATTTATTCACTCAGGCTTTTAATTAGATTCATAGTTTTAAATAATTTTAATACTGGGTTTTAAATGTTTTTAATCTTTTAAATGGTTTTAACTGTTAATTGATTTAATGTTTTAAATTATTTTAATTGTAAACCGCCCAGAGTTGCAAGTTTTGGGCAGTACAGAAATATTTTAAATAAATAAATAATTAAATACCCGAAATAAGGCATTGGAAATCTGAGGGACTGTGATGTCGAAGCACAGGCAGTACGGAAGCACACTGAATGGACACATAGTGACACTGTTGTAGCATGTAATCTGGAAAGTGCTCCAGTGAGCCACAAGGTAATGTATGGTGGAGGGAACGTGCTAGACTCCAAGCTAGAGGACTACCTCTTTATATCGCTCTGCTCTCCAGGCAAGGAGGTAGAGCCTGAGAGGAGTAATGAGCCTTGAGGTGTTTAAGATCTCAGTTCATCGCCATGACCACAAGGAATACCACAAACCTTTGGAAATGATGCTTTTTAGCAGAAAAATAAACATATACAGTGACCACAATCTAACACAGAATAAAGCACCCAAATCCATTTATTTCAATAGGATTAAGCATGCTTAATTCTGTATTGGATTGTGTCCAACATATCTCAATCAATCTCTTTATTTCGGTCAGCGACCAGCATGAGATTAAAACAAATGTAAAAGAGAGGACAATCAAACTTCTATTACAAACAATAACACCAGATAAATTTTAAAAAGTCCTCCTCAGCATAGATCAGGATACTAAAAATACTACTAAAATAATTGGAGATAAAAGAGGCAGCAGTATTTCTGACTTATGAGGCTATTACACAAAATCAAAACTCAACCAGTTGCCTTCTCAACTCCTAAATCTGAGGGGGGTTAAACAATTCAGGAGCTCTGAGAAATATTGTCATTAAATTTACAGCTGATATACAGGTGATACCAGTACCTGCGTGCCCACCTGCAGCTAGCCACATTATGTCCAACATATCTGTAGAGTTCACAGATAGGGTCCTGTTTGTTAATCACATGAAACAGTATTTGAATAAGGTTTTGTGAAGAGGAAGGTACTTAAGTAGGAAGCTGCATTATTGTGAAACCAAGAAGACAAACCAAAATTTGAGTGGGGACATGAGTGGAATTGCATGAGCCAGAGGGCAAACTTGGCTTCTTAGTTAACTGTTGGAAAGTTTTCTCAAACACACGATCACAAGATATGTCTGACTTATCCATGAGTTTAAAAGATTGTTTCTGAGTGGTATGCTACAATTTATATACACATTAATACAATCAGGGAAAGTCGTGTCCTCATCCCAACAGATTACCACTGATTCCTCTTCTCACTGTCATAGCACATTGGTGAAATTACACCCAGCTACACAAACTATAAAAGTCAAATTCTGCCCATCAGCAGGCCCGGGCAAGAAGCACCTAAAATATATTTGCAACATGTGCTATGGTGCAAAAGGCAATCTAAATGTATAGGGTATCAGATCTAATCTTGTATCTCATTATGTACTGTCTGGGACCAAATAAGTTTTCTGGCTACAGCATTCTGCATTTAAATCAACGTAGCTCTCAGATGGTACTAGTGAAGGCCAATCTGTTTTTGGAAATGGGGAAAGGAGCATTCAGTCCTTCCACAGATTTGTCTACAGCTGTCACTCACTTGTGCAGAGGGGTGGGGGTGGGGAGATGCAAGCTGCATCAGCCAATACACATATTCTGGATGGCTTCAAGGCTGCCAACAGCTGGCTACTCTTGTTCATAGTCAATAGACTGTCAGAATTGATCTATATTTGGTGGCACCTTTGACCTGAATCAAATTTAAACACTGCTGGCCAGATCTCAACTCTCAGTATAACCTCGCTCTGCCTTATCTATCCATCTATCTATCTCTCTGTCTGCCTGTCTATCTATTTCTAAAGGAGGCCTAAATGGGGGAAGAGCAGGCTAAAGGGAGACAGTCCCAACTTAATGAAAAATAGCGATAACTCCCTGACTGTCCTCTTTAAAAAACCAAACTTAAATTAAAAAAAAAAAAAGCTTAAAAGCAGCCCTGAGCAGGACTGCACAGTTCCCTCATCCTGGCTCAAGCTAGATCTGAGAAAGGACGGAGTAGGGCCAGCATGGCTGGGAATTGTGTTGGCTAAACAGGAAATGGGTGTGGTTATTGTAGCAGTGCTATATGGAATGACTATGGGGAGGCTGGTAACACATCTGAGAGCTCTTCAGATATGTTGACAGCCTTCTCCCATTCCAAATCCATTCCAGCCTTCTCCCAGCCAAATCCTCCTATTCCTACCAACTGCTCAGAAAGGAAGGGAGAGGCTGAGCTCTCCCTTTGCCTCTGAATGAACAGCAAGAGAGGTGGTGGGCAGCGGGGAGGATTGGGATCAGAGACAACATACCACTTTGGCATTACTTTGCTGAGTGCTCTCTGAGTTGAAATTTCCTCCCCACAATGCTTTCTCTGAGTTCAGTCCATTGCCTCCAGCAATCAAATAATAGAAGGGAAAGGAAGGGATCAAAAGGAATGAAAATCATCTTGCCTCCTTCCTGCCCCAATTCTTTGTGGGTTCCCACTATTTATCTTTATAAGCTGTTTGCAGTCGTTACAAGTATATAAGGTAGTCTTACTATATGTAGTTCTCAGTACTGAAGCATATCATAATCACAATGCATTTTATCAAGACAGAAGAAAGACTTCTGAAGGCAGCAAGGAACAACTTTTTTTTAAAGGAGCTAAGAAGAATGCCAATGGTGAAATTGTTTTGTAGAAACATAATGCATAGTATTGCACTGTATTTGTCCTACCCACTCTGAAAAATAAAATTGCTGCATAGGGTAATAAAAGCACCTAACGAGAACTTGGCACTAGTGACCTATTTTCCAGTTCCTAGTTTAATAATTCAAAAATTGAAACAAGGGATTAGATGCTTGTGATTATAGTATGGTCTCAAATTGCTCTTTGATATTATACTTGTTTTGCTCCACTGCTGCATTAAATGGCTGGCTATCTGCCATTGGCCAGGTTAAAAGATAGCAGTCCTGGCTTGAACATCCAGAACCCTACATGATAACCTACCATATCAATCCCATCCCCTGTGAATGTCATCTCCCAAGGAGACTCTACATGTGTTCCATGTCTCCTTCCTGGAATTTTCCCTGCCTAAGAATTCTATTCCAATTAGCTTGTGCTTTCTCCCCTGTCCCAGGAAAGAATGTGTGGCCATGATACATGCAGTATGTGTTACATTTTATTCCCACATTCATCAAAGTCATCTATGGTGCCTGTGTATCGAGGTCGTATCTAGGGTAGGGCAGGCAGGGCACATGCCCTGGGCACCACTTGAAGGGGGGCACCATTTTAAAAAATAATTATTTTTTTAAAATGGCGGCTGAAAACAAAATGGCACCGCACATGCTCAAATGGCCTCTGTGAGGCCCTAGGCCATGCCAGGCCTCACAGAGGCCATTTGAGCATGCGCGGTGGCCATTTTGTTTTCAGCAGCCATTTTTTAAAAAATTATTATTTTTTAAAATGGCCACTGCACATTCTCAAATGGTGCCTGCGAGGCCCTAGAGGCCAGAGGGGGGAGGGGGAACCTTTGCAGAACCCCCACGGCCTTTAGGAAGCCCCCCGAAGGGGCTACAGTTAAAAAAAATTAAAAATTTAATATAATATAAGTCACTGTACACATATTCAGTTTGGCACTATATACAGAGAATCAGCATTCCCTGTCCAGCATCTTTTGGTCTGGCTATGTCCACTGCTAAATAGTTTTTGAAATATTAAAAGATTAACGAGCTTGACTTGTATTTTTTAAGCAGATATTATGGTAAAGTTATCTGAAAGATGGGTGTTGGATGTTTGGACAGGGGGCGCAATTTCAGTGCTTGCCCTAGGCGCTATTTACCCTAGATACGCCTCTGCTGTGTATTGAGAAGAGTATGATGGGCAGGAGGAGGTCCCCACAAGCCTTTCCTTTCCTTTTGTACAGTTACAGAGCTACTGCTTCAGGCTCAGGGCTATGCGGGTGTGGCATTAGAGAGAAAGCTGCTTCTTGTCGGAAAAAAGAGAGAGATCTTCTGTACAAACTCCAAGTGCTTGAAGCTGTAGTCTAAATGGCATTCCGAACTCTTAGAAATAGCCTAATATGCCATGTCCCATGAACACTACCAAAAGCTTCCAGGTGTCCTCTCTTTTGTGTTGCTAAGGGAACCCGGGGAAATGTGCTATAATTGTACCAATGAAGACTGCGATAGACAGAGAGGGAGAGTGTGTGTATAATACTTGTGACACTGATTGCCTGATGAAATATTTTGCTTTTTTTCAGATAATTGCCCCCTTCAGAGGCACATGAAGCGCGATCGCTTTTAAGAGATTATTAACTCTGACACAACTGTGCCCATTAACGAAATACCAAAATATAAATTGTTCCCAACACAGAGATTAATGATGTTTCTGTTCTCCACGGCATTCTGTAAATACAAATAAATCTCCAAAGAATAATCAGGTGCCATTAAAAAGGATGATACTTGAATCAAAAAGCAAACCAGAAGCTTAAGGCCACAGTTGTGGTTCATTTGCAGGCTAAATAAGGAGAGACCTGGGTGGTGATGCTTTGGCTGCACTTAGCCTCATCTATTGCCTTCTGCATTTTTAGTAGCTGCATTTTAGTAGCTGCATTTTTCCAAAGAGAAGGTTGTCACTATTATGGTAGGAAGGAGGCAAAACGATCCCCAGAGCCAGCACCAGTGTTGTCAGTTCATGTTAAAAGCCCTATATGCTCCATGTTGAAATAAGAGCATCTCCTTCTCTGTTTGTTTTCAGGAAGACCCTCAAGATGCACCTGGTCTCGCAGGCTTTTAACTGGAATTAATTTTAATAATCTGTTTTAACAACTTGTTCGATGAGATTGTTTTTATTGCATTTTGTGGATTTTTAATCTGTTTTTACTTTTTTCTATTGTTTTAAATTTTGTACACTGCCTAGAGACAGAGGTGTACCTAGGTAATTTTGGAGCCTGGACCTAAAGGCCTTTGGAGGCCCCCCTCCCCTGCAAATTATCTTATCATCATGCTCTGCCAGGTGACTACACCACCCAGGGAAGACTAAAGAGGATTGGGGGGGCCCCAGGGGCTGGGGAGGCCCTGGACTTCAGCTCCAAAGTCCAGGGGTAAGAGCACCTCTGCTAGAGATATACATATCAGGCAGTATAAAAATTAGATAGATAGATAGATAGATAGATAGATAGATAGATAGATAGATAGATAGAAGTTTTGTCCCCACCTCTCATTTTGCATTGCTTTCTTCAACCATACCTTCATCACCCAATAGGGCAGTTCACACAACCATAAAATGGATGGGAGAGGAGTCCTATCCAGTTTGGGGTGTTGGGCACACTCCCATTTCTTAATCTGGAGTTAGATAAAAATAAGGTAGGAAACAGGCAGCTCTGCCATATGTCAAGCTCCAGCTGGGTAGGAGGAGCACATCCTACCCAGATTCTGTCCCCAGCCTCTGAATGAGGCAGGCAGAAAACCCATCCTACCCAGCTGAGACTTGACAGATGATCAAGCTCCCTGCCTCCTACCTTGTTTTTCTCTAACATTCAATCTCAAAAAAAGAGTGCCCTCAGCTCCCGAAACTGGGTAGGTCATTTCACACACAGTTTATGGTCGTGTGAACTGCCCTAATGTTTGCTTAAGTCCCTATTTTTCAGCACTCTGCCCACTCTTTCTTGCTTTCTTTAGCCACCTTGAATCTATGCCACATTTCATCTTCTGTGCCGCTCTTCACCTACTCATTAGGCTCTGGTCCCTTAGTTTCCTTACTTCTTTGGACTCTCTTCCAACTTAGCATTTAATTCCTCTGTCCTTCTTTCACATATCAATATGTGTTTCCCCTACTAAACTGACTTTACATGTCACCTTGTGTGACTGTATTATTTTGAACATTCTACTGCTGACAACTTCTCACAGCAGATAAAATGTTTATGAACATTCTGTGACAACACATCTCTGCCAATAGATACTGGATTTTTTTATTACCATCACTGCCACAACTTAGCAGAACTGCTAGAACTAGCATTTCTAGAGTCAGTTAAATACATATGAAGGAATACCTTGTACTTGTACTAATGTAATGACATATGGGATTCCTTTCTGGAGTGCTTTGACTACAACAGAATTGCACAAAATTAACACTTGTTGTAACACAGTAATCTGAGTCTTTGATCAGCTGACACACATAAATTTATTCCTTTTCCTACTCTTACCTCCTTTTAATCTTATTGTTCCATTTCTTTCTGCTTACCTAGTCAAAAACAGAAGACTAGATATTCAATGGCTGCCATACTATGCAATGCAAGGAAAATCTTGCAACATTTCATTGTGTAATTGCAAAAATTGCACAAAATGGAAATAACTGGATTACTCTTGTGCAATTTCTGCATTGTGCAACTTTTGAAGTTGTGCAATTGCACAAATGCAATGTTGCAATGTGTTCTTTGTATCATGCTGTATGCCAGCCAGTAATTCTAATGGGCTAAAATACTGTGCAGTGGTACATTAGTCTAGTAATGTTGCATATATGCAAGTTGCACAAGTCCCACAAATGCAAAATTTGCACAAATTATATTGCACAAGAGTAAGCCCATTATTTTCAATGGGCTTACTCCTGTGTAACATCATTTGCTCAACTTGCATGCATTGGAACATAGGAAGCTGCCATATACTGAGTCAGACCATTGGTCTACCTAGCTCAGTATTGTCTTCACAGACTGGCAGCGGTTGCAGGAAGGAATCTCTCTCAGCCCTATCTTGGAGGAGCCAGGGAGGGAACTTGAAACCCTCTGCTCTTCCCAGAGCAGCTCCATCCCGAGGGGAATATCTTACAGTGCTCACACTGCTAGTCTCCCATTCATATGCAACCAGGGTGGACCCTGCTTAGCTAAGGGGACAAATCATGCTTGCTACCACAAGACCAGCTCTCCTCTCCAGCATGCATGCAGGCTGGCATACCATTGGGCAGTATGTCAGCCATCATTTGTGGCCAGTTCTCCCATGAATAGTTTTGTACAGCTCCAAAGAATAGTACTGTATATAAATATATTCCATAACTTTGAGATTTTAGTTGTAATTCTATTCCATTGCTATCATGTATTATTTTAGATAATGAAAAATCTCATTATATTACTGTAAAAAGCACTGCATAGAGCATTATAGTACAGATAACTGATAATGCATTTATGGGCAATTTTAAAGGGATGAGGAAGAGAGGAAACTTAACTCTTCCCCAATGGAGTCAGTGTGCAAATTACTTAACTTACCTTGCAATATTTCTTACTGTACAACACATTAAGCATCTAGTTTCTATTAGGGCTAATGCAATCATTGGGAACTAGAATACTTATATCAAGAGTAAGAAAGGTTGGCGAGCAATTGTAAACTTAGCTGAATGGCTGTAGCTGAAACTTCAGAGGCCTCTGATTCTCTCTTGTGTCCAGATCATCCAACTTTGTAAGATGACAACAACCGACAGTCTGAATGAAAATAGCCCCAATCCAGCAAGTGTGAGCCAAACTCAAAATCAGGTTTCTGTGGCCAATCCCTCTTGCTGGATTGGGATCCAACTCTTTCCCATTTAAATCAACAGGTCTTAAACGTGCCTCGCTTTGCCATCTACTTCTACATTCATGCCTTCTATACTTTGCCTCACAAAAAATAGCTGCATTAATCCATAGTATATTATGGCACACAAGACTTCAGCCTAAAAACAGAAACTGCTTCTGCCACTTGCTCTGCCCCAAATCTTGAAACCTTTGGGGAACCTAATAATGTCAGCTATATTTTGACTGCATCTGTCTTAAAGTACATGCGTCTTTATGTGACAAACACATAGATAAATCTGGTGTTGACTATTTCTGTATTGTAGCTAAAAGGATCTACACCATATCACTTGGCCAGCTTAGTGCTATCCACAGAGATCAAAAGAGCAGATTTGAGTCAGAAACAAAACTAAACATTTCTAAGTTGCCAGCCACAAAAACAAAACAGAAAATCTTCACTGATTGCTGCAAGTGTTATGGATGCATGGTTGACATCACAGCAGTATGTCTTGGAAGTTTGCATCATGCTTGAATAAACCAGCTCTATTCGCAGTTTTAATGAGGGTGGAATTGTCATCCAAGAGTTCTAATGTTAGGCCGTTGGGTGATTTAATAGAGAAGTTTTCTTTTTCTTTTTTAATGGGTAAGATATAAACTATATCATTCTCTAATACATATATTTCAGCACTCAAAGAGGTTGTCTTGTTGTTGTTACTGCTTCCAGTTTATGAACTCGAATCTGACTGCCCATTTCTATTTCCATTCTTCTACTATTCAAAATGGCTTGATCTCTCTGGGTTTCTCTGTAGCCTGGGCCTTGACGGTGAAAAGTAGGGTCTTGATAAGCAACAGGTTCTGGTGGTGACCAGTGACCAATCAAGAGGGGGGAGAGAAAGGGGGACACTTTACCAAAACCAAGAGGACTTGGAGCTTGCTTACCACTTCCCATGAGGAACAAACTGAGCCTAAATATGGATCATACTCAATAATGTCAATTCAAGCTTAGTTCCCTGTTTGAAGTGTCCCCACTTCCTGTGTGAGAGACATGGACCCAGTTCATACAAAACGGGAAACCAGAGGTCCCTTCACCTCCGGTTCCCAAACCGGAATGTACAGAATGGGGAAATAGTTACAAAAATAAACAGTTTTAAAAATTGACCCAGAGAATTGACTTTTGGTTCTCTATAAGATTCATCTGCTCAGCCTCCAGTTTGCCTTTGCCAGTGTTATTTACAAACTCTGGCACACAGTTTTACCTCTCTAAAACCAGAGTTAAGTGAGGAAGCTCCTCCCTCGCTCCAGCTCCTATTGGCTGTGCAGGCTGTCCTTCAGGAAAGAAGGAAGCCTGCACAGCCAGCTCCCCCCACCTCTCTGCAGTCTCACTGACTGCAGAGAGACTGTTCTCCCAGATGTACAAATGCATATGGGAGAGCAGGGGGATGGGGTGCGGAACCGTGAGTCTACTGCATTATGTATGACCTAGGACAAAGAATGTGCCTCCTTATGTGGCATGCCTTCTCAGTACTTCAAGTCTCAGCGTTCATGAGTTCACATTGACATTTCATATGTACAGGCAGAGCTGCCAATAGGATATGGCAACTGGAGGGAGAGATATGCACCATAATTATATTGAAATCCCACAGACAGTGGGAGTCAGTGCTGCTGAAAGGTTTTACAGGCCCCAGAACATATGGGAATCAATGAGTTACACCTCTGGTAGTCTCCAGAGAGCACTGAAGAACTGACACTAGATCCCAGGAACAGGGAACCGTGTTTAAAAGGCAACTGTCACATATTCAGCATTAATGTACATGCATATCCTACTCCCATGACTGTTTATAAATACAAACCAGGCAGTCAGAAACATTAAGGCGTCATAACCAGATCCAAAAGGACCTAAAGAAGCTAAAGAACTGCAATCAATCCTATAATCTTTCAAAATAGGGCCTTTTGTGGGAGAAGGAGTAAGGGGCTATGCCATTAGTTTGATCCAGGCCCAGATAAATGATGCTTGGACACTTCTAGTGACCATAATGGGTCACAACTATCTGCCCAGGAAAAAAGGTACAGGTTGTGACATTTCAGTTTGGTCAAAGAAAGTTGGCTGGAAAAGATTAAGAGGTTGTCAGAAATGGCTTCTTGCTTGACTGAAGTTGTTTTGGGAGTTGCACTGCCAGCCTATGTTCCTGCTTGCTTGCTTAGGTTAGTTCGGAGTGGCAGAAGAAGACTCATTAAAGGCAAGCCAAGAATCCTGGTTCAACTCCGTGTAGAAGAAGGGTCGTGCTCTGCCTACTGTATAGTAGTAAGGCGAATGCATGATCCATGTGACATATGGACAATTGTGTGAATAGTGCAGTAGAGGCTTTCACTCAAGAAGTCTGTTGGACATCTACTTGAAATGGTGCAATGACATCCTTAAAGGGAGGGTCTGCAAACGCTTTCTTTGCCAGGATCTTGCCACAGCTTTTATTTGATTAGTCTTGCTGTATCTAACAATATTGGTGTTTGTAGCAGTAACAAACATTGCTATGGCTTACATATCCTCTAACATTTCACCAGTGAAAATAGAGACATGCCTGTGAATGTGTATGCAGTGTGGCCCAGCAACCTAAGAGGCAAGGTGTACAGTTCTGACTACAAGCATTGTAGTCTAATTGCTGCAAATAAAAAGCAGATAATGTGCATGCAGAGCACATTATTCCAGATTACCAAAGCAGATGAGTCAAACCCATGCCCACCCTCCAGCAATTTGCAGGTGAAAATAAGGATACATTTGTAACAACCAACTCTCACCCCAAGAATTGCTGTCCAAGCCACCCCCCCCATTTCATATTGGGGACTCCTGAATTCCATCTGCTGCATGCTCTGAACTGCAAGTGCCTTAGTGTTGTGCACCCATTTACATGCAGGAGCACTAGTCACAATGCATCTACCTGCTCAGTTGAATGTAATTTCTAAAGACTGGGGAGAGAGCCAAACCCTGAAAAATGCAACTCTAGCAATTCACATGAAAAAAAAAATTAAACAGTTTCCCCAAGAAACAAAAACAGGGAGAACAATAACAACAACAATAACGATAACTTTAATAATCAATAGGGACAAAATAGGGACGGTGGCTGACATACTGTACAACGTTCTCTCTGCCTTTTGGCAGAATGTGCATGCAGTTGTGCAGAAGCACTCTTATGCAAAATGCAAGAATTGCACAAATCCAGCTGTGTGATGGACTGCCATTGGAAACAATGGCTGTCCATCTTGTAGCTGCATTTGTACCATTCTTGCATTTTGCATAAGAGTGCTCCTGTGCAACTGTGGGCATGTTCCATTAAAAGGCAGGCTGAACATTGTGCAGACTATCAGCCAGTGATTTCTCAGGGATAGAATAGAGACTATTCCTGATAAATAGGGACAGTTGGAGCCTATGTGTTTATATGAAAATAGGACAGATAATATTCGGTGATGGCAGATTCATTCTTCATCCCTTATATTTCCCCCCCAGTAGAAATCTTCTTGGTCTTGGCCCAGAGGGATGATCTAAAAAATAAAAGTTCCTCCCCCACTTTTCCCAGCTGGACACAAAAGATCAAGGACAAACTATTTCACAGCCCTTTATGTGGTTAGTGGTTGTGAATGAGTGAGAGTCTAGGGAATCCTAGATTCTATTTGTAGCTGACCTTGGAACAATTATTTAACCTTCAGAGCAGCCTAGCTGGAAAAACTGGGTGGGGAGAAAAGTGCCCTGTGATAATCTTGTGCTCCGCTGGGTAAAACACTCATGCATGCATATTTGCACATCCTTCAAACAATGCCATCTAGGATTCGATTCATACAAGGAAATGTGGAATGCCTGAAAATTAGATTTCACATCAGATTTCCTTCTCTTTCATCAAGGCAGTAATCATGTTTATTACAGGGCTTGCACAGGAGGAGAAATACGTCCGTAGCTGTATGGAAATAAACATATCTGAGACTTTGCTACAGGGCAGGGGCATCCAGAATGACCACTTCGCTGTTTTCATTTTGCTTTGCTGTTGCTTATGGAACTGACAAATGTGCTAATACAATCCTCTCACTGGATCATACCACCTCTGAAATTAAGTGCTGTGTGTGTGTTGGGGGTGGTCCTTGTTTGAAAACAGCAATTGCCAAAAGGTCCCTGCAAGTATAATGTCAACACATGGAGAATCTTTCTGCCTTTGCTGTCTCATTCACACCTTAGCTTTCCTTTTACAAGGAGGTTTTAACTTAGCTTGGCTCTCATCTTGCATGTTTGTTCTAGAGGTAGTACAGAACTATGAGGGGGACTGTGTGCAGTGCACCTCCCTGCATGTTTGGATCTGGTAATATCACTCCCTTTAATAGGCCTTACGTGCAGATTGGGAGAAAGAGGGCAAGAGGGAGTTCTTGCAAACTGGAGTAACCTCTCCCCCCACTCTCCAAACGTCACAAGCATTCCAACAACTAAAAACTATGCATGTGTACTGCCCTCATGTTAGGAACATAGGAAACTGCCATATACTGAGTCAGACCATTGGTCTATCTAGCTCAGTATTGTCTTCACAGACTGGCAGCGGCTTCTCCAAGGTTGCAGGCAGGAATCTCTCTCAGCCCTATCTTGGAGAAGCCAGGGAAGGAAATTGAAGCCTTCTGCTCTTCCCAGAGTGGCTCCATCCCCTGAGGGGAATATCTTGCAGTGCTCACACATCAAGTCTCCCATTCAGATGCAACCAGGGCAGACCCTGCTTAGCTATGGGGACAAGTCATGCTTACTAGCACAAGACCAGCTCTTGTGGTCATGTTGCTATGGACCTGGAAGCAGAGAGCAATGTCCAAGGGCAAGCCTTCCCCTGCCAGGTGGCTTTCAGTCCTGCTGCTGGCTTCCCTTCAGCCTGAGGCCTAAGGGACAGGAAAGCTGGCTTGAGAGAGATGTGGTCCCTAAGGCATGGCTCACCAAGTCCAATTTCCCCCTCAGTCGGATCCCTTAAGCCAGTGTTTTTCATTGTAAGTTCCCTGCAACCCGAGTATCCACAGTTGGTGAGGGTTTTTTGTGCTTTGGGGCAGGTTCAGCTATTTGAAGGGGAGGTTTCAGAGGTTCAATCTGGTCATTCCTCTTGGTGACCCTTGCAGACCTTGCTGTTCCTTGCCAATTTAAAATACCTTTGAGTGATTTGCGGGGGGGGGGGTCAAAAATTTTCCAGAGGTCCAATCTGCTCATTCTTCTTGGTGACTCCTGGTGACATTAAGGATTTTTGGAGATTTTTTAGCAATTTTAAAAAATTTATTATTTTTCACTTTATTTTTAGATCTTTTTGTGGTCACAGTTCTCCTAACCCCGTTTCCCATAGACTTTAATGCCTCACCAACCATGAATTTGCCAGTGGTGAGGTTTTGCCAGAATAGAACCCTAGCAGTTGGCAAGGGATGACTGTACAAGGAAGGGGAGAACTGGACTGGGTTCCCTGCCCATGAAGCCCAAGGGCATCTTTCAACATTCATCAAGGAAGTAAGGCACACAGAGGTGCGGGGTGGGAGGGAAGAATGTTAATGGGAAGACCTGGGTGAGGAGGAGAGGGAGCGAAGAAAGAAAGTGAACATAGATGTTGGATAAGGGTAGGAGGGAGCCCAATTTAACCTTCCAAAAATCCTTTGAATGGTGAAGAGACCAGGATGAAGGGGGTGGGAACTGGCCTCAGAAAATGCTGGAGTCAAATCTGCACCAAATCCTTCCTTCTCATAGTGAATTCAATGGCCATCTGGCCAAAGGAGTGAGGGAACAAGCTTGCTGGTTCAAAAAGAGGAGTGGCAGGCTGAGACCATCTCCAGAACTAGCACCATGGAACAAAGGCTAGCCTCATAATGAGGCCAAGTAAGCTGATGTGGGGATGAGGCAGCTCCCTGTGGGTTGATGTGGGGATGAGGCAATCAGCTCCCCTGATTGCCTCCCCTGCTGTCTTCCTACATCCCTCATCCACTTCTGCTGCCACTTGCCTCAGTAGCAATGCACAGGCGGTGATTTCATCCTCTTCCTCAGGATGTTATTTGAAAAGGAGGACGGAGAGGAAGGGGTAATGTGGAGGAGGGGAAAGTGTTGGGCCAGAGGGTCTCTGGGTAGATGCTCTAGCTCAGGGGTGGGGAACCTTGGCACTCCAGCTGTTGTTGAACTACAACTCCCATCATCCCCAGCCACAATTAGGATGGTGGGAGTTGTAGTTCAAAAACAGCTGGAGTGCCAAGGTTCCCCACCCCTGCTCTAGCTCATCCCTCTCTTCTCCTCTCCTCTAAAATTATGGGCAACTTTGAGACTTCATAAAAGTAGCGTGCATGCATGTGCACACACACTCTCTCTCACACACATTATGAGAAAGTGAAGTTTCCTCCTGCTGAATTCCAAATGATTAGATAAAAATGCATCATAATCTGGGTGTGCCCTTGAAACAAGGGTGTAAAGCTCTGCTAATGTTTTTAATTATTACCATTCTTTAAAAAAGAAAAAGGAAAAAACCACCACCACCAATTCATTCTTGTTATGGAAGCTAAAGTACATTCCTGTACAATTCATCACACCACAAACCAATTTGTATGCAAGGCCATTTGGACAGAATTTGGTATAAATCATATGACTTTTGCCTTTCTGGCTTGGGTTCTCTAGCATCAGGTAGATTCTATGCTTTTCTGCATCCTGCCCAGCCCTGCTTACATTTAAACTGCCATTCCCTGCGTGTTGTTGCTAAATATAGATCAGATTGGCAGGAGAGTTCCTGCTGCCTGGACTGGGCTCCTAATCTTATGCTTCTCACACTCCTAATATGGTAGAGAGCTGCAGCCAATCACGAGCCGGGTGATGACTCTATCAGGCAAAGTGGGTTTGCTGTGCTGTATCACCCCTCCCCCCAACTTCCAGCTTAACCACTCCACAGGAAGCACAACAGCAGCAGCAACGACAACAAAAGCCTCTGCAGCTGCATTAACCTTATTTTGTTGTCCCACCAGATTGTCTTCCTGATTAACGGGCTGTTTCTAGCAAGTGCATGGATTTGTGAGTCTGTGAGCGAGCCCCAAAGTGAGTAATCAAGGCTATCATTCCAGCTGAGTAACATCCACAAGTCAAGTGCAGGCATGATGTATAACCATACATCATCCCTGCACTTGACTTGTGGAGGTTATGTATGCAGTCACCCCTGCTCTGTGTTGTTTGTGGTGCATATTGTATGTGGAAGTGACCCAAAGCACTGCAGGCCCAGTCTCCTCTGGGCTAGAGAGCCAGTCTTGTGGAAGCAAGCATGAATCGTCCCCTTTGCTAAGCAGGGTTCACCTTGGTTTGCATTTGGATGGGTGACTACATGTGAGCACCGTCTGTTGTAAGCTATTCCTTTTAGGGAACAGGGCCATAGCTCAGTGGAAGAGCATCTGCTAGCAAGCAGAAGATCCCAAGTTCAATCCCTAGCATCTCCAGGGACTGAAGCCACTGCCAGCTGCCTGAGCTAGATGGACCAATGGTCTGACTTGACATAAGGTAGCTTTCTGTGTTCCTATGCTTCTCTGTTAACTGCAGCATTGGCACTTGCAGAGAGTTAAGAGTTGGGTTAATGCTGAATTGTCTCACGCTGCATCATACATCTTTACAGGCATAGGGAACCATTGTGATGATGCCAAGCTGTCAGACACAGAGAAAAAGCACACCTGACCCCACACCTTTTTCTGAGGCTGCAGGAGGAAAATGTAACATTGCTTCGAACAGAGTTATAATTTTGCTTTGTCTGTAACCATATGAGTTTTAGAACAATGACTCCACACACCCACTATCTTTCCTCTGCTTTGCTTTTTTTTGACATCTATGAAGGTTGCAACCCAGGAAGCCATTAACATCCATTGAAACAGTATTGCCATTCTTTTCAAATAAACGCTCACACTGTATAAAGAATGGAGCATGAATGGACTGTGCATGAGCATTTGGACATTAAATCTGAGCTGCTTTCTACACCAAAACAAATTTCCCCTTGAGGAATTCTTGCCTCAGTGAATGCCTCTCTGCAATGCCCAGTTCTCAAATAAGGCCTCAAACAATAACTTAGAATGAAAACAAATGTTATAAGTATTTGTTTTGTATTTATTTTGTACAATATTCCTCAGGTTTCCAGACAGATGTACTTACTAAGTAAGTCTGAAACTAATGTTTGCATCACATGAGGTTCGAGATATACTTGCTAGGTTGCAAACCATCATGTTATAGCTCTTTACTTTATCATCCAGTTCCAGTAAATATGAACATAAAAATAAATGTGTTTGCTGCTACCAATTTCGGTTTAGAACATGAGTGTAAAACATATAATCAACTGCTTTTGTAGGATATTTTAATGATTATGTTTTGTCTTCAAACATTTTCACGTTCCTAGTTGGATAACCTTTAATGGATAGCTTCCCGTTTTCATATAGATACTCAGTTTATCTTTGACAGTAATGGACATTTCCACATGGTTTAGTGTGGGATTGTCAAACTTTGTCCACTCACTGGCTGACATACTGTGCAATGTTCCATTTGTCTGTTAGCGGAATGTGTGCACAATTGTGCAAAAGCATGGATGGCCATTGGAAATAATGACTGTCCATTGTACAACTGTATTTGCACAATAGTGCTCTTGCACAACTGTGCACACATTCCATTAAAAGGCAGATGGACCATTGTGTAGAATGCCAACCACTCTTTACAGGAGGTTCACATGACATCCTCATCCACCCATTGTCCACCTGTATTTACCCCTCTTTTAAACAGTTAAATTGTACCTGGCTTTTTCAAGAACAGCAGTACAGCAACACAATGACTGCATGTGCATACTATTTTTTGTCCTACTGTTCTTTCTCTTTAGAGACAGCCACAACTAAAACAGGAGGGGTAAAGAGGGAGGGTCAATCTACTGTGTCCCCAAAGCATTCTAGGATTTTTGCCAAATAAAGAGCTTGCAAATAAGTGTAAGGTGAGATTTTACTGAGCATCCAGGCATGCCCACAGATTCCCATTGTCTTTTCCTGAAGGATCTAATGGGGAGATCACAAAAGCAGAAGGTTCCTGGTGTGATTTCTGCAGCTCCACCTGCTGGCCAGCTCTTGCTTTCTATGATTAACCCACCAATTTCCAAATTACTCTTCTGGTGAATGTAAGTTAATCACGGAAACCAAGAGCTGACCAGCAGGGAGCCTGTTCCCCATGTGACTTCCCCATCAGATCCCATAGAAAACAACAACAATAAGAATATGTGGTAGTATCTGGATGCCCAGTAAACTCTCATTTTATACTTATTCACAAGCTCCTTTCAAAGCAATTCTTATTGATGTCTGGAGAACCCCTATATATACTGCTGTATGGAAAGAATTCTGCACATGACTGCAGATGGAAAGGCTATGACTGGCTGGTGCTACAAGGAGCATGTCTGCAAATGCCCACAATGAGATGCTCAAAATTTATATTAAGTTGCAATCACCAAGCTACTTAAGTTGCATTTTAAATGTCACAAGCCTATTAACACAAAATCTCAAAAGCAAATTCAACCAATATTGCACTAGATCTCTTATTATTTTTGTGCTTTATCTCTTCTGAAAAGTTTCACTCTTATTATATTTATTTTTATTTATTCATTTTATTTGTATACCACCCTTTCCAAAATGGCTCAGGGCGGTTTACAATTAAAACAAACCACTAAAACAGTAAAGAGCTAAAACAAATTTAAAAAAAACATAACAATTAACAATTTAAAAACATTTTAAAACAACAATTAAACAATTACAGTTATTAAAAACCCCAAAATCAGTTTTTTAATTTAAAAATAAACCAGATATTAAAACCCCCCAAATTTAGGAAGCTGAGAAAGCTTGGGTGAAAAGATGGGTTTTCAGGTGTTTTTTGAAAATTGCCAGAGATGGGGAGGATCGTATCTCAGTAGGGAGTGCATTCCACAATCTTGGGGCAGCGACCGAGAAGGCCCGTCTCTGTGTAGCCACCAAACGATTTGGCAGTAACTGGAAACGGACCTCTTCAGATGACCTCAATGGGCGGTGGGGCTTGTCTTAGATGCTCTCTTAGATACCCAGGGCCTAAGCCATTTAGGGCTTTGTAAGTTATAACTAGCACTTTGTATTTTGTCCGGGAACCTGTTGGGAGCCAGTGTAGCTTCATCAACAGAGGAGTAATGTGGTCTCTCTGAGATGACCCAGAGACCAACCTGGCTGCCGCGTTCTGCACCAACTGAAGTTTCCGGACTATGCACAAAGGCAGCCCCATGCAGAGCGCATTACAAAAGTCAAGTCTGGAGGTTACCAACAGATGTACCACAGTTTTGAGGTCATTGATCTCGAGAAACGGGCGCAGCTGGCGTATCAGCCGGAGCTTAACTGAATAGTATTTCTATTCTTAGCTAGGTTTGCTCCTCTTTGATTTTCCGTCTTTCCCCCCAATTGTTTTTTCAGTAGTCATGTGTGTCATCTAACATTCTGCATCTTACATCCCACAGAGGGAGATGTAAGATGGCTGCAGTATTGGCTCAATATGAAACATGCCCATAGGAGAGATTCATTTGGGCAACAACCAGATTGACTGTAAGTAGTCTGATAGGAACAAATTAGTGTGGCTGCAAGTGGTAACATTTACCTATCTAATTAACGCTGCAAGACAACTAACTCACACAGCATGCCCCTCAGTGCCTCCCTCTAGATATGCCATCTGTTGGCCAAACAATTATTTATGAATCCAAAATTGTGCCTGCAATTCACTAGAGAACAAGTCTGGCTGAAAAAAGGGCCCGGATTATTTCTCTCTTTGTGACAGATCTTTTTTTAAAAAATGTTCATTTCTGCATGTGGTTCACGGCCTTCTGAGCCAAGTCTTCATACCTTGGGAAAGTAGAAGACTGAGAAAAGAACAAGATCATATTCTTGAATACAACTGTATTCAGGCTGGAACTAACTGAACCTAATAGCTTCCATAATTCATAACCTTTAAGGCTACTGACAAATAGCTTCCTCTTTGGATATTCAAACACATATAGACATTTGAGGCAATTGTGACCATTTGTGCTCCCCTTCAAGTGTCTAGCTCATTAATGGTTTATTCCTCCCTCAATGAGTAAATTAATGAATAGCTGTTTCATGGCCAAAAGAAAAATTGGCCTAGATTCTATTTTTAAAAGGCACGGAAAATTCAGCTAAAATATCAAAGGATATTTTAGCCTTTCATAAAAAAAAGAAGATGAAAAAACTCAAGAAAAAACTTTTCTCCTTTTGGTTTCTTTTATGGTGGGATAGCATTATACTGTGTTTTTAATAGGCCATGGAACAATGGACAAAATGGCCAGTGTAGGTTTATGAATGCTGGCACCTCAGCTGAATTAGCTGAAAATTACTAGTTTCCACTCCTTGATGGACACTGGCTGTAATCCACCTTCCATTAAAGTCAATGTGATTGATTTTAATGAGAAAAATTACAGCCTCTATTCTTTAGCTGTTCTGCATAGCTGGCCTTCAGTGTGTATTACTCCATTTATCAATCCAGCCTTCCTGTTTGGTATCGGTGTCCATTTTGTTTCAAATAAACATGTTGCTTTTATATCTCTCCCTAAAAAGCAAACAACTCAACAAACTGGAATTCATGGCATTAAGAATTTGCTTTTTAAAAACCTATTTAAAAAATTCCTCTTAAACTATTTAGGAATGAAGAAACAAAAATTATTTTATTCAAAATATGTTTACAGAACAGGACTTTAAACAAATATTCTAAAATGCAATCCTAAGTAAAATGTTTCATAGGAAGTATTATGGGGCTATAAGCATCAATGCCACAGTAGTGCCTCCCTCAGGAATGCTAATAAATACCAACGGAGCTTTCAGGGTCAGATCTGGGAAGTACTATAGCTGAGTTCAGGTGTTATCAAGACTTGTGGATAATATATACAGTATACTCATGTATAACATCCCTGAAAGTGCACTTGCATGTTGCCACACTGATGCATTCTGTAGCTCTGCCCCTACTGTCCACAGTTACAGCGTTTTCCTGCCAAGCCAAATGCTGTACTTCTGGGGAGATTATTTCCATGACTGGAAGGCTTGGACACCCTGCATCATGGAAAGAATCTCTCCAGGAGTACAGCATTTGTCTCTGCAGACAAACGCTGTGGCCGTGAATTGAAGAGGGATGGGACTTCTAAGCAGACAGTGTGCAGGTAGGGTTTACAAGGGTGCTCTCCGGGACGCTGTAGATGGGTACAGTACCCCCCGTTTTGATAATGCATGAAGAGCTGTTTGCATGCATAAACAAA
This sequence comes from Hemicordylus capensis, assembly GCF_027244095.1. Classification (NCBI taxonomy): domain Eukaryota; kingdom Metazoa; phylum Chordata; class Lepidosauria; order Squamata; family Cordylidae; genus Hemicordylus; species Hemicordylus capensis. The sequence goes on along the minus strand of NC_069661.1, from coordinate 187,825,346 downwards.
CTCTTTTCAGGCAAGCCTCACAAAATATTTACATAAAAATATTTTTAAAATACGTGTGTGCATGTGTGTGTGTGAGTGTGCGTGTGTGTACACACACACACACACATCAAAGGCAGCAGCAGAAAATCTTTTTAAAAGCTGATCTTTTCATACTTCACTCTTCATTCAGATTATCTGACAACCTGTTCTGCTTAGAGAAGTAATGTTAGAGCAAGATGTAGGGCTGACTAAAGGTTCCAGGTGGTCCTCAGCAACTGCCCTCAATGCCCCCCCCATCTTCTACCACCACCGTATGAAGGGCAAATAAACTGGTCTCAGGGATCAGCACACATAGCACAGGAACTGCCATTTTTGACATTGCTATTGTCATATGCATATCTGCATAACTGAATTCACTGAAATGTAAGTGTATTCATTTTCTCATTGTGTAACACTGAAGCTCTGCACAAAGAAATCTGTACATCATGGCAAAAGCAACATTCAAAGAGCAACCACCAAAAACATCTGGCAAATTAAAATCCGGCTGTTCTTTATTACCTACTGCAGTCTGCAAAGCTCCATAATGTCACACTGTTGAGTGTTTACCCTCAGGGGGCTTGTCAGTCCCTGAGCTTTGAGGACAAGAGTTTGTCTTGAATTTGAGGTCTAGTGACATTGAAGCCGCTACCATTTCTGCCAGACACCTCTTACAATCATGAGAAAGTAGCAATCCTGTAGAGCCACACTAATCAATGTTGCCAGTGCTTCAGCATATCAAAGCCGAGTGCATTCTCATTAACATCCTTTTAAACATCACTCAGCTGCCAGATTTACAAAAAGGTGGAAAAAACAAATGTAGATGGGAGGGAGTATCTGAAGACACTGTCTGCAAATGAAAGAGGGTGATTTGCTGACAAATGGTTCAGAAAATGACAGGATGAGAAGAGAGCAGATTTCAGCCATGAGGCATAATCTAAGCTTCATTTTGTTGTAGCTTAAGTGAAGGTAAGAGCCAATTATTTGGTAGTCAGGATTAAGGATAAAAGAACAGGACAATGGAGAAGGAGACAGCTGTACATTTTTCCTTAGAGAAGCAAATTGTCAGAGAGGATGGAGAGGTCAGAAAGCAAATGCTGGATAGTAAAAGAGGGATTGAAAACAAAGAGGAGTGGTTGAATATGATATTTATAGCTATAAAAGGTGTAGCATACGTTCTAGGGTATATTTTTTAAAGCAGCTCATTGGCAGTGCATGGCTTACACAGCTGATACCATGTCAGTATATGCTAAAACTCTACAATAAGTAATACCAATCATAACAGACACATGGCCAATTTGGACAAAATGTAAGGATGGGCTCCTGTCCACCCACATCCCTGCCTTCTTCTTCAGAGGAGCTGGAGGGGAAGAATGAGGAGCAAGCTGTTTCTCAACTGGAGGGTCCCCTGTCCCTCAGGACCCTTGGGAACATTTGTCCCCCACTCCCCATCCTCAATTAAAGCTATGCCCCTGAATCACAATATTAAAGAGTTGTTCAGACAATCCTCAGTAATAGACCTAGGAAGATACATTTGAGAGAAAAGAACTTCTTGTGCCTGAGGCACTGCATCCATTCAAATTAGATTAATCTTGTCTACAGCTTGCGCTTTACAAATGATATCAATGCCATGAATGCCCTGTTGTTACCACAGTCACTCAGAATGTAATCCAAGCTACTGAAAGAGGATCATCTGTATGACCTGTACAAGTTCCAGCTTGTAGCTGTAGAATCTTCTTGCTCCAAAATGTTTGAGATAAGGACCCATTCATTTGGTCAGTTCTGTGTCCTTATGTTGCCTCCCAAACATCCACAGGAAGCATTTGTTCAAGTAAGATCTCGTACGAACTGGGCTTTTCACAGAAGCCGTTTGGGGGGAAATTCATGTGATAAGGGCAGCTGAAAAATGTGCTGGTTCGGTCATGGCAATCACCTGCCTTAGTGGAGATTCTGGATCAGCCTAACAAGACATTCTTCCCATGAAAGTGTCCTTGGGGACACATGCAGGGAACATTGTGGGAAGAAAGAATTGACCATGTGAATCAGACTAAGGTTGAAATAAAATTGCCAAAGGTGAAAACACTAAACAAAACAATGGCTGAAATGACATGCAATGTAATGGAGCTGGAACACCCCATCTTGGGAACTGCTGTGGAGTCACAAGGCACCCCAGATGCTGTATGGCCTGTACTAACAAGCTGGAGGGGTGGAAAACAAGCCCCAGCTGCCACTCTTTTGCTGCCTTCTGGCCCCACCGTGGCTGTCATGGAACATTTGTCTGAACTGGACTTGAACTGAACTGGGCATGTTCTGTTTTGGCACCCCGAATGAGGGGCCTGGCTCGGCTCAATGTTAAGGCAGTGCAAGCCCAGTTTGAGGGTGCCATGGACTTGGGGGGGTTAAATGACAGACTTACCGCCTCTGAGGCCTCGGGGGGGTGCTTCTGTGGCCACGGAGGGATCTTTGCCGGTTCCCCGTTCCCCCACCGGCCTCCCCCCAGTCTCCCACGGACCATTTCAACCTGATTTGGAACCTTCGGCCCTCTCTGAGCTCACAGCGGCCATTTTGGAGGCCACCGCACATGCACATGGGCCATTTGCGTGGTGGCCTCCAAAACGTCCACAGTGAGTTCAGAGAGGGCCGAAGGCCTAAAAATGGGCCGAAATGGCCCGTGGGAGACCAGAGAGAGGCTGGTGGAGGGAGGGGGAACTGCCAGAGACACTCCCCCAACAGCTGCAGCAGCACCCCCGAGGACTCGGATGCAGTAAGTCTGCCATTAAAAAAACAAAACCAAGCCAGCCCTGGACTGGACCAGGAGTTTTGGCTTGACCATGAGCTGAACTGGGACCACTCGATGTCGAACCATCTTGAGGTCGAGCTGGTTTTCACATCCCTAGGGTGCATCTCCAAACAGAGCTGGGGAAGACTTCTCTCTGTTCACAGCTGCTACCAGTATTATTTTATTTATTTATTTATTACATTTATATCCCTCTCTTCCTCCAAGGAGCCCAGAGCGGTGTACTGCATACGAGTTTCTTCTCACAACAAGCCTGTGAAGTAGGTTATGCTGAGAGAGAAGTGACTGGCCCAGAGTCACCCAGCTAGTATCATGGCTGAATGGGGATTTGAACTCGGGTCTCCCCGGTCCTAGTCCAGCACTCTAACCACTACACCACGCTGGTTCTCTTTCTAAAAAGAGATGGACAATAGAATACCAGTATTAGACAATACTGATTCAAATGAAGCGATTTGGTATAAGGCAGCTTCAGATGTTCAGCATTGATGGAGGAATGTTTCTCAGGATCTTTGAATTTTTTAACCACTTTTTGAATGTGTATAAAATGGAAATATCTCATGAGATAATTATGTAAGCCATGACAATGTAACTTCATGTAATGTGGCAATCCCTCTCTTCCCAAACTACAGAACATGTGCAAAAAGCCCAAGTTGGAAAGATTCCTTAAACTGTGTAAAGGACGGACTCAAATTATCTGGGGGTGTTTCGCTTCTCCCTGAAGCCCACATCCATCACCCGCCCTTATACATTTCCTAATATCAAAGAGGTTATTTCCCTGTGTACTTTAATTACATCCTAAAGATACATCTTGTTAACTAGAGCAGGGGAATCTCCAGTGGAGCCACCCTGCAGTGATAAAGTTAAATAAGAAATCACTGGTGTGCCACAATGTATTTCATTTTCCCTTTGATATGTACGTTACAGCTTCACCTTTGATATGTACATTACACTCGTTTATAGGAGGTGGTTCCTTCCTGCTTTCTGACATTAGCAATACCTCAAGCTTGTGAGCTCATCTCCACCCATAGCTTCCACCCTCCTGAAATCAAACTGTATTACTGTACATTATCTAACAGTTCCTGAACAGCACAGCCAGTCACCATGCTTCTCAACAGATATTCCCCAAAGCAAACATTTAACAGAAGATTCTTGGTTCAGTTTGTATGTCTCACCCAGAATGGTGCAAGGCACAACAGCTTCAACCAGCAGCCTCTAAAAATTGTTCATTGTTCCTATTTTTCTGCTGACATTTTATATTCTCTTCCACTGTGAGGGACTGGATTTCGAGGGCTGTTTATCAAGCTGCATATCCTCCCCTGCCATGGAACTGTTAGCTGTATCCCCCACACAGCTGCTGTCAAATCTGTTCAGTTTTGGCTTGAGAAGACAGCTCTTGCTAGTAAACACAATGCTAAGAAAAAACTAGCAGGTTGTTTTTTTTAAAGAAGTAGAAGTGTGTAGGAAATCTTCAAGGGGAAACCAGACTTGTACACCAAGGCTAAAAATAAGAGCTATTTCACACATTCCACAGCAAGAAACCTGATGTGCAATCAAGTGTGTGGCCTGGTTCATACATAACACAAAACCGGAGGGTGGCAAACCCGCGGTTTCAATTTGGAACTGTACTGCAGACATTCATCAAACATGTCACCCTTCAACTGCAGGAGAAGATAGCCCCCCTCCCCCCCCCCCACTGCTCAGCTGCCAAGGCCAGTCCTAGCAAGGTCCATGGCCATTCTGTGGGCAAAGTGTCAGCATGTCAGCAGAGTGGCCACTATCTCGCAGGAGGCATGCTGAGCATGCTTTTGCATTTTCTGAGCATGCCGCACACCCTCGGCAGGGAAATGGCATTTAAATCCCTTTAAATGCCCTGCCCTGCCATACTATGGCAGTGCTTCTTCTGGCGGCAATGGCACCAGTGGCCCCCAATGAGCCCCGCACCTTGATAGTCCCACGCAAGCATGAATTTGGTGGGAGGGGAGTCAGGGGGGATATTTCCCTGTTACTCTGGGAGGGGAACATTGAGACCTCCTAGAAGGGGGTATGTAGATGAGGAAGAGCAAATGATGCTAGAGGTCTGTCAAACTGTTATTTAGAATGATGTTGCAAGGGGTCACCCTGCCAAAGCAGTCCATCCAGACCCAACGAACACTCTGCTCAACTGGCAGCTTGCTGAGAGGGCCAGTCTTTTGGGGAGACCAATGCAGCTGTGAGGGCACCGATCAACTCAGAGCCTGCAAGCTCACAAATTAAGCCACCCTACCCACCCATCCAATGGGTGGGGCTTGTGTGGGGCCCCCAACTTTCTATAGTAAAAGAACAGAATCTCCACAACCTTCTGACCCTTATTCCCTGTGAAGACTTGCAAGCATCCCAGGGAGATCTAGATGCACCATGTGTCATATGGCTTGGCCACATGCTTGGAGTTGGGGGAGACACTGGGGTGAACCTTCAAACCAATTCAGAATTCAAGGGCCCAGTCCAGTGTTGTGCAGTATGCAGATCTGCTGGTGCAGGGAATCACGGGAGCCCTGTTTTCAAGTGAACCCAGGACAGTGAGGTCACCGTCTTGGGGCACCGGAAAGGGTGCACATATCCACATAGGCAGAGGAGCTTGCAGGGGGCATGCTTTGGCAGCTATTCAGCAGCAGGCCACAAAGACAAAGAAAGCAGTCTCCAGGGTACCTCTCCCCACAGCTTTCCTCCATGCAGCAACCTGGCTTGATATAGAGCCCCCATGGCCTGTCACTCCCATGAGACGTGACAGATCCAAGGGAGAAATGGATGTGTTGTCATCAGGCATCATGACTGAATTTGCTTGACATTTCTCTTCCCTCCCCTCTGATGGCTCTTCTCATGAGTTGTAAGGGTATGTCTCCATGGCCTTTCATTCTTTGATGGAGCAGTATGCCCCGGGCCGGGTGATTCTCTCTTCCTACAGCAGTGTACTCCCAAAGACTGGAGCAAAACCAATTCTGGTGACCGGCCTTGCTCATGAGTAAGCCTCAGGAGTGCAAACCTACAAATGGGTAGGGGCTGGGCCCTCCCTCAATCTTTCAGTGAGAGGAAGAAAAGAGCTGGGCTGCTCTTGAATCCCTGCTTGGGGCTGCCCTTAAAATCTGGCCAAGAGCACTCCCCCCCCGCCCACACCAAACATTTGCACTAACAGGGGAGACTGGGTTCTGGGATGGACCTTTAAACCTGCTCCAAATTCCAGGGTCCAGACCAGCATTGCAGATCTGCTAGCATGGGGCTTTGCAGGAGAGGGGAGCCCCAGTTTCCAGCTGCCGCAGGACAGCAGGGTTGCCCTTAGGAACGCAGGCAAAGGTGCACATGTCCAAATGGACTGGTGGGGCACTTTGACAGCTGTTCGGTGGCAGTTGCCAAGGCTTGGAAAGCAAGAGGTACCTGTCCCCACCACTTCCCTCCATTAAGCATTCTGGCTCATTTTAGAGCCCTGGTGGCTGGCACTCTCATGAGGGAGCAGTCCATGCGATAATGGGTGGCATGTATGAGAGTACCACCTAGTATATTTCACATTTGTGCTCCCAGACAGCTCTTCTCATGGGTCAGGCTAGGTAGCAAAATCTACCCTCCCCCGGGGCTGGGGCCACCCTTCCCCAACCTTTCTGTGTAAAAAATAGAACTTGGCTGCTCCAGAATCCCTGCTTGGGTCTGCCATTAACACCCAGCCAAGAGCCCACTGCCCAAGGCATTTGCGCTGATGGGCAAGACAACTGGTTCTGGGATGGACCTTTAAACCCATTCATCATTCCCATGTCTGGTCTGGTGTTGCGCTGTATGCAGATCTGCCAGCGTGAGGCTTCACAGGATTGGAGAGCCCCAGTTTCCCACTGCCCCAGGACAGCAGGGTTGCCCTTCAGGGGCGCAGGCAAGGGTGCACTCATGTCCACATGGGCAGGTGGGCTGGCAGGGAACATGGTTAACAGCTACTTGGTGGCAGTCGCCAGGACTGGGAAAGCATTCGTCGAAGTACCAGTCTCCACATTTCTCCTCCATAGAGCATCCTTGATCAGTTACAAAGTCCCGATTGCTGGTACTCCCATGAGAGAGCGGTCTGTGCCATAATGGGTGACAAGCACTTGGACACCATCTTGTACATTTGCGATTAGTGCTCAAAGATGGGAAGGGTTGCAGAATGCAACAGGAGCACCTCCAAGCACCCCCCCCCACTCTTCACAGAAGGTTCTTCTCATGACCAAGCCTATGGACTAATAACCCCCAAGGGGAAGGAGCTATGGCCCCGCCCATTCCCCAATCATTCTGTGGGGAAAAACAGAGCTTGGCTGCTCCGTGATCCCTGCTTGGGGCTGCCTTTTAAACCTGACCATCAGACCACCACCACCCCACCACATGCCAAATGTTCCACACCCAGCGCTGTGATGGGATGCCCTGCTTATGTTGTCACCAGGAGTGTTTGTGCTTGTGAACATACAGCACTGTCACTTTATTCTTGGGGTGCAAAGCACTTGGTACCTATGCTGTCAGCCTGTCCCCATTCCCTCCTGCATGCCAGGTTGGTGGGGGGGGGCGGGAGCAAGGGACAGAGTTGGAATAAGGAATGCCGATTGAGAGGATGATATGGCTGTGATGGGACATCATGTTTCTGGGCAACTCCATAGCTGCATAGGTGACAGGAGGCATGGGGCTGGTTCTCTGAGAGGTGACCAGTGAGAAGCACCACTGGCATAGAGCAGTCACATCCCTGGGTGGGTCTGTGCTGCCACCTCTATTATTCCAGTTTAAAAATCAGCATGGAACCTCAGTTATGGTGGCGTGTGGAGTCGGACGTAATGTTTCAGCAGCCAAACCAGAGGTTTTGGAGGTGAACCTTTGTGCAAATTACAGGCTTAAATTGGAGTTTGCCAATTCTAAAAAGAGGTCACTTTTGTCACAAAATTGTGGTTTCACGTGTTTGGATGTACTAGCGTTCCAACCTCTGCTACGTTTAACTCCAGTTTGGCATACATATGAACCAGGCCTATAATCAACAGGGAGCCACAGCCAGTCCCAGCTGTCTGACAAGTTTACTTTATCAGGGCCATATCCCAGTTGTAGAGCGCATGCTTTGCATTCAGAAGGTCATAGTTTCTATCCCTGGCAGCTCTGCTTAATTAAATTAGTTGCTGGTAAAGTCCTCTGGCTGAAACCATAGAGAAGAGACAATACTGGGATAGAGGGGGCAGTGGTCTACTTCATATGGCAGCATCACAGGTTCAACTATGTGCTCATTCTTGTCAAGACTGTGACCAGTGCAAGAGGAGGGGCTGTAGTCCAGTGAAAGAGTCCATACTTTGCAGGCGGAAGGACCCAAGCTCAAGCGGAAGGACCAAGGCTCATGGAAGACTGCTGACTGAAGCAGCTGCCAGTCAGTGGAGGCAAAACTGAACTAGATGGACCAATGGCCTGACAAGTTCAAATGTACCTGCATGATAAACATATTATCAAAACTAGGTCAACTTAGGCTTTACATGCGATAGTAAATTATATTATCACAATATATGTTTAAATGAAGATTAGGAATCTTCAACCAATGGAAATGTCGGGGTGGGTGGGGAGGAACAGTACCATTTAAACCTTTCCCCAATCATTATTATCCTGCTCAGAATCCCCTCAAGTTGCCTCCTCAAGCTGGGAGCAGTTTCAAAGGAAAAACAATTGGTTCAAAGGGAAAACAATCAGTTTGAGCATCCATAGTCCACTATTCTTTGGTTCCATTTTTTTTAGCCCACTTTCCAGTAGGCTTATGAGATCACCCAGCATTCCATGTGTCCATGTGTGTGTCCCACCCTATCAACTTCACAAAGCTTGGGTCAATATGAACCAAATCAAGTACAGTTGTAGGGACACCTAGGGACATCTCAATGGCATAGTTTGTGATGATGTCATCCACCCCAATTCAAGATGGCGGATGCGTAAATCTTTGAGGCACAAGTGGGCTAGCCTGTGAATCGCCTAACTGATTTGAACCAAATTGGCTACAGCTGTAGGTACACTCCAATGGCATAGTTTGTGATGATGTCATTCACCCTGATTCAAGTTGGCAGGTGCGTGAACATTTGAGGCGCACGTTTACTAACTTTAAAAAAAATTTATTTCACATATTTGTATACTGCCCAAAATGCAAGCCTCTTGTGGACTGTCTAACTCGTGATCTGTCTAACCTATTTGAACCAAATGAGGTGCAGTTGTAGTGAGTGACACACAGGGACACCTCAGTGGTGTACTTTGTAATGATGTTATCCACCCGGATCCAAAATGATGAACGTGTAAACTTTTGAGGCGCAAGTGAGCTAACTTGTGAACTGCTTAACTGATTTGAACCAAATTTGAACTGGGACACCCCGCCCCATGGCCTTGGAGAAGGCCCCTCGAGGAGGTAAGTGGGGGGGGCACCATTCGTGACTCACCCAACTGAACTGGAGTGTTCAGTGGGGGACAAAACTGAACTGGCCTGGTGCAGTTTGGGTCTGGTTCAGATTCAAACCAAACCAGGCTAGCTGGTTTCATGCACACCCTGTAAAAATAACTAGTACTGAGCTAGATGGACCAATGGGCTGCCTCAGTTTATGGCAGCTCCCTATATTAACTTAACTTAACTATATTAACTTAATTAATTATACTTAACTTAAGTTAACTTATTTTAACTATAACTTAAAATAGGAATGTTGTTAGTAGCAGCATCTCTAGCCCACTTCAGACATTGAGGCTCTTCACATGTGCAGCAAAGACCGGGCTTGACTGCCTAAGTATAAGTATTTCTGTCTTACCCACATACGCTACATTTGTAGACTTGGGCTAGAACTACACATGAGAAGGGTACAAAGCAAAGGATATGAGAAGATGGTTCCCTGTCCCAAAAGGACACCTTAAGAAAGTCACAAAGGACGGAAACACCAGCAACAGCCACTAGAAATACATTGTTCTGAGATTGAATTGGGGCAGTTGATCTTTCCCCTGCTAACTAAGAGAACCACCACTTTACAGGGTGGCTCTTTGCCTAGTGAGCAGTGGTGTACAGCAGATTCAGGAGCCAAAATGATGCACTGGTCCCTTTAAGAGTTCTGCTTTCTGCTTGTAATACTCACTCACAGAGACCTCCCTTTATGTACTTGGAGACCTACTTGGCTTGCACACCCCACCCCCTCACAGTCCTGTGACCCCATCTGACCTCTGCACAGTCAGGGCTTGTATGTAATCAATAAACTTGTATTTACATACAATAACAGATAATGGAGTGCTTTATTCATGTCCCATCACTGACTAAAGCGCTTGGCTCTGCAGGGGTCATAAGTCAAGAACATAATCAGTAAGACAATCATACTGTTTCAAATGCTTCTTTGAGATGACTTCCTCAGTTCGTTTTCCCCAGAAGAGCTTTCCAATCTCTGGCATTGTTGATATGGTACAGTGATCCAAGATGGCAATTCTTCCAGAACAGAGAGGAGTCACTTGACTCTTTTCATTTTGTGACTGTCATTTATAAAGAACTTGGAGAGGCTCATATGACTGTTGCCAGATGAAACATCATTTATCCCTTCAAAGAGTGATGAGCACAATGGAGTCCTTAAATCAGTCAACTGACGGTTAAATCACAGTTCTGCTTTCAGACAGATATTTAAATTTAGTGGCTGTCATACAGAGCATGGATGCACTGGTGCAACAAGAGAGCAGCCTAACAGAACTTCCCACCTAACTGCACTGGCTCAGCAGACAAGCAGCTATTTTTGATTACATCCTCCCAGTGGCTGTTGCTGGTGTCTATCTTGTGTTTCTTTTAAAGATTGTGAGCCCTTTGGGGACAGGGAGCCATTATTTGTTTGTTTGTTTGTTTCTATGTAAACTGCTCAGGAACTTTTGTTGAAACGTGGTGTATAAATATTTGTTGTATTTGTATCCTTGCTCTCAACCACTACTTTTATAAAAGCGGCTGACACCAAACCAATATTAGCAAGCAACAATAGGTTATAGCCACAAACCAACACAGTGGTTAGCTATATTTAACCTGCCCATCCCACACTGAACCAATAAGATTTAAGTGTACATGACCCAGCATTGGATTGTGTCATATGATCTATATTTTTTTAAAAATGTATTAATGTTTATTTCCCCGCATTATATTGGGAAATGTTTCATTAGAAATTGCCAGATACAAGCAGCTTTATAACCAATTTTGTGTCTGCTATTGACTGCTATGAGGATAAAGGTAATATAACCACAACAGTGATTAAACCTACAATGCCCAGCAGCCTATAATAATTTATCTTGTACTTCCTTGCAATTTGTCTGCATTAGCTAATTTTAGATCTGTGCCGTCAATCAAATAACCTGCACAGTACATTAAGCATCCTGCACAGAATCACAGTCCATCAACAATGCTGAATGTAACATGATTCCCGTGTACAATATAGTATAAGCGGCCAGTTTGCCTGCCACACAGAAAAATGGACAGAGATTGTCCTAAGTCAGGGGTGGGTAAACATGCCCCCCCCCCCGGGATTATTGCACTACTATCATCCCTAGTCACAATTTATTGTGGCTGGGGATGATGGGATTTGTAGTTCAACAACATCTGGAGGGCCATGTTTGCCAACCCGTATCCTAAGTTCCTCATTATTCACAATTTTAAAAAATCACTTTCTAGGTTTGCACTCTTCTCATTATCACACTTCATGAAGTGCAGATCCATTCATAGAGCCAGATGCCAACCACTCACTACGACCATTGTGTGTTCAGCTATACATCAGCCCAGCATCTGAGTTTCCCCTCAAGAGCACTTGCACTTATCTTGACACTGAAATATAAGCAACCACTCAATGTTCACAACTCATCTAATAGTACAGGGAATACGTGGCCATATTTCACGAATGAAAACTGGAGCGTGCATGGTAACAAGTGCAAGGCAGTCTCATCAGTTCTTCATCAATTCAGTGCCAGATCAGAATATTTTTCATCATTTTTGAGTGGGTTAGATTCGCCTGCTGAACATCAATATCTCCATCTTATCTAGATTAAGACTCATTTTGTTTGCCTATATCCAGCCCATCAGAGCCTCCCGCACATCCACCAACTCCCTGGGATTGGATGACATAGTAAGATAGAGCTAGGTGCCATCCACAAATTAGTGACACCACCCTCCAAACCTCTGAATGGCCTCCCTTGGAAATTACATGCTAAACAACATGGAGGACAAGACTGAAACTTGCAGGACCCCAGAGGCCAGCAGCCAAGGTGCTGAGCTGAAGTCTCCCAGTGACACTTTCCCCTGAGGTAGGACCAGACCCAGTACTGTTTTTATTTTACTTTTGTTGTTGTTGTTGTTCTAATAATGAACACTCTGAGTGGGAAGGTGTGGTAAAACCCTCCTAATAAATTAATAAATAAACTGTCTTGATTGAACAGCTTCAGTTGCCCTTGAAGGAAAGTCATCCTTAAAATACGCTGGGCAAAAATGCACCTTTAGAGGCTTCTTCTCTTTTATTCACATCTAGAACTGCACACATGAAATCACTGTTCCTTAACTTGGAGCTTTCCCAGACAGCAGGCTCTACTGCGGGTTTTCTGTGAAGCTTTACTGTGAGTTCGAAGTTGCCTCAAAATAACAATGCCAAAAGTGGATTTTTTTTTAACCCCGGATACAAATCAGGCTACACTCCAATGCATGGTGAAAAACCTGAATTGTGAGTGAAATGCTCCCTGATGGCTTGCAGGGACTTTGGGGTAAATCTGGCCGATATGTGTACACACACCTCCATTCCAGACGAGATGTGAACTAAATGCCAGGTGTTAAAAACCTCCTGGAGATAAATCCATCCAATGAGACAAAACTGTTCTGAAGCTATATTACATGACATTAACTGTGGAACACCCCACATTGCACCTGCTTCATATAGAGTTTCTTGCAATAAGGTCACACACAGTTCACTGGCTTGTTAATAAATAAATACATGTGTTGCTCATAACCCATCAAGGTCAGGGTGGGGAGGTTAATCTCTCTTCCTTTGGGGGAAACACTTTCCACAGTTAGTAGTATTTAATTACAATCCGTGGAATACAGCAACACCCAGTAGAGTTACTTCCATCAGTGGATTCTGAAAATAGTTATGTTGTGTATATCTATGGGCTCACAGACGTGCCCCAACACATCACTGCAACAACCTCTTTCCCTCCTCTGTGCAATCCTCCTCCAAATCACTCAGGAACAAAGAAAGCATAATCACATTGTGACTTCATGAGATCCAGATCACTGGGGGTGCTTTGTTCTAGAGGAGACAGACTTACTTGAGGGGAAAGAATAGCCATATTGCTGTTCCCTTTTCTGTGCTTGATTACACTTGCAGCTCATTTTTAAAAGAGGGGCTAGATGCATGCTCCAGCACTGCAGTGGAAGAGTACACAATGCATTTCCCCCCTGAAAGGCCCTCTCACAATCATGTGAATGAGCCCTTGGCAATTTCATTTTCTGCTATCAGACGTGGAGAAGGTAAACTAACAATGCTCTTTCAAATCATCGTGTGAAATTGTTCAAGTCACAATGCAGTGAAAGGAAGAGTCTCTACATCACTTGTATGGTTTTTGGTCACTTTTGTTGTCACACCCCTGCATGGCAGCTGTGCCTTCTTAAGCCACTGGAGAGCCTCAGATTTCTTAGTTATACAGGCTGGTTCACACGATCACAAGTATTCTGGTTTAATCATGATTAGCGAGCTCTGTGGAGCAGATTGTGAGAACCAAGAATTTCAGACCAATTGTGGTCAAACTACCGTGATTAACCAATATTCAACTAGGATAGATAACCACGATTCCTAGAAATCCTGGGTTTTCACATTCAGCTCCAGAGGGCTCACTAATCTCAATTAGCTTTTTAACCAGGATCCTTGTGATTGTGTGAACCCAGCCACAGAGAGGTCCCAAATGGTACAAGTAGGAGGAAAGAAGTTGTACAGCTGGTCACCAGTGATGCCATGCACCATTGAGTAGGAACTGGTAGTGCCATGGCACAATGGCATTCTATGCAGCTATGTCAAAAGCAATAGATGCTCAGGGTCAAACTACACATTACAATGAATCTGTTGTTATGCAATGGGCTTAATTGTGCACGTTTTTCTCTCTCTTTGTCAATAAGCAGATGCTGGGTGAGGGCGGGGGTGGGGGTGGACGGGTGGACTGATTCTATCAAAAATCACCCCCAAAGTGGTTATATGCTGGAAATAATTTCTTGGTAAAATGCCTACTTTGGAGAGGGGCCGTTTTCAGTGTGAAAATGCTGCAGAAAGAAAATGTATCCTCATCACCATTCAACATAGTTCTCTGCCATACTGGAGGGCTCTGTGGCTTCTTTTCTGATGGAAAAGGAGATACTTCCACTTTTAAGCCTCTCTTTGAATAACTGATTTGCACAAAACATTTTCAGCATCACTTGCAGTAGGCACAAATTAAGGATTCAAACGTGAGTTCATGCCAAAACTTGTCTTCCAACTTCCTCCCTCATACCAAAAACCATTACCAGGGATTTTGCTGGAATGACACGACCCAAATGTTCTGTAGATTCAGGATGCATAGACAGAATCAATTTCTCATTTATAGGATAAGATGGGGCCATAGCTCAGTGGCAGAGCATCTGCTTTTCATGCAGAAGAGCCCAGGTTCAATCCCAGGCATCTCCAGGGAGTTATTCGCACGTGGCTTCATGTTGCGGGATAAATGCTGAGTGAAGTCACTTCAAGTCACACTCACGGCATTAAGGGAAGCAGGCCCTCCCCTCTGCTCTTGGTGTTTGTTTTTACAAGTTTACATGGCACGCCTCTGTGTTTTCCTTCTAGCCAATGGGGTGGAGAGAGATTACTAAAGAGCCACATCTGCATTTCAAAGACAGTATCCCTCTTATCATGCTAATGATTATATGTCAGTGGCTCTCTAACCTTTTCCAGAAAAAGTAGCTTAAAACCAGTATTTTAATAACCCGGAAATTCCTCAAGATAAGCTAGAATTCACAAGACAAAGCCCAACTTGTGTGTGGAGTGGGTCCAAGGATCTTGAAGAGACTCTGGGGTAAGTTTGGCTGGTGTGTGAACGTACACACTCTTTCCTGAAGGAGATTCAGGGTAGAAGCCCTGTTTGTAAAGCTTCCAGGTAGGGCTGGGGAAAAAGCTTGCCTGAAATCCAACAATGCTGCTGCCAGTCAACTAGATGGACGGGACCAATGATCTGAATCTGTAAACGGCAGCTTCATATGTTCCTTCCCCTCCCTGCAAAGTGCTGTGGATATTTTTCTAATTAGAAAAATGAAGAAAACTAATCTACCTATATTCCCTGGACAGGAGTTTGTCTTGGGTGGGTCAATTAGAAAGAACTGCCTTGAGTGTGGCTATGTGATGTAATGCTGATGTTGAATGACACTAGATATTGCAGTGGACTCAAGAAATAACTCCAATGAATAATGTGGGTTTATAACTGATCCCTCCAACCAAATCAGATTTCAACACATTCATGCATCCCACCTCTATCCAGTACCCCGCTTTTCTTCACAGGAGCACTTGTTCTTTACAATGTTCGACTAAAGTATGATATCCAATACTTGGTAGAACCTTTTTAAACATCCCCACCCCACACACACACACACACACACACACACACACACACACACACCATCTCTCTACTTCACCCATATTCATTTTAAAAGTACTGTGCAGTTTTAGAAATGGGGTGCAGGAGGAGAAGTACTGTACACCTCCCATTCACACAGATGGATTTCTATTGGATGGGTCTTTTCAAAGTAATAATCATTTATCTCATGACTTGGGTGCTTCCTGTGGTGCCTACACAGGAGACAGAATGGAAGCAGAAGAAAAACAGCTTATTTCAATACTTTTGAATAGCGTTGGCCTGTGGTGCCCACTTAAAATCCTGACTGAAAATACTGTGCAGTGGTGGCTGGTGATGGTGGTGCAGGGGGCAAGAGGTACCTTTAAAAGTCTTTACTGGTGATCCTGCTGACACCTGGAAGCTGTGGGGAGCAGTGGCACCCCACCTGGCAACACACGCAGGAACTGCCCCACCTACGGCACTCACATGGCTGCCACACATGTGCAGTGATCAGGTGAGTGCTGTAGGTGGGGCAGCCACCACGTGGGATACTGGGAAGGGTGCTGCTGCTCCCCACAGCTTCCAAGTGCCAGTGGTATCGCCGGTAAAGAATTTTAAAGGTACCTCTCACCACCCTCCCTGTGCTGCCCTCACTGGCCACCACTGACATTGTGCAGTACCCCACCAACAGGAGAGCAAGGTGCTTGTGCTGGCTAGCAGTGTGGACGTGATTTAGACTAGCACAGAGGCAGAACACATGCCCTGTTCTTCTTTTGGCAGGGTATTGAATAATAATAATAATAATAATAATAATAATAATAATAATAATAATAATTCAATTTCTATACCGCCCTTCCAAAAATGGCTCAGGGCGGTTTACAAAGAGAAATAACAAACAAATAAGATGGCTCCCTGTCCCCAAAGGGCTCACATTCTAAAAAGAAACTTAAGACACACACCAGCAACAGTCACTGGAAGTACTGTGCTGGGGGTGGATAGGGCCAGTTACTCTCCCCCTGCTAAATAAAGAGAATCACCACAGTAAAAGGTGCCTCTTTGCCCAGTTAGCAGGGGTTTGCATAGTATGTAAGCCACCACGTATAGTAGGAAACATAGTGAAAAGTAGGTATAAAACACTTTAGGGAAAAATTAAGGTGTTGACATTTTTGCCAGATAAGAAAATCTTGAAAATTGACACCAGCCTTAGATTTGAAAATCAAGCTTTCATGAAAACTTACAAATAATTGCTATGGATCAAATTTAGACTTCTGGGTCCTAAAGGTACACATATTCCAAAAATACTGTAATAATTAAGTGAAATTATATTTTATACAGTATGATAATATTTTTAAATAAATATTATGTCACTGTTTAATAAATGGATTTAATATGAGCTTTAAAGAACTATGACCTTTCATAGGCTCACTCAAGAGCTACTTACCTTTTCCATACATAATGAAGCTGAATTCATTTTAGGAGTTCATTACAGTTATAAGGATGAGTAGTGCAGTCAGTTGAAATGTGGCAGAATGTAATAAAAATGTTAAGCTAACCATCTTCACAAAGCATTGTACATTTTAATAAAACAGATGAGAAAGACCAGCACAATGAGAATAATAATTTAGAAAACTCATCCCCTAATCAAAGGATGGGATGGACATTTTGCGAATTCCAAACCTGCTGAATACCATGTTGATAGAAAACTAATGAAGGGGGTGGAAAGGATAAGAAATTTTTAAAGAACACGCCATCTAAGCAAATGTGTACATTGCCAATATAAAAATGATATATTGTACACACACTGCAAGGAAATCAAGGGACTCTTTCAGACAGACAAATTAATCCTGGATGGCCCAAGCATGGGGCTGATTCAGTGCTTCCAGTATTCTGATTGAGAAACCATGTGGCAATTAAACTGCATAGCAGTGCTTAGGTGATGGGAATCTGGAGTAATTTGCCACATCCATCATGTCTATCCACTGCTACATCTGTACACCAGCTGAGCATAATCTTTCTCAGAGTTTGTGCAAGATATTGATTTGTGAGATATCTTTGTACCTAGAGTGATCTGGAATTTAAGAAATGTGGCCAAGACAAGGATGAGGTAGTCTTTATCCAAAGTCTGTCAACAAAACGTAATGCTTTACAGCACAATGGGGGCATATTGCTTGCAGGCTGGTATATCATAAATAGATGCCTCATTTTGATGATGATGCTTCAGGGAAAGCCGTGCTGATTCCAAAGACTCTCTTTACCACTTTTTGAAGAATTCCATGAAAAATGAAGTTTAATTTTTTTAAAAAGGAGGCATGGGAAGGACTGAGAACTGTGAGGGAGGTTGGGCTTCCTAAGAGGTAATTATTGAATGGTGGCTTCCTGGTAAGAATAAAGGCTCTCAGGCAGGAGTGTAGCTAGGCGAGAGGGGGCCCATGTTCACCCCTCTCTCCAGTGGCCCCTCAGAGTGAGAGAGACAATGAAGGAAATAGGATGTGTTGGAGCTGGTGGGCCCTCGGGATTTGGGGGCCCTGGGTTCTTTGAACCCATCCGCTCAATTATAGCTACACCCCTGCTCTCAGGCCTGATACTATACAAGATAACAGAAGAGGACATTTATAGCTTCATGTGTGAGGCTTCTGTCACCAGAATATCTATAGTGAAATGCCAAGACCCTCTTAATAGAGGTCAAACCAGAGTCAAAAATCCAAACAAAACACTGAAAAACCCAGATAAGATTAATTATGCTGCCTTCTCATTTGCCTTTGAAATTTCATCTCTCAGTCAATATGTGATACTGCAATCACACAGGAATATTTGTCTACACTTCTCCCATCCATTGACAGTATGATACCCTGGAAATGAAACCAGATCTAATTTTCTTAAATGGACATATAGTGATCAACGTTGTTGTGCTATATTGATATATTTTATTGACTTGGATTAACTATATGTAATGTAGCTAGGATAGCTTTCAAATATATTATTTAATTATTAGTATTGAATTAAATGTTAACATATAGTACTTGGATTCTCTGTTGCTATTGTACTCATTGGTCATCTCAGAATTGGGAATTGAGGGGTGAGGGACATCATCAATACATTTCCCATTATTCTTGAGCTCACTTCTGCTCTGAATTACAACTCGAAATTCCTCTTCCCCAAGTTTGCAAAGGTATTACGCATCACCTTGCTGCATCTTGCCATGTAATTTGTGATTACATACTGATGGCATGAAACAGTGGCATGGGGACCCTGAATGGCTCCTGGAAAACTGAGGGGGGGCGGGGCTGCATGTGGCAGCTGTCTGGCTGCTGTGCGGAGAGGCTGCTGCACCAAGGTGCTGAACTGCTGCATGAGAATTGCTCATGACTTAAATCAAGAGAATCTGACGGATGTGTGATCATGATAGCTGCTAAGTTCTCCTTATGCTTATTTACCTTGTGCCATTGACAAGGCAGCATTATTACTATTAATACACAAGAATGAAGTTCAAGAGATTTACATAGCAACAGGAGTGGTTGCAGAATGGTTGCCATCTCTGACTGAAGCTATTGATCATGGAGATTCCCCCTTTCCTAATACTTTTCAGCATATCTCCAGGCTTGTTTTGAAAGGTGGCTGGGGAATGATGCCGATCCTTTCTTCAGAGAAAGTTATTTCATGCATTGGTGTGTGTGTGTGTGTGTGTGTCTGTGTGTGTGTGTCTGTGTGTGTGTGTGGCAGAGAGCAGGACCTTTAAAAGGAGGAAGGCAGGTCCTACCTGCCCCTCCATCACTCCTCCTCACCCCCACACCCCACCATGGCACTGTCCATATTAAACAGCCGGTCTGTTCTGAAAAGCCACACTATTATTTTTTGATTTGATTTGATTTGTATACCACCCTTCCAAAATGGCTCAGGGCGGTTTACAATTAAAACAAATCACTAAAACAGTAAAGAGCTAAAACAAATTAAAAACAATATAACAACAATTAACAATTTAAAAACATTTAAATTTAAAAAACAATTTAAAACAATTAAACAAATACAGTGATTAAAAGCCCCAACATCGGGTGAGAATATTAAAACAGATTTTAAAACCCTGGAAAGCATTCTCAGCGGTGTTCGATACCATCGACCATGGTATCCTTCTGGGTTGCCTGGGGGAGTTGGGAATAGGAGGCACTGCTCTGTAATGGTTCCATTCCTATCTCTCGGGTAGATCCCAGATGGTGGAGCTTGGTGACAGTTGCTCCTCAAAGCAGGAGCTGTTATATGGAGTCTCTCAGGGCTCCATTCTGTCACTAATGCTTTTCAGTATCTACATGATACCGCTGGGAAAGATCAACAGGAGATTTGGTGCAGGGTGATATCAGTATGCTGATGACACCCAAATCTATTTCTCCATGTCAGCATCATCAGGAGAGGGCATAACCTCCCTAAATGCCTGCCTGGAGTCAGTAATGGGCTGGATGAGGGATAACAAACTGAGACTGAATCCAGATAAGACAGAGGTACTCACTGTGTGGGGTCAGAACTCGAGAGACAATTTTGATCTGCCTGTTCTGGATGGGGTCACACTTCCCCAGAAGGAACAGATATGCAGTCTGGGGGTGCTTCTGGATCCAAGTCTCTCCTTGGTGTCCCACGTTGAGACTGTGGCCAGAAGTGCCTTCTATCAGCTTCGGCTGATACGCCAGCTACGTCCGTTTCTTGAGTTAGATTACCTCAAAACATTGGTACATCTGGTAACCTCCAGACTGGATTACTGCAATGCGCTCTATGTGGGGCTGCCCTTGTATGTAGTCCGGAAACTACAGTTGGTTCAGAATGCGGCAGCCAGGCTGGTTTCTGGGTCATATAGGAGAGACCATATTACTCCCATATTGAAGGAGTTACTCTGGCTGCCGATACGTTTCTGGGCAAAATACAAGGTGTTGGTCATAACCTGTAAAGCCCTAAACAGCTTGGGCCCTGGGTTTTTAAGAGAACGTCTTCTTCGTTATGAACCCCACCACGCATTGAGATCATCAGGAGAGGTCTGTCTGCATTTGCCACCAGCTCGTCTGGTGGCTACTCAGGGACGGGCCTTCTCTGTTGCTGCCCCAAGGCTTTGGAATGTGCTCCCTAGTGAAATAAGAGCCTCCCCATCTCTGACATCTTTTTAAAAGTCTCTAAAGATGCATTTCTTCACCCAGACTTTTAACTGATATTGTTTTGATTGTTTTAATGTTGTTTTTAGAATATTGTTTTAAAATTTTAAATTATGTTTTAAATTTCTTGCTTGTAAATTTTTTGTTTTTGTTTTTAATTAATGTTTTACTTTTTAATCTTGTTGTAAACCACCCAGACACATAAGTTTTGGGTGGTGTAAAACTATGATAAACAAACAAACAAACAAATACGTTTTAAGGGCTCTCCTGAAGGCTAATAGAGAATTAAAGTTGCGGATTACCGCAGGGAGCACATTCCACAGCATTGGAGCAGCTATAGAAAAGGCCCGCCTCTGAATCACCACCAGACGAGCTGGTGGTAACTGGAGACAAACCTCCTCAGATGACCTTAATGTGCAGTGGGGATTACGCAGAAAAAGGTGCTCTCTAAGGTAACTCGGGCCTAAGCCGTTCAGAGCTTTAAAGGTAATAAGCAGCACTTTGTATTTTGCCCAGAAACATATCGGCAGCCAGTGCAATTGTTTCAAAATAGGCGTAATATGGTCTCTCTGGGTTACCCCAGAGACCAATCTGGCCGTCGCATTCTGAACTAATTGAAGTTTCTGAACTACATACAAAGGCAGCCCCACGTAGAGTGCATTGCAATAGTCAAGCTGGGAGGTTACCAGCTGGTGCACCACTGTTTTGACGTCTTCCTCAAGGAATGGGTGCAGCTGTCGAATCAGCTGAAGCCGATAGAAAGCACTCCTGGCCATGGCCTCCACCTGAGAAACCAGGGTGAGGCCTGGGCTCAGGAGTACTCCCAAGCTGCGCACCTGCTCCTTCTCAGGAAGTGTAACCCCATCCAGCACAGGAAGATCTAACTCACTTCTCAGATTCTGAGCCCCCACAATAAGCACCTCCGTCTTGCTTGGATTCAGCTTCAATTTGTTCTCCCTCATCCAGCCCATTACTGCCTGTAGGCAGGCATTTAGAGAATGAGTGATCAGCATACTGATAGAGAATGAGTCATCAGCATACTGATAACACCCAGCACAAAGTCTCCTGATGACCTCACCCAGCGGTTTCATGTAGATATTGAAAAGCATTGGTGACAGAATGGAGCCCTGAGGGACTCCATATAACAGCTCCTGCTTTGAGGAGTGACTGTCACCAAGCTCCACCATTTGGGATCTACCCGAGTGATAGGAATGGAACAACTACAGAGCAGTGCCCCCTATTCCCAACTCCCCCAGGCGACCGAGAAGGATACCATGGTCAATGGTATCGAACGCCACCAAGAGATCCAAGAGGACCAACAGAGTCACACTCCCTCTGTCAATTCCCCGGTATAGGGGAAGGCCGACCAAGGCTGTCTCAACCCCATAGCCCATTCTAAAGCCAGTTTGAAATGGGTCTAGATAATCAGTTTTCTCCAAAACCACCTGGAGCTGGTTAGCCACCACCCCCTCGATTACCTTGCCCAGCCAGGGGAGATTGGAGATTGGCCTATAACTATCCATCGCTGAGGGAACCAAGGAAGGCTTCTTAAGAAGAGGTCTAACTATTGCCTCCTTCAAACAGGGAGGCACCCTACCCTCACTCAGCAATGCATTTATGATATTAACTAGGCCATCTCCAACAATCTCTCCACTAGATTGAAGCAGCCAGGTTGGGCAAGGATCCAGAGAACAAGTGGTAGGCCGTACCACTCCAAGCAGCTTGTCCACATCATCAGGAGTCACAGCTTGAAACTGATCCTACCTAACACTGCAAGAGGGTTCGCTGGATACCTCCCTCACAGACCCTGCAGAAATAGTGGAGTCCAAGTCGGCCAGAATATAGGAGATTTTATCTGCAAAGAACTCACTAAGGCGTCACAGCAGAGTATCTCCGGGAGCTGATTTAAGGCAGAAGGAGCAGAGATTATACTCCTCACCACCCAGGATAACTATGCAGGGGTTAAGAACATAAGAACAGCCCTGCTGGATCAGGCCCAAGGCCCATCTAGTCCAGCATCCTGTTTCGCACAGTGGCTCACCAGATGCCGCTGGAAGCCACAGACAGGAGCTGAGGGCGTGCCCTCTCTCCTGCCATTACTCCCTATTCCCTATTCCAGCAACCCATGGATGGCATTGGCACATAAATAGTGTCTGTCCATGCATGGACACCATTTTGAGTAGTCAGCATGGTGTTGCTGATCACTCAAGATGACATCCATGCATGCGCAGATGCCTTTTATGTGCCAATGCTGCCTGCGGGCTGCTGGGAACAGGGAACATCCTGTTTCCAAGCAGGAAGCTCCCATGTGGCGTAGCTTTCAGAACAGACCACAGCTGTTTAATACAGACTAGGCTTGTGCATTTCGATTTGGCAACAAAATGTTTTGTATCCGAAAATGGCATTTTTGGACATTTTGTATACAAATCGAAATGAAAAAATTAAAAACAATTTTTTTAATATACAAATCGAAATGACCCTATTTTGGAGCTGAAGTTTTGTTTTGTTTTGTTCTTCGGAGCTTTGGTCTCTGACTGCAGCAACTAGGGAGGCAGTGAGTGTCTGTCAAGAAGAGATTAGCAGAAGATAAGATATGCAAAAAGCAGGCACAGGCGTTTTGATATGCAAAAAGCAGGCTGAGGAAGCTCATTTCCTTGGAATGTGTTCTATTGTGATGCAATTGTGTGCTAAGAAATTCTGATTGCCAGCTCTAAAAAAAACCCTGTTTCCACTCTGAGCTGATTGCTTTGGCGGGGGGGGGGGGAGTTTGTTTCAATTCATTCACAAGTTACTCACTTGCTTCTGCCTTTCTGGCTGCCTCATTTAAGAGAGACAGAGAAAGAACTAATTTTGCATTACATGTCTAAACTCAAGTTTCCATGATGCCATGCTTGCCTTGCTACCTGCCTGAGCCCAGCATACTGCTCCCTATTTAGTTACCATGTATGTGTATATAGTATATAATGCAATTCAAATGCCTACCTGCCTGCCTAGAATAGTTCGTTGTTCTGCTGCCTCTGTGTGATCTTGCTTTGGGAACTGGTTCTTTGTAAAGCTCTGCTATTGTTGTTGATGTGTTGAAAAAAATGTCTGTGGATGAGAACTGCTTGCTTGGTAGAGGAGAGAGAGAAGGGCACACTTGATGCTGCTGTTAGCCGTAGTTTGCTGCAGCAGTGGAGCATGGGCTTGGGGGTTTCAGCAGTGGAGTGTGGGCTTGGGGTTGCAGCGGTGGAGCGTGGGCTTGAGGGAGTGAGGAGGTTGTTGAAGTTTGTCTGTCTTTGTGGCAGATTTGGGGCAGAAAGGGGTCTTCTGGGGCAGAACAGTGGGTTGGGTGGAAGTGCCCCAAGGGGTGCCTACCACCACCCAGATTTCAAAGGAATTGATCAAAGGGTTGATTTTTTGTGGTTTTGGGGAAGTTTGAGTGTCTTTAAGCTTTCCCCCCATAGGGAATAATGGTGGTTTCAGCAGCCCCATAACTGCACTTGGGGGGCACTGGTGTGGTGCTGAGCAAGTGGTGGTGTAGTGCACAGAGGGTGCCAACCCCCCCCCCAGATTGCTAACCCATTGGGGTACTGGGCTTTGTTGTTTCTGAGGTGTTGAGTTTAGATTCTCTGGTCGCAAATGAGATTTTTAATGAAAAACCATGAATCCACTCTCATATGCTACTAGAGAATCTACTCTCAGAACACCTCTAGAACAACAAAACGCTGTACTTCATGGGTTGGCAACCCATGTGGGTGGTTGGCACCCTATGTGCACTACACCACCACTTGCTCTGGGCCACCCCAGTGCCCCTCAAGTGGATTTATGGGACTGCAGAAACCTACATTATACCCTTCAAGGAAAATCTGAAAGACACGTAACGTCATTAATTCTTTAAAAATCAGCCCTTTGCAAAATTCCTCTGAAAAATTTGTGGTAGCTTCCTTGTACCAACTGGCCACTACCACCAACCACACTCCACTCTGGGCCACACACACACACACACACACACACACACACATACACCCCCCCCGCATGAAGCTATACTTTTCCTGAAACCCAAATTAATTCGGATTCGGATTAATTTGGATACAAAACAAAACTGGGGTGATTCGGAAGGCTTAATTTTGGACAAAATACAAAATGGGATTGATTTGGATTTGGTACAAATCAAAATAGAAAAAATACAAAACACACAACCCTAATACAGACAGCATCGCAGTGGGACAGTGGAGGAGCAAGTAAGACCTTCCTTCCTCCTTTTAAAGTGCCTGCTCGCCCCCTGCTGAAATGATTCAGCTGGAGCAGCACAAAGTGTATGTTGCACACCCAGGCCCAGTAACAACAAGACACGTGTGATTGGCTGAACTTTTATTAACAAATTACAAATTACCATAACCTGCAGTGAGGTATTTACAATTAGAGTGTGAGTACCCCTCTGTGGGTCAGACTCATAAGGCAAAGCCTCATGGGTCAGCCATCACAGGGCAAAGGACTGGGTTTTGATTAGAGTAGAGAAAACTCTCGGCAAACTAAACAAATGTTTATTAACATATTATGCTAACACCTATTGCTGACTGATATGTATGTGTTGGAAGTGAAGGACTTTGCGCTGTCTCACATCTCAATGACAGAGTGGGACAGACTAGTGAGTCAGAGGGCTAGAGAGGTCAAGACATTGGTCATCCCTGCTCGACTGCTCTGACACTATCCCTTTGGTATGTAGATAGCTATTCTTAGGGACTTCCTTCCTTCCTGCCTGGCCACTTCCTCTTCCTTCCCTTCCCTTTTCTTCTCCCTTGCAACATGCAAGCTCCTCTCTCCCTGCACCATGTGTGCAGAAATGCATCCATCTGCATCCAGCTAGCTAGCTAGATTAGAGATCCTATCTCTCCACTTTACTATCTAGAATGGTGTTCATGAATAAATACTCCATATATTGATTTGAAACTATGAACTGGCTCCAAGCTATTTTACTCTCAGCATACACGCATGCCTAGGCAAACTCCGCTGTGTTGTGCCCCTGTGCACTCTGCTATATTAGAAGGGTATCTCTTACCAGATATAATTCCCAACAGTATGGACATTATTACATATGGACTTTATAATACAATATTCTTGTTTGTGAACTTCTGTAGCTTTATTCACTGGGTCCAACCTTTTCCCCTCACAGTAATTCATTCAATGAAGAAACTCCATGAGCAATCCCTAACAATGGTACTGCTAACAAAAACAGGTGCATGAAGAAAGCATGGGGGCTGACAACAGGATTCACAGCAGAGAAGGTAGTGGGAGGGAGGGTGGAGTCTTAAGCAGCTCTATGATCTCTTAACCACAGTTGATCAGGAAATTCTACATCTGCATAGCCAATAAGTGCCCTTTAAAAGTTAGAACAGGGGTCTTAAAGGCAATTTACCTAAGGGCCAGTGCCAACACTTAAATCTTCCTAGTAGGTCAATAATGCATTGAGTATATTGAAGCAAGATGCAACATACCACCACACCCTACCCCTCATCCTTTGGGACAGAGCTTATATTGATTTATATTGAGTATGCTTTTTGAGGCTGGGAACCAGGGATAGATTGGGGATTCTGTTGGTGTACCGTCCACCCCACTGCCCAACTGACTCCTTAACTGAGCTGGTTGCAGAGTTGGTGTTGGAGTCTCCCAGACTTTTGGTGTTAGGGGACTTCAATATTCACTTTGGGACTGGCTTGTCTGGTCAGCTCAGGAGTTCATAGCGGCCATGACAACTATGGGTCTATCCCAATTAGTTTCTGAACCAACTCATGTTGCCAGCAAAACACTCAGTTTGGTCTTTCTTCGAATCTGGGGGTGTTCCATGGGTGGGGTATCCAGTGGTTTCCCTATTGTCATGGATGGACCACCATCTGGTAAAAGTTGGCTTCACAGCCACAATCCACCCCTGCAGGGGTGGTGGACCTATTAGGATGGTCCGCCGGAGATGGCTGCTGGATCCAGTAGGATTCCAAAAAGCCTTGGAGGGTTTTAATGCTGGTGCTGCCAGTGATTCTGCCGATGCCCTGATGGAAATCTGGAATAGGGAATTCACCTGAGTGGCAGACACAATTGCTCCTAAGCATCGCTTATGACCTGCTTCAAAAATGGCCCCTTGGTATACTGAGGAGGTGCGAGGGCTGAAGCAGCAGGGTAGGTGACTTGAATGCAAGTGGAGGAGAACTCAGCTCAAATTTGAAAGGATACAGCATAGGACCCATTTGTAGCCTTATGTGGTGGTGGTGTGTGCATCAAAAACCCAATTTTGGTCTGTGTGCATTGCAACCGCAGGTTTGTGTTCAACAGAAATATCCTGGGTTGAGAGGAGTTTAATTTCTGCTCCTTCTGTTTTAAATCAGTCCCTGAAAACTTTGTTCTGCTGTGATGCTTTTAATGGGTTCTTTACAGATCAAGTTTCCTGTATTCGGGCCGACTTGGACTCCACTATTTCTGCAAAGTCTATGAAGGGAGTGTCCAGCAATCCCTCTTGCAGTATTAGACTGGCTCCGTTGCAATCTGTGATTCCTGAGGATGTGGACAAGCTGCTTGGAGCAATGTGGCCTTCTCTGGATCTTTGCCCGACTTGGCTGCTTCAATCTAGCAGGGAGATTGCTGGAGATGGTCTAGTTAATATCATTAACCCTTCACTGAGGGAGGGTAGGGTGCCTCCTTGCTTGAAGCAGGCAATGGTTAGACCACTTCTTAAGAAGCCTTCCCTGGATCCCTTAGCAATGGATAGTTAAAAGCCAGTCTCCAATCTCCCATGATTGGGCAAGATGATTGAGAGTGTGGTGACCGACCAGCTCCAGGCGGTTTGGAAGGAAACTGGTTATCTAGACCCATTTCAAACTGGTTTTAGAGCTGGCTGTAGGTTTGAGACAGACTTGGTTGGCCTGATGGATGACCTTCACTGGGGAATCGAGAGAGGGAGTGTGACTTTTCTGGTTCTTTTGGATCTCTTGGTGGCGTGGCATTCAATACCATCAACCATTATATCCTTCTGGATCGCCTGGGGGAGTTGGGGATAGGAGGCATTGCTTTGCAGTGGTTCCGCTCCTATCTCTCAGGTAGATTCTAGATGGAGGAACTTGGTGACAGTTGCTCCTCAGAACAGGAGCTGTTATATGGAGTCCCTCAGGGCTCCATTCTGTCACCAATGCTTTTCAATATCTACATGAAACCACTGGGAGAGATCATCAGGAGATTAGGTGCAGGGTGATATCAGTATGCTGATGACACCCACATCTATTTCTTCATGTCATCTTCATTATTAGGAAATGGTATTCATTCCCTAAATGCCTGCCTACAAGCAGTAAAGGGCTGGATGAGGAATAACAATTTGAAACTGAATCCAACCAAGACGGTGGTGCTCATTGCAGGGGTTCAGAATTTGAGGGATGAGTTAGATCTTCCTGTGCTGGATGGAGTTACAGTCCCCTGGAATGAAGAGGTACACAGCTTGGGAGTACTCCTAGACCCAGGCCTCACCCTGGTATCTCAGGTGGAGGCTATGGCCAGGAGTGCTTTCTACCAGTTTCAGTTGATTTGACAGCTGTGTCCATTCCTTGAAGAGGACGATCTCAGAACAGTGGTGCATCAGCTGGTAACCTGCAGGCTTGACTATTGTCATGCCCTTTATGTGGGGCTGTCTTCATACGTAGTTCAGAAACTTCAGTTAGTTCAAAATGTAGTGTAGGGGTGTGCAGACAGGTTCAAATCCGAACCAGTTCAATATTGAACCGGTTTGGTTCAAAGGTTTGGGGTCAAGCCGGACCACCGCCAGTGAACACACACACACAACCCAGTTTGGAGGTTCATCGAACATTTTTGAATCCCACCCCCCCGTTTTCTTTTAACTTACCCCCTCCAGGGGGCTTCTCCAAAGTGGTGGTGGTGGATCCGTGGAAGTTCTGCTCCCCCCACCAGCCTTCCTTTTTGTAAAAATTTCCCAGTTCAGGTGTCTTTGGCTATTTCTGGGCCTATTCCCCAGCATGGCAGCCATTTTGGAGGCTGCCACGCCTGTGCAGTGGGACCCTGCATGGCTGGGTCATGACCCAGCTCCTCCTGTGCTGGGCATGCTCCCCATGTGCCCAGATGATTCCCTGCACGCCCAGGCAGCAGGGAGGGTCGGAGACCTGGATGTGTTATCCAGGCCCCCCAAAATACCATGTTGCACCATGAGAGTGCATGGTGCTGTGGCTGCCAGATGATCAAAATATGGGGATAAGGGAGTGCTCACTCTCTTAACCTCAATTTAAAGTGTGGCTAGTTAGGCAGGTTTACCACTGTGGTGCCACCAGGATTGGCCCAATCCTGGTGGTTCATGTGGCTCCCTTAGCCTGGTTTTGCACAGGCATGTGAATAGCCTCCTAGTCAGTGAGGCAAACCCATGAACAGCCACTTTTCAATACTACTTTTCCGGCAAACAGGGGAAGGGGTGGGTTACTCACAGAAAGCAAGAGCTGGCTGGCAGATGGTGCTGTGGAAATTGCTCGAAGTTCCTGCTGGCTGTGTGACCCTATTGGAAAAACCAATGGAAGTCAACAAAAGTGTGTGGATGCTGAGTAAGCTCTTGTCCTCAACTTACTCACAAGTTATTTTCAAATCTTTCCCCCCCCCTTTTTTTTCTTTTTTGCCATTTGGAAGAGCCCACAGAAAAGATTTTGGAGAGGCTTTAATGCATAATCTAGCAAGAAAGCTAAAACACCTTGGAGTGCAGGGTTTGCTGTCTGGATACTGATATAAGCTGTGGCTGCTCGAATAATTGCTCTGCTGTTTCAGCTTCATCTAACGTTCAACACTTATGTCTGTAAATAAACCAAATATTACCAACACCATAAGCCTCCAGTTATTTCTCCTCCAAGGGAAGCCAAAAGCCAAGTCATGCTGTAGCCCTTGAGTTTATCATTTAGAAAAGTGAGATTGGGTGTGTATAATCATAGGAAAGGTAATGGCTTCCTCCCATCTCACACACCCACTCAAAATAAGAGGCCAGTTTCTGTGGAGATAGGACATTTTTTAAATTTTCATTTTTCAAAGAATTTTCCACAGGAGGAGGCAACACAGATGGTAGCAACTGGACAGATGAGTCCAGGACATGTGCCTGAAATATGAGTTGTTGGCTGAGCCAGAATTCAGCTCTGTGATGTGTATGTCAGTTCAGCCTTACTCACTTCATAGCTGAAGACGCCTTTCAGAATAGTTACATTTGGATTCTTTTTTGTTTTAAGATCATGTAGTATCTACAGACACCAGCTAACAAACCAGTAAATAAAAATGACAAATCATGCATATTATTAATCATCATGTTGAATATCTGAAATATATCATTTGAAATGAATGGGCATGTGCATAGGAAAGCAAATGCTCAGCTGTTCAAGAAATGGTAGGTGCATTCCCGGAGAATTGCAAAGAGGAGTATCAGGCTTGAAGTTGCTGCAACTCAGATAATTTTCATATACTTTCAATTCTCATTGACAGTTAAAATATAATTGCATTTAAACCACCCATGGGACTAAAGGGTTCATTGAACAAGGCAACCTTCTGGGTTTGTAAAATTATTGCAAAGGAAACCTAGCTGTTTAACATTGATCTCCCAAATGGCACAGACATTTAAAGGAATCAATTTCAGAACCTTTGTAAATTAAAGCATTAATTATAACTTGAGAAAGTGAAAGGGGCTTCCTATTTAAATGGAATCTGTTGGCTTCATGATCAATATGGCAGAAGGGTTTTATGGATAGCAATTCATAGGCATGAAACAGTATAGCATGCTCTAATCTTGTTCTTTCCCTAAATTAAGAAACCCATTGCAATTTTATTATTAGGAGAAGAGAATTTCAGCATAGTGCTTAGTAGTACTTCTTACTTTGCACAAAGTACACAGTACTTTGTGCACAAAAACGGATTTTGTATTTCGTTATGAGCGTGAAATGAAACACAAAACAGCCAAAATGTTTTGTCAAAACAGTGGCCAAATCAGCTGTTTCAAGAAAACAACTTGAAAAGTTTTGACACAACTTGAAACATTTCAAGTATTTCAGCCATAAGGAACAATGGGGAAACTCGAAACCCACCATTGTTCCCCATGGGTAGATCCTAGGGACACCAAAGTGGTTTGGGTCGTAGAGCATGATGGGTGCTACCTACCATAGGATCCTATGAGGGTTTGGGGGAAAGCTTAAAAAAATGTTTAAAAATCACTCGCTTGCCCATTTATTTTGTGGGTTGGGTGGTAGGTAGCATGCATCATGCTCTACTACAACCTACTTTGCTGTCCCTAGGAGCTACCCATGGGGAACAACGGTGTGTTTCAAGTTTCCCCATTGTTCCATATGGCCAGAACAAGCTGCACACAAGTTTTGAATTGCAATTTCCAATGCATTTTGTAATCCCGCCTTGAAAAACACTGCAGAAGAACACAGTAAAAGGGAATCTATCCCTCAACACAGAACACATTTTTGAAACATAGTCAAAAAATGGCCAAAAAGAATCACTGGCCAGCCACAATGCCTGCACTGTAGTAACATCACTGGCACAAATTGTTTTCTCATACACAATTATGACCCCTTAGTTCCTAGCATTGTTCTCTCATACAAAATCATGACCACTGAGTTCCTAGCATTGTCCTCTCATACACAATTATGACCACTTAGTTCCTAGCATTGCAACAGCTGCCACAGCAGCACCCTTAGCAGCAATCATCGCCATAAGCTCAACTAGAGCAACTTCAGCCACATTTTAACTGAGTACACCTTGCAATGTAGATTGCAGAGTAGACCAGATCAGTGAGTGAAGCACAAGTTAGTCTCAAGGCCAGACATGGAGCTCATCACAACAAACATCAAGAAATATCAGAGAGAGAGAGAGAGAGAGAGAGAGAGAGAGAGAGCTGCCACTGTCCATTTCACACCACAACACTATCTCACAAACAAAACAAACCACAACTCAAGGAAGGAAGGCACCCCAAGTTCTGCCTTTGTCAATCTAAGATCCAGAAAAACCAGGTAGTTATAGCAGCAATAGCACAACACATTATACTCGGTGCTGAGAAAAGAAAAGCACAACATCAAAAACTTTCCTTCCTCCTCTCCCAATTTATCATCTTCAAGAGAGGAATGAGGGCAATCTCTGCCTCGAAGTCCCTTTGAATAAATTTTGAAATGCCCTCAGTTTATGTTTCCCTTCCCTCCCCCCTTCCCCCAGTCAATAGGGGCACAGTTGCCCATGTCAACACTTGATTTCTATGATAACAAACCAACCAAGAAGCAAGGAGATCACAAGCCAATCAGAAGCCAGTGTCAGAAAACCAATCAGCAAGGGGAAAAGTGGGCTCCAAAATGGCGCTTGAAACATCAAAACATTTTTATTTCTTTATTTATCATATTTCTATACCACCTGATATAGAAATCTCCAGGCGGTGTACAGTTAAAACACAGTATAAAACAGTTAAAATTGATAAAAATCTCAATGAGTAAAAACACATTAAAATTTCAATTTCAATTAAAAGCCTGAGAAAACAGGTATGTCATCAGGGTCTTCCTAAAAGCAAAAAGAGAAGGAGATGATCTTATTTCAGCAGGAAGCTGATCCCAAAGCCCCGGGGCAGAGAAGGCCCAATACCAAGTTGCCACCAAACAATTCAGTGGCAACCATAATCAGACCTCTCCAGGTGGTCTTAATAGGTGACAACGTTCACAACCGAGAAGGCGCTCTCTTAAGTACCCTGGAAGCAAGCCGTTGAGGGCTTCATAGATAATAACCAGCACTTTGTATTTCACTCAGAAACATAATGGCAGCCAGTGTAGTTCTTTCAAAATCAGTGTTATATGGTCCCTTCGGGGAAACCCAGAGATCAATATGGCAAATTGTAGTTTCTGAACTACATACAAAGGCAGCCCCACGTAGAGTGCATTACAATAGTCAAGCCTAGAGGTTACCAGAATATGTACCACCATTTTAAGGTCATTTTTCTCCAGAAATGGATGCATCTGGCATATCAGCTGAAGCTGATAAAAAGCACTCCTCGCCACTGCCTCAATCTGAGAAACCGGGAAGAGTTTGGGATCCAGGAGCACTGGATCTTGTATCTGATCTTTTACAGGGAGTGTAACTCCAGCTAGAACATGAAGATCTAAACCACCTCTTGGGTCCCGACCTGTTACAGACAATAGCTCTGTCTTATTTGGACTGAACTTCAGCTTTTGGTTGAAATGGGGTTGTTTGAATCAGGCCCTTTATTTAGGGTGGGGTTTTTTTCAAGCTTGAAACACTTGAAATGGCTTGTTTCGAGTCAAAACGTCCTGCACATCCCTAGTACTTTGCTTTAGACCAGGGGTGTCAAACTCAATCACATAAGGGGCCGAAATCTAAAACACAGGCTAAGTCGCGGGCCGAATTTTTTAATTAAGATACTTAGTCTTAGTAGAAGTATAGATCCTTCCTCACCCTGAGACACCATATCACACGCCATCCTCGTGCATGAATCATGTTCTGAAAATAACAACAAGCACAAAACAAACTGTAAGCAAAACAGTTAAATTACAAACTCAACAGTTTTTTAAAACATTTATCTATAATTCTATATTTGAAATTTAGGTTTTAAAATTGCTCACCTAGTTGTTTTCTGGCCAGATGTCTGAGACCGTTTTCCCCTGGTCAGTGAGTCAATGTCTGGTTTTATATCTTGTGCTGTAGCAACCCGCAAAACAGCAGCTTTTTCTGAGGTAGGTGTACCTGTCCTATCCTGGCCTGTCTATGTGAGGGGAATGGAGCTACTGACTGTGGTGAGGTGGAGGCCTGTGTCTCTGAGTCTGGAGACATTGCTACTGTAGGATCCTACTGAGACTCCATACCTGTGTAGTTGCTACTGGCAGCAGGTGCAGGATCGGGACTCTGGCATGGTCGTGCCTAGTGCTGGGTCTCGGCAGGGAAGGGGTGTACAGAAGCAAGGATATGAAGAAGCAACTTAGCTCACTGTTTGGGACTGGGTCCTTCTGCCTGTGGCGTGGTCAGGCACTTGTGTGGAGCGCCTTGCTCCAACCTAACTTTTACACTGGGACTGGGTCCTTCTGCCTGCAGCGCAGTCAGGCACTTGTGTGGAGTGCCCTGCTCCTACCTAGCTTTCTGGGACTGGGTCCTTCTGCCTGCAAATGGGTACTGAGGCAGCGCGGTCAGGCGCTTGGATGAGGCACAGTCACCGCGGACCACATAAAACGGCCAGGCAGGCCGGATTCGGCCCATGGGCCTTGTGTTTGACATGTGTGCTTTAGATCAATCATCATACTCAGTGAGGTCAATTTATTTATTATTTATTATTATTTATTATTAAAACTTTTATATTGCCCTTCCAAAAGGCTCAGGGCGGTTTACATTAAAACACCATTAAAATCAGTTAATAATTAAACAAAAATTATAAAGCATAAAACAATGATTAACAATTAAAAACATCATAAAACAACCATTAAATAATCAGAACAATTTTAAAAACAAATTTTAAAAAGCTGAGAAAGCCTGGTTGAAGAGATGTGCTTTCAGGTGTTTTCTGAAAATTGCCAGAGATGGGGAGGATCGTATCTCAGCAGGGAGCGCATTCCACAATCTCGGGGCAGCAGCCGAGAAGGCCTGTCTCTGTGTAGCCACCAAACGAGTTGGTGGCAACTGGAGACGGACCTCCTCAAGTGAACTCAGCGGCCGGTGGGGCTCATAGCGAAGAAGATGCTCTCTTAAATACCCAGGGCCTAAGCCGTTTAGGGCTTTATAAGTTATAACTAGCACTTTGTATTTTGCCTGGAAACCTGTTGGCAGCCAGTGTAACTCCATCAACAAAGGAGTAATGTGGTCTCTCCGAGATGACCCAGAGACCAACCCGGCTGCGGCGCTCTGAACCAACTGAAGTTTCCGGACTACGTACAAAGGCAGCCCCACGTAGAGCGCATTACAGAAGTCAAGTCTGGAGGTTACCAAAAAATGTACTACTGTTTTGAGGTCATTGATCTTGAGAAACGGGCGCAGCTGGCATATCAGCCGGAGCTGATAGAAAGCACCCCTGGCCACCGCCTCAACCTGAGAAACCAAGGAGAGACGTTGATCCAGAAGTACTCCCAGACTGCGAACCTGTTCCTTTTGGGGAAGTGTGACCCCGTCTAGAACAGGCAGATCAAAATCGTCTCTAGAGTTCCGACCCCGCACAATAAGTACCTCCGTCTTATCTGGATTCAGCTTCAGTTTATTCTCCCTCATCCAGCCCATTACTGCTTCCAGGCAGGCATTTAGGGAGGATATGCCAACTCCTGAAGAAGTTGACATGGAGAAGTAGATCTGGGTGTCATCAGCATACTGGTAACACCCAACTCCAGATCCCCTGATGTTCTCTCCCAGCGGTTTCATGTAGACGTTAAAAAGCATTGGAGAAAGTATGCAGCCTTGAGGAACACCATACTTAAACTCAGATTTTGAAGAGCAACAATCTCCAATCGACACCATCTGGAATCTGTCTGAGAGGTAGGAGCAGAACCACTGTAAAACAGTGCCTCCCACCCCCAACCCCCTCAGACGTTCCAGAGGGATACTATGGCCGATAGTATCGAAAGCCGCCGAGAGATCCAAGAGGACCAACAGAGTCACACTTCCTCTGTCAAATGCCAATTGGAGATCATCCATCAGGCCGACCAAGGCAGTCTCCACCCCATATCCCACCCGAAAACAAGTTTGAAATGGGTCTAGATAATCAGTTTCCTGGAGCTGAGAGGCCACCACCCTCTCAATTACCTTGCCCAGCCATGGGAGATTGGAAACTGGCCTATAATTGCTCAACTCTGAGGGATCTAACGTAGGCTTCAATGGGAAATATTAGAAACTAGCTGTCCCTGCGCAGAACATTTGTGGCCTAGTTCTCCATCTCTCACCCCTCCCTGGACAATCCAACTGCCTGACCTGCCTTTCTCTTCCCCCCTCTTTAATCCACCCCCTGCCATCTGGGATGGCAGTGGAGGTGGTAAAACCTTCCCGACTGCCGCCCACAACTTATGCTCTCTCTCGCTCCCCCCACAACTCACTCTCTCTCTTGCTCCCCCCAATTCTCTTGCTCATTCAATCCCCCCAATTCTCTCTCTTGCTCTGCCCCCACAATTCTCTCTATCTCTCACTCTCCCCCAACCCACTCTCTCGCTCGCTCGCTCACCCCCAACCCACTCTCTCACTCGCTCTCCTCCCACAATACTCTCTCTCAAAGCAGTGGCCTAGGTTGGCTCCTACCGCCGGCCATAGTTGCAGCACCCTGCCGAGTCTCCTTGTGAGGAGGATGGCCAATTTGGGCAGGAAAGCACTCTGAGGGCCGGCCTCTATCGCCTTGCCAAGTCACCTCATGAGGAGAATGGCCGAGCTGGGGCTTCCCTTCTGGCCTTCATGGATGGCCCTTGGTGTGCTCTTATGCCCAGACCATCCTCCTTGCAAGGAGAATCAGCAGGGCAACGGAGGTTGCTGCTCAATGTCTCTTCCTCTTTCTTTCTTGTTGCCACGGCGTCTCCTCCTCCTCCTCAGCAGCTGCCCCTCTGTCTGCCGCTCAGCCCTACTCCATGCCTTCTCTCTCCTCTGGACAACTCTCATGAGATGTGCCCTGCACCATGGGATGTGCAACATACATCCTAATGCTTTTGAATATATAGACGGTTCACAATACTTGTGGAAAGCAACTGGTACACATATTTTCAAAGCACTGACCGTCATGACTCTTGTATGTGGAAATCTAGATTGATATACTGTCTCTTATCAGGTTGCTATAAAAATTGATCAAGTGCCTGTATGGAAATAATTGTATTGTCCTTGCATTATATACACAAAGTGGAGTGGACTGCAGAAGTTTTACAACATTCTGCTCAGCTGCAGTCTCATTAAGATATTCTTAGCAGTTTGTTCTTGGAAGTATTGGCTTCTGTGAGATAAGTGCTTTATCTGACTACCTATTTATCTAAGGGCTAAGTGATTACCTCAAACCCAGTAATACACATTTCTGTACAGGAACGGAAATGAGCTGCTAGTTTCTCCTTCTGTGTAGGAAACTGAAAGTTGTGGTCTGCAGATAGCACGCTGAAGAAGTACTGATTTTTAGACATTTAAGATTTGCTAACTGAGCAAAAGGCTCCTTTTAAAGTGGTGATTCTCTTATATTTAGCAGGGGGAGAGCAACTGTCCCTATCCAACCCCAGTGCAGCATTCCTCCAGTGGCTGCTTCTGTTGTCTCCCTTGTGTTTCTTTATAGACTATAAGGCTACTCCACGACCAGCCCAAACTCGGCTAAGGCAACCCAGCCCGGTTTCAGCGGGTCGTGTGCAGCAACGGGAGTTGTGTGGCTCCTCACGGAGGCGCGGCAGCAAACCAGTTTACAGACCCCACCGCTTAATCCCAGTTTCGGGTGTGAGAACACCCGACAACTGGGTTAAAAGATTGTATGTCACCACGGTGTGGCTCCACATCACAGCGACTCATGAGTAGCCTCCCAACCAGGAGGCTACAACAAGCCTCCTAGTGTCGGGGGGGGCTCCCCACAAGGCACCGTGCACTCGTGTGGTGCCTTATGGGACTCCTGGGGGCCAGGAGGTCCCTGAACCGCACTGCCCCAACCGGCTCCATGATGGAGCCGGTAATTGTCTGGGCAGCCAATCCGGCTGCCCAGGGAAGGCTCCCTGCTTGTCTGCAGGGAGAGTGGACCAGCTGCTCTCCCTGCAACCCCCCTTTCGGTTCTACACCCTGCTCATGTGTAGAGTCTCTATGAGTCCTTTGGGGACAGGGAACCATCTTATTATTATTTTGTCTATGTACACTGTTTTTGAGAACTTTTGTTGAAAGTGGTACAGGTGGCCCTTGTTATCTGTGGCAGTTCTGTTCTGGCCGACAACTGTGGATAATGAAACTGTGGATGACAAAAGCTTAAGACACTGGGAATTGGGGGTTAGGTTTCTTGAGGTTTTAAAAGAGCAAAAATGTGCGGCAGAAATAAGTGAAATAAAGCCTAGCGGGGAAATGCTTGACTAACAAGCAGAAGGTTGCCAGTTCGAATCCCTGCTGGTATGTTTCCCAGACTATGGGAAACACCTATATCAGGCAGCAGTGATATAGGAAGATGCTGAAAGGCACCATCTCATATTGCGTGGGAGGAGGCAATTGTAAACTGTATTCTACCAAAAGTAAACCACAGGGCTTCTGCAGGCGGGCGCTAGGAATCGAAATGGACTTGATGGCACATTTTACCTTTACCATGCTCTTCAGGTCTACAGCTGTTAAGCAATGCCCCCTCCAACACCCAATTCCTCCAGTTTTCCCAAGAATAGTACAGAACATTTGTGGGTTTTTTAGAGCCACAAAATAGCTCCATCCTGCAAAATGGTGGTCAGAAATGACATCAGAAGTCATTCCCAACCACCCAGGAACCACAGACAGGTGAATTTTGACTATCTTAAAATCTGCAGATAATGAGGTCGGGTCTACATTGCCCGACCGCAGATACGGGTGCCAGGACCGCGGATAATGAGGACCACTTGTATATAAATATTCATAGTATAGTCGTAGATTTGCCCTGATTGATGGAGCAGAAAAAGATACATCAGTCACTTCTTTCTGCAGTTAATTTCTTACATGTTCTTCTACCTATAACCTCCAAACAAAATAAACTTACTTGTCAAGACTAATCATGTTCTGCTTAAGAAATTAAAAAATCTACAACCTTTAGAATACACCTACACTTTATTCTAATGCATGGCTATTGCTGAAAATGGCTTACCCTCCCACCCACCCCCACCAACACTGAATTGCCCTCTTCACTTATCCCATGTCATCCCATCTCAACTCCATTCTCCTGTGCATTATTGACTGCCACTGGTAAAGGCGGGAAATGTACAGCATGATAACATCCTGACATTGTATAAGAGATACAACACATGACAAGGAAGAGGGAAGGATACTGTTTGGGAAGGCATGCCTATGTCAAATGCAATATGCAGTCTATATATCCAACTGTGTAAAATATATGTCATAAATGCAGTTATGGGTATAGACTTGTGGATGGACTTTAGATGCTTAATTAATAAGACTTGTAGATATGTTTTTGGTGAATCTTGCCTGATGTGCTAGATTACACCTCGTGCCTATTTTTCTATATGAAGGAAAAGTACTTCTCTCCAGTGCTTTGCTCATAAAGCAAAGAATAAGAATTTGAACCCACCCTGACCCAGAATGGGCCACCCTATAAAAGTTATATAAGAATAGTGAACTATTGCATATTGAAAGCCATTACACTAAATACATGAACAATATTTAAAATTCCTAAGCAGAGAACTGCAATGTCAACTCAGAATTCTCACCCACCCAGAAATCAGTAATCTCAGTGTCTCTCCCACATTCAGATGATTTCTCAGATTGCCTTGGAGAATACAATACAGGAAGAGGAAATCTTTTAGGTGTGATTGAATATAAAGCTTTCAGGGACAGATAATTTTCTGAAATACAATAATACTTGAGCAGTAAAATGAGACATGAAATTTTTACACAGCACATAGACTTATGAACTAACTATCCATTATTTGTGTAGGTTGTAAAATTGCACAGCTCACCTACCTGGTATGGAAAGCTGAAAAAATAACATTGCAGTGTTTCAGGTTTAAATCTTATATCACTATTTGCTTTTAACCTAGGTACCTTTTCTTCATAATTCACCACTCATTCCATATTACATTAAAAGTAGGCTGCTGTTACCCCAAATGCATTTTACTTTGCCTGTGCTAGTCATTGACTGTTTAGAAGTAGGTTCACAATCCAGGGGTAAGTTTATTGTCTATACCAGGCAAATATTATGTGTGTGAACTGGGCACTGATTATATAGTGATTGACAAAGACCTAGTCAAAGCAACCACTTAATGGTTTCTTAGTGTACAGGTGAGGAACACTGAGAGACCTTCCTCATGATCTGTGAGGAAGGAATTGAAGGGGCAGGGAAGCAAGCCTCAAAAAGCTTACCTCCCCTGCAGATGATCTGTGTTGCTTTGCTGGGCAAGTGGATTGCCTGCCCAGATGATTGCCAGCTGCTGCCAGCAGCAGGGATGTTTGGGGGCCGGGAAGCCCCAAGAACTCCCACAATGCACCAGGTGAGTACACAGTACATTGTGGGGATTCCCCCAATGCCATCAGGGAGCCCAGCAGTCTCCCAACCCAGGCAAGCGGCTAGGGCTGGCAAACAATGTTTAAAATGGGACTAAGGGAGTGCTTGCTCCCTTAACCGCATTTTAAAGGCACTCCAGAGGTGGGTTTGCTGCCAGGAACCATGTAGCCCCTGGCTGTTTTGACGATCAGCTGAGACTGGGTTTGGCTTGCTTAGCCCAGTTTTGGCTGATCGTCAGAACAGCCTCAGAGAGAGATAAACAATCATCAGTTCAGCCATGGCAGAGATTCCCATCCCCCCATTTGGTGATGCTAAATTACTGAGAATCACTTATTGATCTACCACATCACACAGATATCTACCAGTAGACTCATCTTTTACTCACCTCTGAGCTAAGCAACCCTTGAGGTTGTGTCCAGCCCAAAATGGAAACCCATGAAGAAGGGTGGAAACTGGCAAGTTAAATCACCTCAGAGAGCTCTGAGAGGACAACTTGTTCCAACAAGGATCAGAGCTATGCTGAGGCCTTATCCCTCCATGCTCAGACTGCCCCTCCTGGTCAGGACTGGGCTGCCCCCTCAATGCCTGGTGAGTGGCACCCTTCAAAAGACAGCTTTCTGGCCTGAATCCTTCCTCTCTCGGTCAACTCCTGCCTAGCTTGTTGCTGCTGTGCAGGCACTGGGGAGTGCAAATTTCCTGGCATGGAAGAGACCAGTTCTTGGGGAGGGGCACCCAGATGCTGCTGTTTCTGGGAGCTGATCTGGGGGCTCTTCAAGCTTTGATCTCTTGTCGGGGTCTAGGCTCAGGCCCAGTGCTGCTCCCATCTACTCAGGATCAGAGTCAGATTCACTACTCAGAGAATCACGACACCTGAAAGCCAGAAGGGAAGTAGTCACTATTACCACATGTTGGTTTGTTTGTTTGAAATCATTTGCAGAACTAGGCAAATAAGAATGTTGGATTTAGAACTGAATAGATATGCCAGCTTCTCAATTCACCATATGTAAAATGCAACCAAAAATGTTCAGCCTGTAGAGCCGTGCACACTTGGGAGTGAGCCTCATTACACTGAATGGGACTTATGTCTGAGGAAGCATGCATAGGACTGGGATGTCAGAAGGCCGTCGAGGAGACTATTTTAATTAAGAACTGGGATAGTTAACTATTAGAAGGACAATATAAATAAAGTAACTCTCTCTCAAGCATTTAGGGTGGGTTCCAACAGAGAAACAAAAAGGACAAAGAACATCCAATACAATTCAAATAGTCTGGAAATATTTGAGATAAAATCTCACAAAAATCCCACAAGAATAACAAATTGGTGACTGAAAACTTCAAAATATTCTTTGTTGTAGTAATGTTACTACCCTTCTGTCTCCAGGACAGCCAAGGCCCTGTGAAATGGTGCAGGGGGGCTACCTTCAGAGGCAACAGTTTTGGTCAATGGTGGTTGGGTACAGGTTCGCTCTCCTGAGGTTAAACTGAGTGGTTCAGGTTAGTTTTAAATGCCTATGTGTGTGGGCTTTTCATGGGGAGGGGATTTCCTCTTTTAAACAGCACAATGAAATGCTAAAGAATTATATTCCGTATTAGTTCCTCCTTTGCTATACTCCACAAAGATGAAAACAAACACAGGGAATAATTAAAACCATCTGAGCAAAATGATCTGCTTAAGACAAAAATAACAGTGCAGGTGGCATTTCATGGTCCTTCCTCCTCTTCCTGCCTCTTTTTTGTTTGCATTGAAAATGCTACTTAACACTTTCTGACATGTGCTAATGAAGGAGCAGAAGAAGAAGAGGGAGGCAATCAAGGCAGTTTGCATAAAGGAAGGCTGGGATGAGACACAGAGGAATGAACAAAAGGGAGAAAGATCTGAAGGCGAGAAAGGGAAGCCTGAAAAACTAACAACAACAGTGCACAGAAGTATTTGGTCTAGTGCTAGAAGGTGTGGCAGTGATGAAGAGAACGACAAACCTGCACAGCACCATCCTATGCATGATGCATTAGTACTTAGAAGTATGTCTCACTGTTTTCAGTTTGGATTATTCCCCAGTAAGCATGTTTAAGCTGGCAGCCTTATTCTTACTACTACTACCTACTATTATTTATATTTCATTTTTCAACAAAATAGTTCTCAAAGCAGTCATATAGGGAAATGGATAATAAAAAGATGGTTCAGGAGCATAGCAAGGTTAGAGTAGGCTGTGTGACAAAAGTGAACATGCCCTCACACCCAGCTACTTCTCTTCCCCCCACACTATGACTTTGCTGCAGAAGAACTATAAGAACATCGTGAAAAACAAAACAGTATCTCACTGCCATGCAAACACACTCCTCACACACATTGACATTTGTGTGTCATGCACACACGCACATACACTTGTGTGTATGCATTCCCTGGCTCAGAAACCTTTTTAAAAATATATAGATGCCTACCACAATCATTGCATATATTCATTCATACAACATCCCTCAGGGCCCCATAAACAATTGTCTGCCCTGGTTTAATTATAGCCTGCACCCCTGAGATGGTTCCCATACACCCTCCTTCCCTCCC
The DNA here is from genome assembly GCF_027244095.1 of Hemicordylus capensis. NCBI lineage: Eukaryota > Metazoa > Chordata > Lepidosauria > Squamata > Cordylidae > Hemicordylus > Hemicordylus capensis. The sequence goes on along the minus strand of NC_069661.1, from coordinate 187,783,089 downwards.
CTCAGCTCACTGACCCAGACTGCCAGCTCCCAGAAGCACTATCACTGCTGCTCCCACATCCTACTCCCACAGTCCAAGAACTGGCTATTTGTGCCACTGTGCAAAAAGTCCTCCTTTCCTCAGGCCCTGGTTGAGGCTCCTTTCCTGCTTTTGTCGGCTGGTTCACAGGCGCAGCTTCCTGCTGCTAAAGGGAAAGTGTATGTGCCGTGGATATTTTAGAACTAATTGTGAGTTTGCTCTTTGCTGGATTGGGTTTGCTCCAGGACAGGTTGCTTCTGAGGCACTTCCTCATTCTCTACATGGAGTCCATGGAGATAAACAACAACCAGAGCCGATTGAGCGCTGCCTGTTTGCTGCTTTGGGACTGGGCTGGCTGCTTGGGATTGGGAAGCTGGAAGAGCCAACCATGGCCACTGTGCCTCTCTAACTCAGGTAGTCAAATAATTTGGTCTGTGTGCACCTTGTTCCTTGCTTCTGTGCCTCTGAGGTTGAGTAAATCAATTGGGGCAGTGAGCGGCAGGTAGTTATGGCATGAGCTGAGTGGGCAGTTAAGGGCCCAAAGTTGGACTGGGATTGTAGGAGAGTCCTGATTTCTAACCATATAAGTTGCTTGCTAACTCTGGAGTGGCTGGGCAGAAAGCTGCAGAGAAGAAGTGGATTATCTAGTGTTAACTGCATTTTCTGCCATGAGTGAATAAAAATCAACCACGTTTGCAGAATTCATTAAAGATTAAAGTACTCATAGAACTCATTAAAGATTTAAAAATATATACATGTATATAAAGAGGTCATTTGCTTAGTGTTGTTTTGCATTGGAGATGTGGCCATTGGGGGCACGACGATTATGGGTTATGGCTGTTGGAGTGGGCATGGCTGTGGGGGCAGTCATGGAGAGCACCTGCCCTTCTGAATGTGTGACTATACCACTGATCATTACTAGATGAAATGCCATGGAATTCCGCAGATCAGCTGGCAAAATAAATGGCAATGGCTATGCAATCTTTTCTATTTGCAGACATGCTAGTAATATATTACTTTCCAGGTTCAAAAAAAGCCCATTTTGAAGCTCTTCTCAGGGTTGGTGAGAAGGGCTACTCTCCTTGGCAGGGAGGGAGCCTGAAAGCACTTACCTCCCTGCAGATGATCACAGAGTAGTCCAGCTGCTCGCCCAGCGGCTCCGGGGGTCTGGTGCAGGGAAGCACCTCCATGTGGTGTCCCACCCCCCAGAGCCCCAATAATTCACCAAATGAGTGTGCGGTGCATTTGTGGGAGCACCCCTTCCCCCCAAATGTGCCTGCTGAGGCTGCAAGCAGCCAAGGCAAACACACAATCTGTGTCTGGGCTCGCCGCAGCGGCTCCTGGCTATTCTCACAAGCAGCAAAAACCAGGCTGGGCTTCCCTAGCCTGGTTTTCATTGCTCGTGAGAGAATCAAAAACTTGATCCATCTGTCTGCAATTCTTCCAGCTGCTGTTACCAGTTTTGGCTGAGGTGTGAAAAATTGGTGTTAGCCCGGGCAACCTTCCAGAACTGAAACTGCCTAATTGAATTCAGGGAAGGTTATTTGAGGACTACAGCTGGATGTTGTGAGAATGCAGAGCTAGTGAAAGATACAGAATGTATATTTACTTAGTAGCCCATTTGCACTAAGCTGTGGACACATCAGCAATTGGATGCACCACAATGTGAATGCATTACAATGCATCAGAAATAGTTAATTTCTGACTGTACATCTACTATATAGGTGACATTTGGGGACAGCAGTGTGCCTTGTAGAGATGCATCAGGCAGAAATTCACCAGGGAGAGTAGTAACAAAGTGATTGGCGAAGCTACACCTATTGAATTTTGCCTTGATACATTCCGCCCCAGCCCAATGTCGAGCTGAAAGACCAAGGCAATGTGTTGGTGCATGGAGCCCAATTTCTAAAACCAGCATAATACATGAGATTGTATAGTCTTTACAGTTTATTTGGAGCAGAAGACAAGCACATTACCTTGTAATTTCTACACTTTTTAGAGCACTAGTGAAAATGTAAAGCACCTGCACTCTCATCTTAAACCAAAGGTGCTTGCATTACTGAATATAGTCCAGACTCTTTTGGCTACTCTAAAGATCCGTCTATAGTGGTCCTCAAGCCCATAATACTAAAAAATACCTGGGAAGTGGAGCCAATCCATATGCTGGGGATGGGATTAGTGGTTGTAAGTAGGAATGTGCGAAACGTTTCAGGTACAGAACGATCTGTACCCGAAACAGCGAATTTTGGGTGATTCGGATCCGAACCGAATCACCCCTTAAGATTTCCGAATAATTTCGGATCTGAAACGAATCACCCCTGTTTCGGATCCGAAATATTCGGATGTTTCGGACCTCCATTTTGTGTCCCTCTTTCCTCCCCTCCATTTTGAGCAATGACGTCTATTTGAATTTCCCGCCTTTTTGCCTCCCATTGACTTCAATGCAAAAAGGTTTGATGTGACATCTGCTCGAATTCCGGGTCCCAGGGGCAAAATAGTGGGGTGAGGTGGTAGTTCCCAATGGGTGGAGGCTACCACCCAAATTGCAGAGGGATTGGGCAAAGGGCTGATTTTTGGTGGATTTTTGAAATGTTAGTGTCTTTGGGGCAGATCCGGGGCAGAAAGTGTGATCTGGGCCAAAAGAGTGGGGTGGGGTGGTAGTGACTAATGGGTGGAGGCTACCACCCCAATTGCAGAGTGATTGGGCAGAGGGCTGATTTTTGGTGAATTTCTGAAGTTTACCCGTCTTTAAGGTTTTTCCCCATTAGGTAAAATGGAGAGTGTATCGCTTCACGTCGGGGGGAAAGGGGTGGCCTAGAGCGGTGTGGGGTTGGTGATAGTGCCGGGTAGGGGCAAGGAAGCTACCTGAATTTTTTCAAAGGATTTGGGCAGAGGGCTAATTTTTGGTGAATTGTTGAAGTTTACGCGTCTTTAAGGTTTTTCCTCATAAGTTATAATGGAGCTTTCAGCAGAAATCGTGGGGTTGGCAGAGATCAATGCAGGGCACAGAGGCCACCATCTCTTTATCACTGAACACACGCTTGACTTCCTATAGCCCTTTTTGAGTGTGCAAAGCACTTCATGTATACTAGCTTGATAGGGAGTGAAACAAGGATGCATCCTGGCCCCGCTCCTTTTCAACTTTTACATCAGTGCCATGGTGGGACACCGTAGAAGCACAGATTTTCACCCTCCCAAGCTGGCGGATAGAAGCATTTCTATCCTGCTCTGTGCTGACGATGCTGCAATCCTCTCTAGGACCCCTATAGATCTCAGAAGAGCACTGATGGCTCTAGCTCAGTACTGTAAGAATGATCAACTAGAAATCAACTATTAAAAAACTAAAATTATGGTTTTTGCCAGAAAACCTAAAACACAACTCTGGAATATAAATGGCCACAAGGACAAACAGGTCACTGGTTTCAAATATCTGGGAATGATCCTACATGCCTCTGGCTCAAGAAAGGCCCACTGCGATCACATTGCCCTCACCACTCAGAGGAGCTCTGCTGCCATCCTAACAACAACAAATATTTGTATACCACTTTTCAACAAATGTTTCCAAAGCGGTTTAAATAGATAATAAATAAATAAATAAATAAATAAATAAATAGGTAAGTACGTACATAAATAAAATAGATCCCTGTCCCCAAACGGCTCATAATCTAAAAGGAAACACAAAACAGACACCAGCAACAGTCACTAAAAGTACTGTGCCAGGAAACGGGGATGGATAGGGCCAGTTTCTCTCCGCCGCTAAATAAAGGAACTCACCAGGTTAAAAAGGTGCCTCTTTGCCCAGTTAGCAGGGCAAGTTCCTACAGACTAGAGAGGGCCATTATGTACCTGCAGTGCTCAAATTATTTGAGGCCAAGACATTGGCTCAACAGCTCTATGTTGGGGTGTGTGGCTAACCACTGGGGAAGATGGCACACTGAGCCTGTTGATCTCCCTCCAACCAAACCTATTATTCAGCTTTAGCCTGCTTAATTTTACCGGAGCTCTCTTTGAAGTCAAGAATTTATTGTATTAGAATGTCTAGAAAGGGTGTACAGTGAAAAGGAAAGGGAATTAGAGCTTATTTGGACAAAGCAAAGACAGCTGGAGCGATGCCTCAGTCCAGTAATGAGGAGGAAGATATGGAGGACGCAGAAGAAGAACAGGAATATTGCTTAAAAACCTTCTCAAATCTTGGACGAGGTGTGAAGGCTGATTTAATTGAAGGTTTGATAAAACATCTCAAACAGGAATTGAAAACTGAATGGGACAAACTCATTGCAATGATAAGGAATGACTTGGCAGGCATGTCTGAACAAATTAGCAATCAATTTAAGGAATTGTCTCAACAAATTTCAGACATTGCTCAAACTTCTAGCAAGGCTTATGATATGGCTATGCAAAACGCATCTGACATAAACAAAAACTTTAAAGATATAGCTGAAATCAAAACAGACTTGACTGATGTCTAAGATCACAATAGGATAAATAATATAAGGATAAAAGGAATGAATGAAAGTATGGGGAAAGCTGGTTAGTTGGATATCTCGTTCCTAAGTTTAATCTTCTATTGCTGGACCTAAAGATTGTGGACAAAGATATTGAATGAGCTCATTGAGTGTTTTCTTTTAGGCTGTTGCAGCAACCAAGAGACATTATTATGAGATTTGTTAAGGCTGGCATAAAAGACAAGAGTATGAGAAAAGTGTGTGAGGTGGAAGAGAAAAATTGGGATGGAAGCAAAGTTAAAATTTTTCAAGACATTAGCATGACTATACTTCAGAAGAGGAGAGACTTTAAACCACTCACAGAACAATTAGTAAAAAAGGGAATTCATTATAAATGGAGGTTCCCTTTTAAGTTAATTGTCTTTAAGTCACAAGGAAGAGAGATTGTTTCAATACTGAGTCATATGAAGAAGGTCTTGGCTGAACTTAGAGGCACATCTGGAGGCAATTAAGAAGACGGCCTTAGAAGCTAGGAAGAGACTGGATAGTTGTTAGAAGATATGACAAGGGCTTTTTTTTTTTTTGTTTTTCTGAAGTATGTGAAGTAAAGGTCTTTGCAATGAGTGTTATGTATACAAGCAGATAATAATAATAATAGTGGTATTAATGGAAAAATAGTTTCCTAGGATAATGAATAGAGATTGGCTAAGTTATTTTGGATATTGTATTAATGCATTGGGCTCAGGAAGAGGGGAAGCTTTGGTTTGGTAAGCTGCCCCCACCCCCGGACCTTGAGGAGGATTTCCTTTTGCTTAGGATCTTCTTCAAGGGCTTGCTATGGTCCAAGCAAGTTGGGGAGGGGAGGGAGGGAATATGGACAGGGGTTTAGGGTGTGGGGGCAACAAAGGGAGGGGATATAAAATATGTGAAAGAACAGTAAATTTTAAATTTATTTTTAAATTAAGTATAGAAGTAAGTATACTTACATTAGGCTGTTTGGTGAAACGGTTTTGGAAGCTGTGCTTAATTATTCTGTAGATCTTAGAGATTTGAATGGGTGATCAGTGTATTGTGGTTTCATTGAATGTTAGGGCTAGGTGGTCCTATTAAGAGAGCTAGAATTAGTTACAAGAAACTTATATGACAGATATCATCAAAGATAGGTATTTTGGTTAGCAATTTTTTAATTTTTTTAATTTTTTTGCAACAAGGGATAGCAAATCAAGAGGGGTGGCTATTTTATTTAAAGCTACCTTACAATTTATGGTTAAAAAGATTCAGAAGGACAGTGATGGGAAGTTTATATTTATTAAGGGGGAATTAGATAATAAACATTTAATGTTAGTTTCTATATACAGTATGCCCCTAACCAGGGCCAGATTGGATTTATACAGAAAACTATGAAATCGTTTCCTTTAGGAGGAGATTAAGTAAATTTGGTGGGGAAAATATAATTTTAGGAGGAGATTTAAATGTTGATGCAATGGTGCTAACTGGGAGAACCAAAATGATTTCCAAAAAACAATCTTTACTTTATAAGAATCTCCAGAAACTAATGCAATTGAAGGAGCTAGTAGATACGTGGGGAGTTATGAATCCTTCAGTTAGAAGATTTACCTTTTTTTCAGGTAGACATCAATCTAATTCTAGGATAGATTATATATGGGCTTCCAAAAGCTTTTAAAATCAATTTCAGTGAGTAGAAATTGCACCTATACTTATAACAGATCATGCTCCGGTGATTTTTGAACTTAAATTGGATGAGAATATTCCATTTACTTATTTTTGGTGGCTTAATCCTATCCTATATTATTTAATAATACAATAGCAAAACAACAATTAGCTCAAACATTAAAATTTTTTTTCGTGAAAATGATATAGAGCAAATGCCATTAACTATAAGATGGGATGTTATGAAGGCTGTTATAAACGGGGGATGCATATCTCAGATGAATAGGATTAAAAAGGGAGCATTGGAAAAGATAAATATATTACATTCAGAGATAAAGAACCTACTATCAATGTACAATAGAACAGGATCCGTAAATATTTATAAGCAATTGGAAAAGAAAAGGTAGGAGCTTGATGTTGTAGAGACAGGATAAATTTCTGCTCAACTTTTATATGTTAAGCAAAGATACTATGAATTTGACAATAAAAATTCAAGATTATTGATATTTAAATTAAAGAAAGCTAAGGAAAAAAGATTTATTAGAACAATAAAAGATAATAAAGGTCAGATCATTACTAATTAGTATTATTATTAGTAAATAATTTCTTTTTTAAACAATTATATTCATCTGCTAATCCGACATTGGATGAAATAAGTAAATATTTAAGTAGACTGAAATTTCTGGAAGTCTCTTCAATTAGATGGTCAGTATTTGGATTCGCCTTTTTCAGTTAGAAATAACTGAAGTTTACAAAAGTATCAGGAATGGAAAAGCCCCAGGTCTGGATGGCTTATCAGGGGAGTTTTATCAAGAGTTTAAAGAAATTCTTATTCCTAAATTTCTATTGATATGCAATGAGTTACATCAGGGCAGTCCTCTTCCAGGATCTTGGAATGAGTTTAAAATAACCATGATTCCTAAGGCTGGTAAAGATTTACAAGAAGTAATTTCATATAGACCCATTTCATTACTTAATGTAAACTATAAACTTTATACTAAATTATTGGCAAATCATTTTAAGTCAATGATAAATAAAATTCATTTAGGCCAGTCTGACCTTATTCCAAGAAGGAATATAACTAATTCCATTAGGAAATTGTTAGACATTATATTTTTTTGTAAAATTAACACATTTCCATTAACAATATGTTCATTAGATATATTTAAAACTTTTGATTGTTTGGAGGGATCTTTTTTAAAACAAGTATTATAGAAATTTAAATTTGGTCCCCGGTTTTCCAATATGATTGATCGGATTTATGGTTTAACAAAAGCTCAAATAAGAATTAATAATTATGATTCAGAATTGATTATGATTTCTAGAGATACTAAACAGAACTATCCTTTATCTCCTCTGATGTGTAATTTGGCTATGGAGGCATTGGCTATTGCATTGCATACCAATGATCAAATTTGTGGGATAAAAATAGGGGTTAAGAATTATTTATTATATTTGTTTGCGGATGATATGATTCTAACTCTTGCAAATTCTGGATGTTCAGCTAAATATATTAAGGAGGAGTTACAAGATTTCACAGAAGCATCAGGATTAACAGTTAATTTTCAAATATCTCAACTGAAGTTTTTTCATATTCCCCTTATAGTTCAGAAAGAGGTATCTAATATTTTGGGAATACCAGTGGTCTATCATTCTTTTCAATACCTAGGTATCAATGTTACTAAAAAAATTAGTAGATTATTTAATAATAATTTTATCCCAGTCTGGAAAAAATTAAGTAAAGAGATGAAACGTTGGCAGGGTGGGGGCATATTAATATATTAGGACATATTACAGCTTTAAAAATGATGGTTCCTTCAAGATTTAATTTTTTGCTTCAATCTCTACCAGTGGAAATTCCTGATAGAATATTATCACTATGGCAGAGGAAAATGAAAATTTTTGTTTTACCTCTAAGGAACTGTGGATTAATAGGAAGATTGTATATAGACCACAGAAGATGGGAGGATGGGGAATTCCAAATTTAAGATTATATTATCAAGCTGCACACCTTGGACATATGATTTCATTTATACTAGAAGACTCAACTAAACAGTGGGTCCAAATAGAGAATGTACAAGAGGCAGATGGCTTTTTAATACAAGTTCTTTTTTGTTCAAATTTTTTCCCAATGATAGCCAAGATTAACCATTTGTTTACTAAAGCCATGTTCCAGATATGGAAGAAAAGATATAAGGAGTTAATGGGGACTATTTCCCCATTAACACCTTTTAAGATGTATTTTGACCCTGGTAATAAATATGTTTTGATTCAGCAGGATTTATTGAGGAAATATGGGTTTTATAGATTCAGATTTTTTTTTAATGGGGAGGGGCTATGTAATAGGGAACAGATTGAGCATAAGATAGGTTATCAATTACCATGGTTATTTTGGTTTCAAATCAAATCTATTTTGAGCAATAAAGAGAGTAAATTCAATAATTCAATCACTTAACACATTTTGAAAAAAATTAATTCTGTCTTATCAGGATCAGCCAAAAGGGATATTTTCCAAAATTTATATACTACTGTTATAATTAGAAATAGGGGACCCCCCCCGAGTTTTGAAGGATATTTGGGAAGTCCTATAGAAGAGAGTAAATGACAATCATTATGGAAGTCTGGGGGATTCCTGTCAGCTTCCATACAGGAGCTACAATGGAAGATTTTACATCAGTGGCATTTAACTCCAGTAAAATTAGCATATATTTCTCATAATTATTCTTGTCAGTGTTGGAGGGGGTGTAAGCAAAAGGGAACATTTTATCACATGTGATGGTCTTGCGAAAAGGTGGTATGTTTTTGGCAAAAAATATTTGGAGAATGTTATAATGAGACAAAATGTGGAGTGTTCTCCGGAATTAGGGTTATTACATGTATTTGTAGGAAATAATGCCGAGTTAAAAAATAAGGAACTTGTAACTTTTTAAATCTTGGCAGTGAAAAACCTAATTGTTCAACAATGGAAATATTTAGATCAATTGACAATTGAGCAGTGGTAAAAAAGGTGTGGCCAATTGCGCTCTTAGAAAAGATCACTGATTAGATTAGATTAATGCAGGCTGTCAGAGTAGAATCACAGTTCCGCCGTATTTGGGCAAAGTATAATTATTATATTATAGTACTAGATCTGATTTTGGATTTTCTTGTGATATTTGGAAAATATGGTTGTTAAATGTATTGTGTTGTGAGATACTGTTCTATGTTATGTGAATACTGCAAATAATTAAAAAAAACCAACCTCCTCTATGATGGCCAATCGGTGGCCCCCTCCAATCATGCCACCTTGAAGCTGGTGCAGTTCAAATTTCTAAGAGTGGCCTTCCAAGTGCCTTGCTGTGTCTCCAATGCCACACTACTCTTGGAAATGGGCAAGATAAAGGTTGAGGCCAGAGTGTGGTAGTCCATTCTTAACTTCCCTCAACCTTCAGGACTTGGCCCCTCTGACCCTACAGGACCATTTTTAATCTTCCTCGGAAAGGGCTGTGTGGACTAAATTTGTCACTCCTGCCCCCCCCCCAGACGGTGACTAGGCAAAAACAGTAATCAAATAGAAGATAATGGACACTGAGTGCCAGGCTGACCTATCCAGGGTTCCATCCTTCTTGTCCTTAGAAAGGCTCAGATACTCTGCCTCCCCTGCCATGTACCCGTCACAGCTACTGTAGAAATCCCAAGCCACAGAAGGTCTTATACCTTCATCTGTTGTCATGTCCTTCCCTCTGCTGTATTGGAAGGCAAATACAGAAAGATCCCAATTGCAGAGAGACTTTGTCCCTGTGACACTGGGGAGGTAGAAACCACAGAACATGTACTCCTCTTTTGTCCCTTTCACAGAAACATTAGAGCCAAGCTTATATTTCTGGTACTTCGCAAGTACCCTGGCCGCCCAAACCATCAATCCTTTAGTCTTTTTTACAGTCATAGACCAGCATAAAGTATAAGGGTGATTACATGTTATAAGTGAGAATAGATAAAAAGTGATTACATGCGGAACGGTACTTAAGGTACATAATAATTCTAAAAATAGTAGAAAGTACACCAGAAACATGAGGGTATAAAAGCCTGAAACATAATAAAAGTCATAAAAGTGCACAAAAGGCATAAGGGGGGGGGGCATAAAAATGGATATAAAAAGATTAAAAGACATGAGAAGACCGAAATACAAAAAATCCTAAGTAATAAAACTGGATAATGGTGAGACTATAAGACTATAAGGAGCAGTAAAAAAAGAAAGGAGGAGCATAAGTCTTTCTATTGAATCAGTATTGAGTGAGCAATTGTAGAGCCCGCCCTGAGTCACCGAGGGTCAGATTGAGGCTGATAGGACCATCCGCTGATGAATGCTGCATGCGAAATGCCCAGCCTCACAGAGGGCATTTGTGCATGCGTGGTGGTGGCCAAAATGGCGGCCACTCACCTTTACGGAGGCCCGAAAGGGCCAAAAAAGCTACATTGACCCGGCCACGATGGTGATGATGAGGGAGGCTGGCAGGGGGGAGAGGGAACCCTCACGGGGACACACACACACCCCGCGGTTACAAGCCCCCCCAAAGGGGCTACACGTTGTTGTTGTTGTTGTTGTTGTTGTTGTTGTTCTTATTTTAAAGTTCACAGACCTGCTGGACCAGACCGGTGGTTCAGTTCTGGTCCCAACAGAACAGGGGGTGGGGTTCGTGATCGAACTGATCGGACCGAACTGTTGGACTGCGGACCGGTTCTGCACATCCCTACCCGGCAACGCTATATGTGATGGCAGGCTTAGAGTGAGAAAACAGCAAGGAGCTGTAGAATTGGCTTGAACATCCCAGATACTTGCATAGCAAAGGAAGGATGAGGGAGGCATGAATGTCTCTATAGAACAAACAGTAGAGGAGAACATGCTCGGTACTTTCGATCTGCCCTGAGCCACAAAGGTATAGTCGCTCTGCAGATAAGAGTTCTCCTATAACGGCCTTCTAACACTGCTGAAGGGAGGCTGTGACAGCGAGCCAGAGTGAACGCCCTTCTTTGCTTTGGAACATCCAATTGGTTGAGGTATGCTGATGGAGAGGCAGAATATCTAAGCCCATTATAGATATGAAAGTTCACTGCAGGACCCTGCTGAGATCAGTTTAGTGCTCAATGTCTGTAATGTGCTGCTTGATGGTGGCTTTCACCATTTAGTATGGTCATAGCCCATACTAAACAAGGTCAAGGAGGAAAGACCCAGGGTAGCTATTTTTGTCTCAGTTGTCCAAATCCAGCTAGATTGGTAATGATCGCTTAGCATTAGGCGGCGGGGGGTGGGGTGGGGAGACCAACTGGACAAAAGGATAGTCTGAGCCAGTAGCAGAAGATGGCCATCCACACCCTAGCCTCCAGCTTGCTCAGGCGTCTCCAGGCACAGAGTGGGCACAGAGTCCAGCCAATGGGAGCTGGGCAGTATCCCATTTGGCAAAAGCCATCCTTTAAAGTGTGAGGCTGCAAAGAATTTAGATAAAACAGAAGGGGACAGAGCAGAACCGCATAAAAAGCAGACGGGAGCCTGTGCCAGCAGGTCAAAGAGTCAAAAGAATAGCATACATCAGGGGAGAGATTCAGTGTATAGGTGCTTATGTGCCAATGCCAGAAGCCTCCGAGCCATGATGGGTGAGCTGGAGTGCTTGGTTGCTAATGCAGAAATAGATATAGTGGGCATAACAGAAATAGGGTGGAACAGTGAGAACTGGTGGGACACTGTTATCCCTGAGTATAAACTCTATAGAAAGGACAGAGAGGGGCGCCTTGGAGGAGGGGTAGCACTGTATATTAAAGAAGAAACAGAATCTAACAAGCTAGAAGACCTAGGTGGACTAGAGTCCTCCACAGAAACCCTGTGGGGGTTACAAGGCCGGAAAGGGAACGTGCTACTGGGGACGTGCTATCGCCCTCCGGATCAAAATACCGACAGTGACTGGGAGTTGCAGGAGGAAATCAGGGAGGCGTCAAGGAGAGGCAGGGCTGTAATTATGGGTGATTTCAACTACCCACACATAGACTGGGTAAATTCACATTCAAGTCAGGACAAAGAGGTCAAATTTCTAGATACGCTAAATGGCTGTGCCCTAGAACAGTTGGTCATGGAACCGACCAGAGAGAAGGTGACCTTGGATCTAATTCTGAGTGACACCCAGGACCTGGTGCGTGATGTCAGTGTCATCAACCCTTTAGGGAACAGTGACTACAGTGCCATCAAATTCAGCATACATGGTGGGAGAGAATCACCAAGGATGTCTAACACAGACATTTTGAATTTCAGAAGAGGAAAGTTCTCGAAAATGAGGAGTATGGTGAAAAGAAAGCTGAGGGGGGAAATCAGGAGAGTCACTTCGCTCCAGAGTGCATGGAGTTTACTCAAAACCACAATACTAGAAGCACAGTTAGATTGTATACCCAAAAGGAGGAAAGGTACCACTAAGTCCAGGAGGATGCCAGCATGGCTAATGGGTACCGTCAAGGAAGCCATAAAAGGGAATAAGACTTCCTTCCGAAATTGGAAGGCCTGTCCAAATGAAGAGAACAGAAAGGAACACAAACTCTGGCAAAAGAAATGCAAGGTGACAATAAGGGAGGCAAAAAGAGAGTTTGAGGAACATTTAGCCAGAAGTATCAAGGGGAATAACAAAAACTTCTTTAAGTACATCAGAAGCAGGAAACCTGCCAGGGAGGTGGTTGGGCCATTAGACAATGAGGGAGTGAAAGGGATTATTAAGGAGGATATGGAGGTTGCAGAGAAGCTGAATGAGTTCTTTGCATCTGTCTTCACGGCAGAGGATACTGAGCATATACCTGTTCCTGAACCAGGCTGTTAGGGATGGAGACTAGAGAGCTGAGTCAGATCATCCCTTGTCACTTCTGATGTTCTAAACTGTCTAGAAAAACTGAAAGCTAACAAATCACCAGGGCCAGATGGCATCCATCCAAGAGTCCTCAAAGAACTCAAATGTGAAATTGCCGACCTCCTTGCTAAAATATTTAAATTATCCCTGAAATCGGGCTCTGTACCAGAGGACTGGAGAGTAGCAAATGTAACACTGATTTTCAAAAAGGGATCCAGGGGTGATCCGGGAAATTACAGGCCAGTTAGCCTAACGTCTGTTCCAGGCAAATTGATGGAAAGCATCCTCAAGGATAAAATTGTAAGGCACCTAGAAGAACAGGCCCTGCTGGGAGTGAGCCAGCATGGCTTCCACAAAGGTAAATCTTGCCTCACCAACCTTTTGGACTTCTTTGAGAGTGTCAACGAGTGTGTGGATCAAGGTGATCCAGTTGACATAGTCTACCTGGACTTCCAAAAAGCTTTTGACAAAGTTCCTTATCAAAGACTCCTGAGGAAACTTAGCTGTCATGGGATAAGGGGACAAATACATGTGTGGATTGCTAACTGGTTGAAAGACAGGAAACAGAGGGTAGGTATAAATGGAGAGTTTTCACAATGGAGGGAAGTAAGAAGTGGGGTCCCCCAGGGATCTGTACTGGGACTGGTGCTTTTTAATTTATTCATAAATGATCTAGAAGCAGGGGTAAGCAGCGATGTGGCCAAATTTGCAGATGATACCAAACTCTTCCGGGTAGTGAAATCCAAAACGGATTGTGAGCAGCTCCAAAAGGATCTCTCCAAACTGGGGGAGTGGGCGACAAAATGGCAAATGCGGTTCAATGTTAGCAAGTGTAAAGTGATGCACATTGGGACGGAAAACCCCAACTTCAAGTATATGCTGTTGGGATCCGAGCTGTCGGTGACGGACCAGGAGAAGGATCTTGGGGTTGTGGTGGATAGCTTGTTGAAAGGGTTGACTCAATGTGCGGCAGCTGTGAAAAAGGCCAGTTCCATGCTAGGGATCATTAGAAAGGGGATTGAAAATAAAACGGCTAACATAATAATGCCCTTATACAAAACTATGGTGTGACCACACCTGGGAGTACTGCGTACAATTCTGGTCACCACATCTTAAAAAGGACATTGTTGAACTGGAGAAGGTACAGAAGAGGGCAACCAAGATGATCAGGGGCCTAGAGCACCTTTCTTATGAGGCAAGACTACAACACCTGGGGCTTTTTAGTTTAGAAAAAAGACGACTGCAGGGAGACATGATAGAGGTCTATAAAATCATGCATGGCGTGGAGAAAGTGGAGAGAGAGAAATTCTTTTCCCTTTCACACAACACTAGAACCAGGGGTCACTCCATGAAATTGATTGCCAGGAGGTCTAGGGCCAATAAACGAAAGTACTTTTTCACACAATGCATGATCCACTTGTGGAACTCTCTGCCACAGGATGTGGTGACATCCAACAACCTGGATGGCTTTAAGAGGGGTTTGGATGACTTCATGGAGGAGAGGTCTATCATCGGCTACTAGTCGGAGGGCTTTGGGCCACCTCCAGCCTCAAAGGCAGGATGCCTCTGAGTACCAGTTGCAGGGGAGTAATGGCAGGAGAGAGGGCACGCCCTCAACTCCTGTCTGTGGCTTCCAGCGGCATCTGGTTGGCCACTGTGCGAAACAGGATGCTGGACTAGATGGGCCTTGGGCCTGATCCAGCAGGGCTGTTCTTATGTTATGAGACCCATCTTGGTACTTGGAGTGCTGCCCGCAGGAATTTAGATTGTACAAGTTCCAGAGTTGCAAAGTTGGGGAAGGGGCCCAGTTGGGCACCAGAGAGTTGCTGAGCTAGTGGCTTCTGCCCAAACCATATCCATAACCCAGTTACTGCTTTCGGATGAAGACCTGACCTTAACCTTTAACACTGCCAAATTCTGTGTGGCAGTGTGTAGGATCCACTGGGCTGTGACTGCCAGGTCATTCCCTTACATCAGCTCTGCATAGTTTTAAACCGCTGGCTTTTTTAGTGTTCCGATCTAGATGCCTCATTTTTTATACCCCATTTTAGCCACCACTTTTTGTATTTTATATATTTCACATTTTATGTTCATAATTTTCTAAATACAGCTGTTTAATAATCTCATAGCTACCCATAGCAGCTTCATAGTATTATAATATAGCTTTATACTATTAGAATTGTAATTTTAAAGTAATATAGTTATGTTTTTATTATTTTGAATCATGCTCTACTGTTCTGTCTTATGCTGGCCTTGGACCATAATAAAGATGATTGATACTTGGCATTACGCTTGATGTCACACAATAACTTTGCAAGTAAGTACTTTTGGTCCCCATATTGCAGCTGGGGAGCTGAGGCTGTGAGGAAGTGGCTTGCCTAAGACCACCTGATGAGTTCATGGCAGAGGCAAGATTCACTGGGGCAGTCCTCATTTGTAGCTCCATTCTCTTAGCCACTACATGACATCAGCTCTTTGTTCACTTTCAGAACTGGCAGAAAGCTAGTGCCATAATGTTTTCACATACTTCTCCAAAATAAGAATAACTAGATTTAAAAGAAACAAAGCAAACCCTGGTATTCTTGGGAACTCATGTTCTGTTCAAGGTCCTCTGGGCTTTGGATGAAGGGATCCCTAATCAGATGGGCACTCTAGGCACCCATCTCTGTGTCTTCTCAAGCAGAATGCAGCTTGAGGAGACACAAGAGCCCGGCAGCCTCTTGTGTCTCCTCTTAAGGGAGTGTTTGCTCCCTTAACCTCAGCTAAGAGCTGGGCTTGGGAGCGGGAGCACTGGGATCCATGCGGATCCTGGCGCCCCACAAGAGCAGCCCAGTCCAAGCTAGACTGCCCTAGCTTGGACTAGGCTCATGAGAACAGTCTCAGTGTATTTTTTCCTCATTGTCTTTTCTCTTTTTTATTGATGGTTTCAATCTGGTTTTTTGTGAGTTGTTTTGGATCCGCTGCTGAGGATAAATCGGAATAAAAATATTTAAAAAGAAATAAACCTTCTAGTGATTTTTTAAAAAAATAGAAGCTGCTTTGGAACCCAATCATGGCTAAAATGTAGGGTACAAATACAACTAAATTAACATGCTACCATGTAGTCAATTTAGCACAAACACATTTTTTTGCCCATTATATAACTCCCATTACATCCTGTGTTAATTATACCCAAACTATCAATCATGAAGTTAATTTATCAGTTCATCTGGCATATTTTATGTTTCCTAAAAGCAAAGACTCAAAGGCATAAAACTCGTAAAGAAGAAGAGGGTTATGTAGGACATAAAATTTTATTCTGAAATGATCTCTGGCCACAACAATAAATGTAACAAATATTCACTAAAACAGTCTTAACCTGTCATCAGCTAAACAATACAGAAGTATCATAAAACTGGCCACTAGGATTAAAACCCACTACGACATGTTTAATGCCAAGTGGCTGTGACAGCAGCATCTCACATAAAATTTTACATACATCTATATACAATCCACATTCAGTCATTTTTTCCACATGTTTTCAGAATACACAGTTGCAGCATATTACAGTCGCGTGTCTAAATCGTCACTCATTTTTTTAAAAAAAGAAAAACAAACCCAAGGTACATCTTCGACATAATTGTAGCAGTTGAGCTGAGTAAATATAATGCCTTTTCATATTACTTTGTATTTTGTAGTACAGATGAACAAGTCCCTAGGAACAATGTAATTCACAAATGCTTTATTTTAATGCTACCGTAGCATTTCAAGTGGGCAATACTAACATCTGTATCAACATAAAAAGTTGATCTTTTAAAAAATGAATCTATAATGATCATTTTTATTTACTAGCTACTGCAGATAGAAACAAGATTCGTATGAAAAACTGACAGAATCAAAAAAATCCGACACTTGCCTAAAGATTCTAGTAGAGCCCATTGTTGCTACTTTCATAGACACAATCCACCAAGCACAGTTGCTATCCAGTCTCCATTCCTTGCAATGGTGCCTTCACATGGTTTCATGCAAGGCCCATTGTAATCAATGGAAGATACTTAGCAATCGCCATTAGAGGACTGTGCCTTATATCTGAAGCGCTTTAAAAAAAAAAGTCAGGAGTTCTTCATGACCCCAATCCACCAAGATAATAGTGGCATTAAGTGCCTTGCACCCAAACTGTAAAAATCCCTGGCCACTTTTATTGGAGCCAGGTATGTAGAAAAGGAATGCACTTTGGTTCATACCAAATGCCCTGGGATTAATTCTCACTATAAAATTAAACAGTTTCTGAGGTAATTTTTCCCTTTTTACAATACAGTTGATTCTGTCTAGTGCTGTCATAACAAAAAATAGTTCTTTAAAAAAATCAGTTGGATGTTAAGGTTACAACTAACTACTTTGAAGTGCCATCTTTAACCCTTGAAGGAGCATGAAAATTCCTACAACATAGTATCTTATCCCCCACGAAATAGTAGGATTGCCTCATGATCTATATTAAGGCCTTAAAAACACAGGGCAAAATCGACCAGAATCCTCCCCTCCCAACCAATATAACTGAGAGTCACTCAAGAGTACTAAAGTGCTCTTAAAGTGCTCTCCCATTTCTTTGGGATGTACAAAGGAGAGGCTTCCAGTGGGTTGTGCTCATAGAGGATATATTTAAGACAGGTATAGTATTTAAAAATAGATTTCAACCTTATTACATAGTACAGCATTCAGAGGGTTAAAGAGACAAAATTGCATGCGTCACAACATGGCATTGTTTATAACAAAAGGCACATTGTTCACACCAAGGGCACAATTTTTATCCTCTGCTTTTCTATGTATCTTGCACTCCGTTGTCCCCCTGTTGTACCATCACACTGAAGATGTAAAATAACCAATGCTCCCGTGGTACAAGAACTGGGCAAAATGAGACTGAAACCAAAGACAAGATAACACTGTGCTATTACTACTTCTGAAAAGAAACTCAGATGTCCCCAGACGATGGTGACATGTGAGGCTAAGCAATGTTTCCAAGCCAACATCTATCAGCCCAACTAATTAGAGCCCTTAGAAACCAAATCATGTCAAAACAAGAGGCAACATCCTTTAAAATATTCTTTCCTTTCTTCCTTTTCCCTCCCCTTTCCAATTATAAAGAAGCTACAATTTAAAAAAAGCAACCAAATCACTGAGAACTGTAAGATGGCTGCGTTTTTTTTAAAAAAAGTATACAGGAGGTTTTGTCATATTAGAATTAAAAAAAATAGCTCTGCACACTGTATTTTGGCCTAAAAGTTTCCGGTAGCATCTATGAATATGATCAATCACAAACGCACTATTGGCATTTAAACGTCTGGTTATATGAAAAAGATATATTTGTCATTTTTAATCATGAAAGTTCCATGATTATGCAGCTTTTCAATTTAGCTTTAACATCTTCAAATGCAATGGACACATCCATTTATTTCATACAGTGAATGGGCTCTTATTGGATCCACAGCTTTGTCCAGCAGGTGTGCTCTTGTGCACATAATCCTCCTATGTATGCAAGAGCTGCCTCTGCTCACTTGAATGAAAGATGAAATCCTCTATAAGTACCCTTCATGCTGGTGGACTCTCTCACCATTTAAGCAAAAGGGGAAGCCTGCACAGACAAGAGCATTATGGGAGCACTGTTGAGCCCATCAAGAGTAGCATCAGAACTGTGATGAAGAACTAATGGTTATTTAGATCCCAAAGCTGTTAATTACACACACACACACACACTGCATAGCCACACCCTACAGAACTGTGTACATATAATACTATAAATAATTTAGTGTCATTTAGGTGCAAGGAGTTGTATTTGCAAACAAGGGAGATTAAATATCAGCCAATAACTACAGTTGTTAAACCTTAATAAGCATCTGCTTTTAGTCACAGATTACTTGGGAGGAGGGATCTCTTCAGATGGGTTTTGTTGTTGTTTTTTGGCAAGTAGGTTTATTAGATTTCCTGAGAATTCATCGTTTTTATTTATGCCTATTTCCAAAACATAAAAGGTAACAAAAAACATAAGCTGCTTGCATTATATTTTTAAATTAAAAAAAGAAATTGACCGGAAACTTTCTTGGCCTCTCTGGGGACCATGCTTTAAGTAGTTATTTTAAATACATTTTTACAGGTATCAGCATTAGATTTGTGCATATAAACAAGATTATGATTGAAACATTCTGCACCTGAACCAAACCTCCCTTACTCTATCATCCACCACAATCCTTTTAATTTAAGCTCTACACTCTTTTAAAATTTCCATTTCAAATATCATCATCATCAGTTCAAAAGAGATGCTACATAGATTTTTGTGACATTTGTTTGCTTTAAATAACCTTTTGATGCAGAACAAAATGTATCTTATTCTGTTCACTTGTTATTTCCTGAATTTCCAACTTTGTATAGAGCCTTGGCTCTTGGAACCTTCTTCCTCTCCATTCAAAAGGAATGAAATGGGCTGTACTACATTCATTTGGTAGTTCCCTAACCTGATTGACCCACTGCAGTCTTTCCAGAAAATAACAAGAAAACAGGCCCAAGGTGTCCTTCCTTGAAAATGACCACTTTACATTTTACAATCATAAGAATACAAACAAAGAAAAATCTATGTGAATATCTACTCATTCCTTCCAAGTTTTCTTGAACTATGGTAAAGAAAAACACAAAACTGCAATCATTTGATCTTCTCTGCATGCAAGCTTCTCAGGCATACCTTGACTGTAAAGGGCATCCCATCTTGGGTTCATTTTCAAATTGGTCTCACCTCTTCATTTGCTCTACAATTATTTATTTTTTAAATAAAAAATCTCTTTGTACCAGTAGTGGCTGCTACTTCTTGGGATGCAGGGGAGGGAGCCGGGGTAACTATTGGCGGGGTTAATAGTAGGCAAGTCCAACCCCAAATTAAAAAGTGAATCAGCACAGTTTTCTTCATCTGTAAAGTTGTTTACTTGTCTCAACCAAAATCTCCATCATTCACACTAACACTTGGCAGTTGGTTATTCAGTGCTAATTTAGTGCTAAATTTACCACTTAGTTTGCTGTGAGTAAAGGAATCCTGCTTAGATTTATTCACGGTGGGTGTCCGATGTAGAAAGTAGCAATTCTAGCTTTCTCTCTGAAGTCCCCATGCCTCTTCTTCTATCAGCACTGCTTCCATTTCTCCCCCTCCTTGCAATATCAGCCCTCTCCTTGTCAGCCCAAGGTAAGCTAAGACGATCAACTTTCTCTGTGTATGTGTGTGTTTGGGGGGAGAGTTTTGAATCTTGAGCACCTATATGCAGATAGCACCTGCTTACACACGTTTCATACCACTTGAAAATACCACAATTTATTTGGTCGCACACAAAGCCCACTAGTTTCCTTTCTTCTCACACATATGAGCATGCATACTTTTTTTTATTTTTAGCAAGCCTTTTTTCTTTCAATATAAACATTTCTGGGGTATGTCCTTGGGCTGCAATCCTATGCACACAGCAGTTACTTGGGAGTAAGCCCCAACAAGTTAATTAAGGCTTTATTTGGAATAAATTATATAGAATTGGCTGCAGTTCCATGCAACATTTACTTGAGAGAATCCTTTCTCAGATTAGAAAATTAAGCTATATAAATCACAAACCTGTCTAAAGAACTTGTGCCGAGTACCTTTCCTTTCAATATTACTACCACTCTCAAAAAACCCGCACAAAATAACCAACAGCAAACAAAAACTGCCATAAGGACTATAGAGTGGTGGAGCTACTTGACTATTTTGGACTGGACTGGTTTCCAAGCTGTGCCTGTTAGGTTCCCCATGAAGAGAAAGCAATGGTCTCGGAATTCTTCACACACACACACACACACACACACCCCTGCACTAAAAACACGCATTTCAAACAAGATAAGTTTGAAGTTGTCCAATTAGTAATTTCAGTTAAAATGCCTTGTTTTATTTGGAAGACATAGCCAACCTCCCTCTCTCTTGCACCCTTGAGAGGTGAGAGAGTAAGAGAAAGAGAAAGGAGCTAGCATGAGGCTTTGCTTAAGTCCCAAAGAGGGAAGGTGGGAGGCTGCTTGCTTGTTAGTAAAAGAACTACCCAGAGGAGCGCCGGTCCACATTTCCCCACTTTCACCTGCCTTCTCTAGATCTATGAATTTTGTCAAGATTTGCTAGTGGCATTTTAAAAAGGGAAAGGGAAATAACAGAGTCCCCAGCAAATGCTAGAGAAATCCAATGCCTCCTGAGGGCTTGGTCAGGGTATTGATTGAAGAGAAAAGGGCTGGCTTCCCTGTGGAGAAGGGGAGGCAGGAGACAGGTAACCAGGGCTTCTACCTATTCTGAACTCTGTTTGCTTGCAGACTGAGTACTCCAATTTTGCACACAAATCTCCAGGGAGTCTGCTCCGCCTGCCTAGGACCCTGAGAAATCAAATGATTGGGCCGACCTTGTTTGCTGGCAATTGGTCAGAATATGAGTCTGTAAGCTAATCTGATTGGGTAGGGGCTGGGCTAGCCCCTGCCCACCCTTAAGAAAAGAAAAGCACATCCTGATTGGTGCTGAGGCACTAAACATGCAATTTAGATATTGACTAAGAATGGCAATTACTTCATTTGGGGGCAACGGATCCAACTGAACACCCAAAGATGGAAGAAATGGCTTTACAAAGAAATTTGGAAAAAAGACCAAAAGCCAGTACCATCAACTGCCAAGCAGTGAAAATGCAAAAGCAACATTCAAGCAAGAGAGAAAGATACACAGAGGGAAAGACAGAGATGGTATGTTTGGTGAGAGAAGAGGGGGGCTGGCAAAAATGGGGGGGGCTGGCTTGGAGGGGGGCAATGCTCCTCTGCCCCAAATGAGGAGCCCCCTCTGCTTTGAACCTCTCCGCACTTTTGACAAAAGCCCTTCTTAGATGTTATGAATGCAAGTAGCACTCACGGATTCACTGCCGAAAGTGGGGAGGAAGTCCTGCCCTGGTGCTATCACTCACCCACTCTAGCCGGCCATTCATGATTATGGCTTTGCTTGTCTGAAGAGGAAAGCGTCATAAGAATGGTGGCAGGTGCTTCCATGAGCAGCAACCTCAGGAGATCTGGGTTGCTGCTTATGGAAGCACCAGCCATCACAGGTACAGCACTTCCCCCTTCCAATGGAGTTGTAACCAGGACGGGCCGGCTGGAGGGATGAGTGCCAGTAGCATGGAGGGACTTCCTTCCTGCTTTCAGTGCTGAAACTATGAGCATTGCTTGCATTCATAATATCTGAAGAGGGCCAAAGTCTTTCTTTAACAAATATGCAATGTCCCTCTCATTAGGAAGAGAAGAGAAGAGAAGAGAAGAGAAGAGAAGAGAAGAGAAGAGAAGAGAAGAGAAGAATAGATGCAATTTAATTGATTTATGGGTATGTCTATGAGACATTCCAGTAAATATCCAAGAATTACCTCCAGAGCCGAAGGATAATTAATGGCAGGGCTACATATTATGCATATTGCAGAAAACCTTTTGTTACACTGGTGCTTATTACAGCACATATATAAAATGTAGAAATAACAAATGTGGCCACATCCTTAAATACTCCTATGCACAAGTCTGGGAAATCTGGGCAGTCCAGGTTTCCCTGATATGTGTACAAAGGTCTTGCAACAATTGTAACATGATGTAGCACTGCCATAACTTTTAGATAGTAGCTTGCTGTTAGGGTTTCATTGTCAAAAAGCAAGCAAACTCAAATAAAACTTTTAAGAGGAACAAAATAGTTTTTCCTTCAGAAGGCTGTTTTGTAGGGATATTCACGAAGCAGATTTTGCATTTTGTTTTGAGCTCGGATGAAATGTTTCATCAAAACAGCAGTCAACCCAGTTGTTTTGAGGGAACAAAACTCGAAACGTTTCGAGTGTTTCAGCCATAGAGAATAGGGAAGCTCAAAATACCCCACTGTTCCCCATGGGAAACTTCTAGGGACACCAAAGTGGGTTGAGTGGTAGGGCATGATGGGTGCTACCTTCCACCCAACCCACAAAAGAAACGGGCAAGCAGGCGATTTTAAACAAAATTTTAACCTTTTCCCAACCCCCCGCCCATAGGATTGCAAGCCGATCAGAAGCCAGTACCATAAAACCAATCAGCAAGGGAAAAACAGACCTTCAAAACAGCGCTCGGAACATTCCAAATTGAAATGGGGTTGTTTTGTTCCAAGCTCAGAACAGGCCCTTTAATTAAAGGTCATTTTGTTTCAAGACACTCAAAACAGCCCATTTTGAGTTAAAATGTTTTGACATTGAAACATTTTGAACATCCCTACTGAAGGTACAATAAGCCACCTAATGGCGGAGTGGGGAATGACTTGACTAGCAAGCTGGAGGTTGCCAGTTTGAATCCCCACTGGTATGTTTCCCAGACTATGGGAAACACCTATATTGGGCAGCAGTGATATAGGAAGATGCTGAAAGGCATCATTTCATACTGCATGGGAGAAAGGCAATGGTAAACCCCTCCTGTATTCTACCAAAGACAACCACAGGGTTCTGTGGTTGCCAGGAGTCAACACTGACTCAACAGCACACTTTACCTTTTACCTTACTCAAGGTACAATGTATCATTGAGGTCACAATCTATCAGAGAGACCAATGGCACAACCCATCAAGAAATTCTGGGCAAGTTCCACTGAAATAAATGAGCACAGTCGTGCTCTCAAACAGCTCCTATTTAATTTAACAGGGTATATCTCGGAGACTTCCAAGTGGACTGTATCCAAAAACTGCCTGGAAAATAACAATTTTAAGACTTTTGCAACCATCTGAAAGATACAATATTAAACCAGGCAATTATTCTGAATACACAATGAAAAGAGTCCTTACTTTCATGCATACACAGAAGAAACCAGGAGAGGACAAAAAGCAAATTGTGGATGTCATGGCTTGGAACACTTAAAAAGATGACTTTAAATGTTTTGCTTTGCATTACATTTTCTTTAGAAAGCAGATCATTATTACTTGATAATATGCTTTCCTTCCTCCTGTCTTTCTTTTTTAAATACATAATGTGGATGCTAGATCAGTTTTGAAGGATTTAAAAAAAAAAATCATAGGGATGGCTTTAGAAAGAAATTCCAGTGGTAGAATCTGGGCTTCAGTTTTTCAGATTTGTGGAAGAACTATCAGATAGCTTACTGGACTCTGGAAATTGATTGGAGAACGAACACACACACACACACACACACACACACACACACACACACACGCACACCCCCAACCAACCCATCTGGGTAATTCTAGTCCTGAGCCAAGCCTTGAAATTCTAGTGTGGATTAAAACACTAAAAAGTGTTATGGCACAAGTCTAACAAATTTATTGTAGAATAAGCTTTTATGCCACAAGACCTTTTCTTGTTTTTGGTGCAACAGATTAACAATGGAACCAAGCTGGTAAAATGGGCCTTGGCCCAGATTTAGCAAGAGAGTCTACCAATAGGAACATAATCCAGTAGGTTTCTATTATTTCTGGACCAGAGCCAATAGGGTTTGCCTATCACATCATTTTTGAATCTCAGTTTTAATCAAGGACTACAGCATTCTCATGTCCCATTCTGAAATTTATGGGATGAAACTGAATTGAGCACAGGAGTTCTGCTGTGCGTATCTCAGTGCAAGAGTCTGACCCTATAAAGATTAAATACTTATGCCTAATTTCATGTAGCACAGTAGTTGTTCACAGCCTATAAAGAGCAGCACATGTAAAACTGAATTGTTTTAAGCCCCTAAGTGATCTAACTTGAGTTGGCCTTCGGACCTGCAGAGCACCAAGTGTAGTGGAAGGGGGAGAGAAACTCTTATAAGAGCACCTTGGCTGCCTTCATCAATGCACCTAAAAGCTGGGAGATGAGGAGACAGAAGCAGCAGCAGGCAAGGCTACCTGAGGTCCCAAATGGATTAGTTAGTTGGGCAACAAAGTCAGTACAAGTTAAGATGTAGGAACCAGGCATTGAAACAGTTGGACCCCAACCATAAGCAGAGGGCATAGAAAGCCAGTGGGGCAGTGCAGGTCTACCTTTTGATCTGTAATTTTCAGAGCAACTGTAGGAAACAGCTGAGTGGGATCTGGGACCAGCACGGAGCCTAGGGGCTAATGTGCCTGAGGCATCTCCTGGAAGCCCTCTATGGATTTAATAAACTTTTCCATTATTATATAATAAATATTTATAATAGGTATTAGGTGCTAATCTGTTAATTATCCATACTATGGATGCAAATTCTACGCTAAGTCATACAGAGTCTCACCTGTACCCCTGAATGTTTTCTGTATAGTCAAAAGGAAGAATAGCAGGAAAATGTCTGCAGGACTGGAATCTACTGCCACAACAAAAACTAGAAATAGGAAGGATTAAAAGTACCCTGCAGGGAAAACCCAATAAGAACAATGGGGTGGGACAGATAAAGGGGCCCTTCCCCTATCAAGCTACAATGTATGATGGTTAGATTGCCACCAGTGGCCCGCCACTGACAATTATTATTGTGCCACACTAGTTCCTTAGTAAGGCTAACTGCTGTTTTGAAGAAACACGTTTCATAGTTTAAAAAAGTATAAAAACTTAAAGCATTGTCCCCATGCTACTTTTTTAAAAAAAATCAAAACCAACTTTTCTTACACATTTAAGTGAGTGCTGAAAAAATACAAATGTTACTGAGAAAATAAAAATAGAAATCTGAGCTACTTTTTCATATGAATTAGGCTCAGTGACGTAAAATCTTGATCAGCATCAGATTATTCAAACTCAGCTAACAAGTTTTGGCAACACCGTCCTTTGCTGAATATTCCCATTGGCATCTGTCATCTGTGCCAGATTAGTCCTCAGTTTTGATGCTGAGTTTGAAGTCGGAGGTAACTTGGAAATTGAAGTGATAGCACCAGTGCTTTCTGCTATTCTTTTTGCTGATGTCTTCTCCCCAGTTGGAGGCTTAGGCAAACGTCTCCTTAGCCAGGGATGCCGTAAAGCCTGGCTAGGGGTCATGCGCATAGTAGGATCCCATTCTAAACACTGTTTTAAGAAGTCAAGGAAGAGGGGATCATCACACCCCTTTAATGCGCTCCCCCACTCTCTGCTCTCAGGTGGGCCACGCAATTTGCCCCGCCGGGAACGGCCACCATTGAGCACTACAGAACCATCTGATAAGGTAGTAATTGTACAGTATCGGGGATAACCTTTCGAGCTCACAAAATTTTTTGCTCTTTTGGATAAATCTAATAGTTTTTGGGAAGGCATGCCCAATAGTTCTATCATGCAAGCCAGCTGATCCCCTTCATCTTCTCCCGGTAAGAGAGGGTAACCTGTTAAAAGCTCTGCTAGAATGCAACCCAAGCTCCACATGTCTATGGGCATCCCGTAACGAGCACCAAGGATTACTTCTGGAGCACGGTAAAAACGTGATTGGATGTAAGTGTAGACACGCTGGTGCTCATAACAACTAGAGCCAAAATCAATCACTTTGATACCACTCCTACCCTGTTGCTTCAACAGAATATTCTCTGGTTTAAGGTCACAGTGAATGATTTTGTTTTTGTGCAAAGCATCCAAGCACTGCAAAATCGAATGGGCAAACTTGCGAACCAATGGCAGGCTGAAGCCCTGAAATTTGTTTTTCTTTATGAGCTCATAAAGGTTCATGCTCAACAGCTCAAATGTCATACAGATATGGTTGCGGAATGTGAAGTTTTCCAGCATGTGTATCACGTTCATGTTGTTATCTTTATCCTGCTTTTTTAGGTGCTCCAGAATTCTAATTTCTTCTGCAGCTTGGCGATGAAAACGCTTCTCATTTCTCACCATCTTCAAGGCCACATGCTGATGCATCTTGTGATCATAGGCCTTCACCACTTGCCCAAAACTTCCTTTCCCAATAACCTTCAGGACCTCATATCTGTATGATATATGATCATGGGGTACTTGCACATATGACCCCTGATCATCATCATATCCACTATTGTTTGGACCACCAATTACACCTTGTTTCTTCTTTGCATTTGGACCCAAGAAATATATTTCAGAGTAGCTGAAAATCTCATGATGCTCAAAGGCTGTTAGCTTTTGCATGTATTGCTTCATTGCTTGCTCTGGTGCCATAGGAGGGGCTTTCAGTTTCCCAGTCCCTTCTGCAGACTTCAAAGAGCTGGAACTCCCCTGCCGCCTATGAGCACTGTCCAGTTGCCGGTCTTGTACCACTGGCAATCCTGATTTTGCTACTGTTGTAAGCCCATTTGGTTGTGTCGTTAGAACCGTCCTTTTGCTGGTATTGTCTTCAAACAGCTGCTGGACCTGAATCTGTCCATGGCTGGCTACATGCAGGTGCTCATTCATTGTGTGCTTATTTCCACCAACCTAAAATAGAAAAGATAATTTTCCTGTTAAAAAGAGGGCAGGGGAGAACAGTATAGGTTCAGGGGTGCCCACAATGTAGAATGAGAGGAAAAACAGAACTTTTTATATATTTATTCAACACTTACTTGCCTACCCCAACCCTGAACTCAAAGCTGTACACATTTAGACCATTTTATAGTACTCTCCAAACACTGGATCCCATTGCTTGTGATCCAGAAATCTCCCTTTCCCCTAGAGGCTATGCATATTTCTCCCCACTTGACCCTTTGGTGCCACATTGTTTTAACACTTACTGCTTCACAGCCTCACACATGTGTTTTTGGCAACTCCATATGCCTTACTATCTGGAAGTAGCAACAGGCTCAAAACTATGAGCCTGTTATGTCTCTTGCAAAACCAAAACAACTGTAAAATACGTGTTCAAAAAGATACAAAGTCGGTAAGATGATACCTTTTATCTGAATAGGTTCTGTTGGTGCAAGAAAACAAATTTTGAGTTGCTCCTTTTTTGTTTGAGTAATAAATGCTTTTGTATGATGAGGCCCTAATTCTAACTAGCCCAGCCCCTGCGCTAAAGTAGAACTCTCTGTGTATTCCCCTTCATACCACACATCAGTACATATCAAAACCCAGTTCAGCCATGAAACACACTGGGTTTCACTGGCCCAGTAACTTATTGTCTCAGCCTAACGTACCTCATAGGGCTTGTACGCTGCTCTAGGCTCCTCGGAGGAAGAGCGGGACACAAATGTAAAAATAAATAAATAAAATATGTCCACATCATGCGAATGGCAGTGTCTCACAAAGAGAGAAGAAGAAGAAGAAGAAGAAAAAAGAGTGGGGGTGGGGGGGACTAAGAGGATACAACATGCTTGTGTCATAGTAGTCTTCCATACAGGGAAGTTTCTAAAGAACCCCCTATTACCTCTGGGTAGGTGTCCCCAGAACTCTATCTCAGAAGCAGCAAATATCTCTGAACCACCACCCCACCCCAAAAACACTGAAGGAAAAGTATTTTTACCTTTACTTTATAATTCTAACTTGTGATTTTTGAACACCTGAAATAGAAGGAAATCCAATTATCCCAGCAGGCTGGAAAACTCATATGAGAATAAGTTAGATTTCCAAATCTGCTACAATTGTGTGGCATTTGACTTTTAGAAGGCAAACACAGAATCAAATCTTATTGATTCATGAGGCATCATATACAAATTCCCATCAGCTTGTGCTTGTCAACTAAAAATATATGTATATATGTATATTGTGTTAATAAAATTATATATAATTAAAGTATATGTATTAGTTAGGATCTTTCAGCTTGTCATACTTTTTCAGAGTAGTTCTTTTGTGCTAAAGAAGTTGTGCAACCTCCTGTTCTACTCCCAAGCTTTTGGTAACTTCTATCCTATTTATGTCAAAGGGACTTGAATGCACCTAGTTTACCTATTATTGGTTCCACCTACCTGAAACAGAGATCCTAAAACTCTACCCGCTCAAATCTTTGGCAGCATTTGCTATTGCAGTGGAGGATGTATGGGGAAGGGAGTGACATTTTATTTGCTTTGCATCAATTTCCTGGAAACTTGTTTAACTAGAAGGCTATTAGCCAGTTGGTCACTGAGAATGAGTCAAAGTCAATAAGGAGATGCTTTCTGCTGAGCCAATAATAGCTTATCAGATCTATTTATATTCTTGCTTTCTGTTTCTGTGGAGAACATGGTAAAACGGACATTATGTTGTCACTAGCTGGTTTCAGATTTACGGCAGCTATGCCACCATTTGGGAATACAGTCACAATGTGGTATGCAGACAAATCAGCAGTTGTCCATGGATGCTCACTCATTCCCAACTGCTTCTACAGAATATTCATAGAAAGAAGAGTCCAGCAATATCCAGAAATATGTCATTCATTCATGCTACATCCATCTCTTGCCATAAAATCCAACCCACAGAGTTATTCACATATTTGCCCTGTACAGATTAGCCCACACAACCCAGCCCACAGTGGGCCACAAACAAGTTCATGTGCTTGCAGAACAGAGAATTCCAGATGGCTGTACTAGAATCCCCTCTTCACCAATAGTTGACAGGCTGAGGAAAGGACACACCAAAGCAGTGGGGGGAGCATGCAAGCCTATGGTATTCTGAAGTTCAGAGTGGGAAACTATAGTGTTCTATTACAACTGAACGGGGACAAATATACATCATGTTCCCCTTTCTCTCTCTCTCTTATATGCAAACCACATGTGCACATAAGTGGCTAATCACAGTAGGTCTACAGAGGAGGCTC
This sequence comes from Hemicordylus capensis, assembly GCF_027244095.1. Classification (NCBI taxonomy): domain Eukaryota; kingdom Metazoa; phylum Chordata; class Lepidosauria; order Squamata; family Cordylidae; genus Hemicordylus; species Hemicordylus capensis. The sequence goes on along the minus strand of NC_069661.1, from coordinate 187,753,459 downwards.
CTGCTAGAAAGAAACAGGGACAGAATACTCTTTCCTATTCTGCTTTCATCCGCCCTGGGAAGCCTTCTTAAACCAGAATTATTAAATTCTTTAACAATCCCTTGCCTGGGTGGCACAATCTACAGACAGAGTTTGGGAGCAGGATGAAAACTAATATGAGGAAAAATAATTTGGGTTGGGAGGAGTTGTGAGGAACCACAGAGAAATGGAAAGATCTGATCACTCCAGGATACAGCATAACCTTATTAAACTAGATTTTTCTGTTCCAGATCCCGAAACTGTCTTGGAATATCAACTGCTCTGCATCAACACCCTACAATATCTGAAGTCCTCTCCAGACTCAACAAAACAGCATATCCATCAAAGTACATTACTCAGTGTCCATTTTTGCAACCATCTCCAGCACGGCAGTGCAACTCACATTGCCATCTAGTCACTGGTACATGGAGTGGCAGGGGGGTGTGTGTGTGTGTGTGTGTGTGTGTGTGAATGACATCCACTATATGCACTGAATTACATACTATGCACATAGAGGAGCATGTGTGCAGATGGGAATGGATGCAGAACTCTTTGTGTGTTTACTTTTAGCAGGCTCCTCTAAACAGAGCTGGTCTTGTGGTAGCAAGCATGACTTGTACTGTTAGCTAAGCAGGGTCTACCCTGGTTGCATATGAATGGGAGACTTGATGTATGAGCACTGTAAGATATTCCCCTCAGGGGATGGAGCCACTCTGGGAAGAGCAGAAGGTTCCAAGTTCCCTCGCTGGCATCTCCAAGATAGGGCTGAGGGAGATTCCTGCCTGAAACTTTGGAAAAGCAACTGCCAGTCTGTGTAGACAATACTGAGCTAGATGGACCAATGGTCTGACTCAGTATATGGCAGCTTCCTATGTTCCAGGGCTTGCTGAGGACTCTCAAAAGTTATGCTGCATTTCACCCAGAGTCATGTGCACCACGTCTACCTGCACACACCACCTCCAGTAATCAGATTCAACATGAGCAGCAGCCTCCATGCCCAGACTGGTCATGAAACTCAACCTTAAGTTGCACTCTCCTATGAAAAATATCATACAACAATTAACATAATTACTCTGTCCAGTTTAGTCTCAGACACATAAGTCAGAGAAATTTAACTAGTCCAGCATTTCTACAGCTGATATTGCCACTGGCAAACACTAGCGTAACTGTAGGCTACTGCAAGAGCAGTTTGACAGTGGAACAGTCTGCCTTGTTCAGTGGTGGGCTCTCCTTCACTGGAGGTTTCAAAAAGAGGCTGGATATCAGTCAGGGATAGTGCAGCAGAATTCTGCTCTGAGCAGCAGGTTGGAAAAGAAGACCTTCCAAGTCCCTTCCAAGTCTATGATTCTATGAGTATACCTGCTCTATAATATTCCCCATAAGTGCAGATGAAGGGAATATGTGGTTTTAGCACTTTGCCTGTGTGTGAATTTAAAGCTGCTGATATATAGGATACCCATTTCCAGAAATATTAACCTGGCCTATTAAATAAGTGGACGCAGGATCACATCCTGTTGCCTCTGCCCCAATCTTCATGTACTGATGCCGAGAGCTGATAACATGCACGGTGGGAGCTCTCCAGAAGGCAGCATTCCAGATCATAAAGAGAGTGCTTGTGTGTGTGCAGCCTGTACACATGAAGACTCTGTTCAGACCCCTGCATCAATGCATGAAACCTGGTGGATACAGGTGCAATCCTGATCCTTCTTCATGTGTAGAATATACACAGATATCAGATCAGGGCTCTACAGTGCTGCATTTGAAGATTGTCACTTACTGCTCTTGGCTAACGACATTAACTGAGCCACAGAACCTTACAAAGATCTCATGCAAATGAATCTTTTGAGTCTTCTAACATTGTTTTGGATGAAGAGTGAGTATAGCATACACTGAGTTTAAATGTATGATGATGAAATGAGCACTGTTATAAAGCCCCTTTTCTAAAATGGAAATTCTAACTGCCTCATGACTGAAACTGGCCTTCTGAGATAGCTAAAGATTATAGCTGAAAGTAAGACATACTGACAAAAAGTTAAATTAATTGCAGGATTTGAGCACATGTACTTTGCTGTGTGCATACATTTCTACCATTTTTGTGGGGGGGAAATTTTTTTTTAGGGTTTTACATTGGTATTAGCCATACATTTACTGGTATTAGCCATACATTTGGTTTAGGAATAAGCTAGACTTTACTTACTTGTGATACTAATTCAATCAGATCACACCTCTGTATGTGCACTCATAGCAAAGCAGCAATGGAAAATAGCACATTAGCTCCTAGTATTCTCTTACAGTCTGCAGTGTTTTCACCAAGCAACAGAAGCAGATTAACAAGACTGTTTCACTTTCTTTAATCCCCAGGGCCCAGAAGAGCAGCTGAACTGTCAATTTCATTCCACTGGCACTGCTTGGAAGTGTATGAGCAGAAGCAAGCACTCGAAACAATCCATAGGCAGAGAAGCATGAACTCAGAACTCATTGCCCCACTCATTCCTCCCAAACCAAGATGCTCCAAAAACATTTTGGAGAAGAGAGCCTCTCTGCTTTTAGCAATGTGAATAAGAAGGGGGAAGTTAATCACACACTCACTAACCGCATGCTGAGTCTGGAGCCCCCAGAGGATAATAGAAGCCTATGGGTGGATCACCAGCTGTCAAAAGAAGGCCTGCACAGCAGATGAAGGCAGTTTCACTTCTCCACCAGAAGCTGAAACTGACAAATCAGTCAAAACCCAAAGATTCCACTGGCGTGCCCCTTTTACATATAGCTTGGAAATTACTGCAGCAAATGCAGACATGCAGAATATTTCCTATCTGAAGGTATGACCCATACAGAAGTTGTACAGTAGAGTCAGTAGATTTCAGGAAGAAGGCTGAATTCTTACAAACTGAGGCATGGATGACAAGATTTTCCAACCTGCTATCTTGATTTCCTACTGAGGAACCCATGAACCTCTACCATGGAATCCCTCTGATGCAATGCATCCTGGGGCATACAGTTCATTTGGGGCAATGGCCAATCTTTATGGGCCTCACTATCACCCCGAGTGATCAAAGAATATGCCCTAGCCCAACACTTCCCCTGGGGCTGCACACGGCAGGGCAACACTGTTAATGGCAGAACCGCAGTGCTGTCTTTCAGGGAAGCTTGTCTCTATCATGACTGATTTTCCCTGGAGGAACCCATGATAAGCTTCAGATGAAACCCAAAGTTCCCTAATTGTTTGAAAGCTACTGATCTAGACATGGACTTGAACCCAAAGTAGCGTGAGGTTCCTTCCACTTGCATAAGAGGGCTTTCCCACTCCCATTCAAGTGGTCTCCCCTACACCCACAACACCTCCTGAAGGTGAGTCTGAAAGAGCCAGGTAAAAAACAAACCCCACCATATGAAGGATTGGGTTCACTTTGACCCGGCTTCCATCCCAATCTTTTCCTGCCCTTGTCTAGGCTCATGCTCCCACTCCTACTCATGCTGCCACTACCACTCCTACCACTATCACTACCACTGCCACTACTTTTCCCTTTCTGCTTCCTGGCAGAAGGTGTCTTACAGGAAGGGAAGGATAACTGGGGAGGAGAAAGCTGTTGGTGAGACAATATACCTTCCTAGACACTGCTGGCCAAGGCTCTGCTCAATCTCTCCACTCTTCTCTCTGGCAACCTTGTCGCCTGAACAAATGGCCAGGCTCTTGAGAGAAGTGGAACATCTGGAGGCTGCCTTATCTCAAGTCAAACCATTGGTTCATCTAGCTCAGGATTGCCTACACTGATTGGCAGCAGCTTGAGTAGTGGGAGTCTTTCCCAGCCCTTCCTGGAGATGCCAGGGATTGAACCTGGACCTTTTGCATACAAGCAGATGCTCTACCACTGAGCTACAGACCCATCCCCTAAGGCAGGGTTTCTTAACCTTGGGCCGCCAGATTTTGTTGGACTACAACTCCCAGAATCCTCAGTTGCAATGGCTTTTGCTTGGGGATTATGGGAGTTGTAGTCCAAAAACATCTGGAGGCCCAAGGTTAAGAAACCCTGCCCTAAGGGAGATGGGATATGACAGTGCTCACAAGTAGTCACCCATCCAAATGCACACCAAGCTGAACCCTGCTTAGCAGAAGGGACAATTCATGTTTGCTACCACAAGACCAGCACGCCACCCATGTGTCTGGGTTGCAAATTCACCAGTCAGAGCAGAGTTCAAAATTAAACTGTTTATTGTGGTATTGGGCACAGAGGAAGAAGGGAAAGGATTTGAGATATTCAATACCAAAAAAGAGCTTCATCATCTAGCTAAGCATGCAAAGCTTAGCTCAAAGAGGTAATTTGGTGTTTGAAACAGCTGACATTTTCCAGAGGCAAAAGGGGTTACCCTTGCAGTCGAGGGCACTTAACAATGAGGGGGGGGCAGTGAGCGAGAGAGGAATTTACTCCTAGAAGGTGGATGTAGAACTTCCATTTCTGATTAGAAGGATCCAAAGGAAGTCAATTTCCCACAGTCAGAAGACAGTCCTTATGCAAATTGGGAAAACTTCCAGTTGTCTGGAGCATGTTGCTATGACTTCACCCTTAGCCAGTATTAGACAAGTGTAGTAAACAGATCAAAAAACAAGAAGGAATGCATGGGTGTGACTCTTTCCTATTTCTATGGAAGAAACACCATCTGTCCAGGCTAGACATGACAGTTCCTACTGTTGTAGTTCTTGGGGCCAGGTGATTAGCATAGAGGCTGTTTACATGACAACCCAGCTGGCCTCTTATGGAGTAAGCCAGATAACTAAGGACAGCCAGTAAATACAAAATGGCTATCATAAGGAATAATTCTTGTGTTTAAAACAGGCGTTTTCTATGTGTGTGCATGCATGTGCGTACACACACACACACACACACACCCTCATACCATGTGGAAGAGCCTTTGGATCATGTAGGGCAGGCCAGCACAACTTTGGCCCTCCAGCTATTTTTGGACTACAGTTCCCATCATCCCCAGTCACAGTGGGCAATAGTTAGGAATAATGGGAATTATAATTGAACATCTGCAGAAGGGCCTAGGTTGTACAACCCAGATGTAGGGGCAAGAAGGTTTAAATTCAAGCCAATGACATTCGTTTTCTAAATATAAAAGAGCTGATTGTTTTTTCTAAATCCAGCTTTGTGCAACCTACAACCTCCACTGATTTCACTATGTTGTTGTACCACAGACAGTGGAACTGAGAGATGTAAAAAAAACAACCCTACAAACAAAATGTTCACTATGATGTCCAAGACCTTCCCACATAACATCTAACAATCCCACTAAAATATGCACCTCTTCTGGCTTGTACCGATGATCTTATATCTAGACACCTTTATATAGCTAGGCAATTTTACAGTTTATTTGAATGTTTCACACTTAGACTGACACTTTCAAAATATTTATCTTAGCTTTAGGTATAGGGAAAAAAAATATTAAAAGCTTATGGAACTTGAAGACACACTTCTCAAAACATTTAGAAGAGATCTTTACAAATAAGTTACAGTCCATGCAATTATTGTGGGAAATTTCATGTACTGCAAATACATTTCAAAGTTCTGGAACATGCACAAAAGGAAGTTAGAGGGATATTGCTTATAATGGAGACTAGCTAAACTAATGTCATAGTTGTGCAAGGCGATCCTAACCATGTTTACTCAAAAGTAAGTCTGATTAGGTTTTAGGACTTGGACATAATTGTGCATAGGACTGCAGACTGGCTGCAATCTCTTACCCACTTACTGCAATTTTCAAGAATGAAATGCAAGTGATACTGATTACCTCTCTAATCCTCATTTATAGAAAACAGAGATCTATTATCCACATGGGCAACCAAGCTAGGAAATAGTCCACAGCAATCCAATGCATTTTAGTATTTTCTGTTGTTATTTGAATTTATCAGTGCCCAGAAAATTATAATGCATCACTATTTCTTCTCTGCCCTGTTTGCTGTACCACTTAAACCTCCCAAGGCAAACAGAAATGCACTACTTATTTACTATATAGGAATTTCTCCATAAAGTCATCAAAAGCCCTACCATGACTTCATAAATTCCAACATTACACTGTGTTATCAGTGAGGAGACAGCTTGCATCTCATGAATGCATATATGTAAATAACACATTTCCTTTAAACAGGTTATCACTGCATTTGTCTTATGGACAACTGCTGCTGAATTCCTGGATAGTTCCTTGTGATGGGAACTGTCAACCAGCAAGTTACACTGATGATCCATTTTTCAAAAAGATTTTTACGTGCATGCATTCACTGGAGTCATTTCATCCGGCAACCTATTAAAGAATAATGCTATTTCAGAACAAGACCACAATATAAAGTAGGACTCAGCTCTCAGTATCAGAGGGGAAAAATAGCCTGGGGAAGCAATCGTGTGGTTCTAGAAAGGCTGTTCTAGGAGACACTTTCCTCTCTAGGAGAGTTCAAGACAGCTGGTTGCAGCTGTGCTGCTCATCATATAGCAGAGCATATGGGGTATCAGGTGAAGCATGCTTCACTGCTTCTTTAATTTATTTCAGCTGCAATCTGTGTAGGGGTGTGTATTGGTACTGCTAAGGGCACAAATTGACAGGGGTGGAGGGAAGTAAAGGTTTTTAAAAATAATATCCATGAAATGGTTGTTAAAGTAAGAAGATCTTTGCTCTTTGTTTCGTCCCTCTCCGCATCTCTGATGCTTTTGTGATTCTTTTTAAGGAGTGTGTTCAGTACTGATTCCATGTTTCAAAGATCTTTGGTTTTCAAAACAACAGTTTTGTATTTAACTGCAGTGTGTGTTTGTTTTTAGAATGTCCTTGCACCTGCCTTTCACTGGAATTATTGGAAACTTTACAGGTGCAAGGAGGAAAGGCCCCTGCAGTGAAGACTACACTTATCTTTGTCATAAAAATTAAGATGAGGAAATGTGGAAATGGCTTGGGATTCAGACTACTGGTTTATCTTCTGTAAAACTTTCATTCCAAAGACCTTTAAACAAATGTGCTTCAATTTATATCAGTCCTCTAATGCACTGTAAAATCATTAATATACAGACATTCATAAATATGCTAACTCCAAGATTAAAAGTTTACTTGAAAGACACTGGGGATAAAAAATACTGAGGCTATTCTCATGATTGCAGAAAACTGGGCTAGCCTCCGCTAGCCCAATTTTTTGTAATCGTGAGAACCACAGGGCTCGGCTGTGAGCCCGGTGGTTCTAGAGCGGGTAACCCACTCAAGTACCCCTGCCCTAAAACCAGGTTTGCGGAGCGAGTGCTCATCAGCCCCCGCCGGCTCCGTCATGGAGCCGGTAATCGTGTGGGTGGCCAATCCGGCCACCAAGGGCTTCTGCTTGCATGTGTGTGGGGAGAGCAGGCTTAGCCCGCTCTCCGTGCTCAACTTCGCAAACCGGGTCTCACTGATCATAAGACCCACCTCACTAAGTTGGATGATCCAAATGAAGCTCACTGAAACTAGTAGGTTGAAGGGATCTTTCCTGCCTTCTCCTCATTACAACTGCCTTCACCAAAGCATTTCCTGAGGGTCAGAGAAGTGTTCAGAAAGGGAGTGGGATAAGGTGTGGGGGCTGAAATTATCCCCAGAAATTAGTCACAGGCACCTTCCAACATTGTTTTCCTATAAAGTAGATGTTGTTGTTTACCACAGAAGTAAGATATGGAGAAGTAAAAGGGTCACTAGGCCTCAGGGATGTAGAGAACAGAATTGTCTCACTCTCTGATGGTGAAACTGGTCCACGGGGGGCAAAGCCATGCATATACATTTTACCTCTGTGAAGCTCCATACTAGAAAGGGTGGCCAACATGACATATACAATGAACCCTTTCACAACCCTGTTTAAAGAAGCAACTAATCTTCACCTTGAGTGGACACAAGTGGGCTTCATTTTCACCTGGTGATCATAGAGGCACTGTTGTCATGGGCAGAGCTTAGTGGGAGAAGGATGAAAAAAATCAGTGACTTAAAAACATTATATCAGGTGTCTACAATTTAAATCAAATGTTTTGATAGAAAGCTTCTCTTTTTAAGAACCTAATTTAAAGGGCAATTTGACTGTATTACAAACAAAAATGTTGAAGCCTGCACTTACAGTCATGTCAAACTGAATGCTGACCATTTATTAAACACCAAGTTAAGGGCTGTTTTTCAGTGCAAATGGGATCACTGTGGCGAGGGAAATGCCTGACTTCTGAGTTTAAGCAGCATATGAAACAAGCACTAATGGCACATTGGCTTGGTTCAGACACTGACCAATCTGGAACTAGGGACTCGAGCACTCCTCCTCACCCCTGCATGTGAGAGGAATGAAAGCTTTTGCTTTCACTTTATAACGAAAAGACAATTCCATGTTATGTACAAACTCAGGCAACAGAAATTTGTTAACTATCTAGAATTACAACAACCTGGTTTGATATACTGACTTGTTCTAACTTTTGTTAGTTAACAAACTACAATTCTCAGAGTTTATATGTGATGTGGAACTCCCCTCATCATGAATGAATGAATGAATAAATAAATAATATGAATGAGTGAACAACAACAACAACAACAAATAAAGCCTTTTCCTCTCACCTTGCACAAGAGAAAGAGGGGGAAGAGCATGATCATGCAATCCCCTTAGGCTCATTCACATGGTTGTTCACATAGTGCCTAGTCAGATCAACATGCCATGTATTAGGTTTATTTATTGTGCCTATTGGATACAGTAGCCACCAAAGCATCACAATCATGAGAAGACAGGAGATGCCATGCTGCATTTTACTGGGATGATCTGCAGAACCCATACAAGTAATCTGGCACTCCTATTTTATGCCTTTCAACTGCCTGAATTCTACAATGTTTTCAGTTATTTATTTATTTATTTATTTATTTATTTATTTATTTATTTATCTATCTATCATATTTTTACACCACCCAAAACTTACGTCTCTGGGTGGTTTACAACAAGATTAAAAGTAAAACATTAATTAAAAACAAAAACAAAAAATTTAAAAGCAAGAAATTTAAAACAATTTAAAATTTTAAAACAATATTCTAAAAACAACATTAAAACAATCAAAACAATATCAGTTAAAAGTCTGGGTGAAGAAATGCATCTTTAGAGACTTTTAAAAAGATGTCAAGTTCTCAAATTATGAGCATTTATGATGCTCTCAGGCGATCAATCAAACAACCTTTACTCTCCATCCCATGGAAAAACATTATTTTGTCCAGTGACAAACATGTCTTCCTTCTGAAAAGTTCTAGACAATTGCTTCATCTGGATCCTATGCATGCTTTCTTGAAAATAAATCCTACCTTGATCAATGGGACTTGTTTTTAAATAACTATGTCCAAGACTGAAACCCTAGTTTTCCAATCAGTGACTTTGTTTGGCATCCTTGCATGTGTACAGAGAGCCAAACAAAAATCTGTCTTTTGTCTCTAAGCAGATATAATTCTTCAGCACAACAGGCAGGTTGGCTGCATGACCGCAGATTTTGGATTATGCTTTTAGGCTGTATTGGGCTCTATTTAGTTGCAAATCAATAAGGCTATGCACACAACCATGCAGGCGGGCAGGGTGGAAGGAAGGGTTAAACTCACCTCCCACCCACCCCAGACGATCAACAGCATTCTGCTGAGAGGAGGTCTCATGCTCCCAGATGATCCACACTGCTCCAAGCATCGGAGTTAAGGACACACTCATGCCCTTAACCCTGGCTAAAAGCCGGGTTTAAAAGTAGGGTTAGGTGGAAAGGCTGCCACACGGATCTCGGTGCTGCACACAAGCAGCCTAACCCAGGCTGGGCTACATAACAGCTTTAATGGGCTGATAACAGCCTTAAGGTCTCAGTTAGTATATTATTATTATTATTATTATTATTATTTAGTTTACACAGTCAGACAGGTGTTATTGACTGGTTTGTTTTATCCATACATCGAGTCCTTCCCAAGGACCTGGGAAGCCAAACAAAAATTATTATTATCATCATCATCATCATCATCATCATCATCATCATTTTACATTTATATCCCGCTCTTCCTCCAAGGAGCCCAGAGCAGTGTACTACATACTTAAGTTTCTCTTTCACAACAACCCTGTGAAGTAGGTTAGGCTGAGAGAGAAGTGACTGGCCCAAAGTCACCCAGCTAGTCTCATGGCTGAATGGAAATTTGAACTCGGGTCTCCCTGGTCCTAGTCCAGCACTCTAACCACTACACCATGCAACCCGTATGTATGTATGCTCGTTCAGGATATATATGGATTTCAAACAGAATATGTGATTTAAAGCAATGATTTAACATTACCTTGGTTTAAATCATCCTGCACTGTATGTAAACAGCATCTGCTAATGTGGAGGAAATCTTCCACACTATAACCATATCACAAATTATTTAATGAAGGATAGGAAATGTCCACTTTCTGTATCAGAACTGGGAGAAACATTCTATCCCTAACACATTTCTTTTAAAATCACTGGATCAGTGGCAGAGTTTTTCTGGGGTTGAGGTATGTTATTGTTGAATTACAGACTACAGTTTGGGCAGCTGGAGTCATCCCGTTGTCCCTTGCTTGGACTTTGTAACCTCCCCTCTGTTATAACCACACAGATTGCACCACATGAACTAACTCTAAAGGAACATTTTACAAGCAATGGCTGGGTCACTTTAAATACCTATACACATGGGTGTTCCCAGGGACGCAAGGGAGCAGTGTCACACTCCCACCACATTTTATAGCCAGATTAGATTTCTGTTTACATATTTTATTGCGTTTGTGTGTGTATACTTTGCACCCACCACCACACAGAAGTTCCTGTGGACAACCATGCCTACACACAATTGTGGCTATCATATTTTAAGCTGTTCAGGTGGAACACCTCACCGTGTGGCTCACATGCTTCTCTATATGACAAGCACAGCCAGGGGGCAATAAAACACAGCTTCCATATGCTATGGACACAATGAAGCTATTCACACGACTGCTCGAAAGTGGACTAAGGGAGCCACGGCACGGCTCCATGCCACGGTGACACACAAGATGACCTCTGACCAGGAGGCTCCAACCCACGCACCCGCGTGGGGTATCCTGGGACTCTGGGGGACTGGGTGTCCCCCGATCCCCACCACCTTTACTGGTTCCATGACAGAGCTGGTAATCATGTGGGCGGCAAATCTGGATGCCCAGGGATGGCTAAGCCCGCTCTCTCCACAGACCCCGGCTAGGCTCTACACGCAGATCGTGTATAGAGCCTCAATGGGTGAACCAGCCTGAGAAAGAGTCTGAAAATGATCAGAATTACTAAGAGCACTTCCAAAAAAGTGGAATAAACTTGCTTAGAATTAGGGAACATACGCTAAGAATGACACTGCGGAGAAATAAACTACATTGCATGAGATGAGCAGCTATAAACAGCACTCAGAGCAAAGAAATGTAGAAAGGAACAACTCCCAACAATGGAATAGGTGATGTGCCCATGTTGTAATGAAAGGGCATGTTGTGAATTCACATTATCAAAAGCAGGCAAGAGAAAGAAGATTTACTTCAACATGTTGCATGGCAATCACAAACATTTGGGAGGATAAAGAGACAAGCTAGCAATAATCCAGTCAAAGGCAAGAAAGTATAGGTTGGGGAATGGCTTAATATTAATAGGTTGGGTTCACACAATCACAATTGTCCTGGTTAAAAAGTTAATCAGGATTAGTAAACCCTGTGGAGCTGATTGTGAGAACCCAGGATTTCAAGGCAATTCTGGTCAAACCACTCTGGTTAACCAGCATATTACCAGGACTGTCCTGAAATTCTGAGTTCTCAAAATCAGCTTTGTGGGGCTTGCTGATTCTGATGAACCTTGTAACTAGGATCCTTGTGATTGTGTGAAACCAGCCTTAGTATTAGTATATCATATTACATATTAGTATATCCTTTAGAATGAAAACACTGCTTTATTTACATCTCAATGGGCATTCAATTTCTATTTTACAGATGGGCTGAGGAAGGCTTGCTAAAGTCCACCTATTGAGGGTAGGCGAAACAAAGTTCTGAGCTCCAATCAACAAGCACCAGGCTCTATCCACTAGATAACTACAATGAAGAAAGAACAAGATAGATCGAAAGATAATGTCACAATCAAATAATTTAGAAAGAACCTGAGAAAAGTAAAGTCAGTGATAGTGCCTCCAACTAGATGAGAAACTCAGTGATCAAAAAAAGAGTTGCAATTTCAATGTAATGGAGATGGTGGGGGCTGGAATGAAAGCCACACAGTCTGAGGAAGCTTCACTCATAACACACAGTTGTCCATCTGCTTAGCAACACAGGTTGCCATAAATACAGAGCACAAGCCAAAGCTTCTTTTATGGTACACAGCACCTCCCTACATGAGATCACTTAGGTATTTGAGAAATCTCCCATCTCCAACTATAACCTCCCATATAATTTCATTTCCTGTGAATAATCAAAACGAACAGACATAATGTTAAGGGGACAGAACTGTAACAGAATTAGGAACGTAGGCTATGTAATTTAGCCCAGTTTAGAAAGGATGATAGCTGATCTTCAGTTCAGGATTACATTTTAAAAACAAAAAGAATTCTTCCACATATGGGTTGATTACATTTTACCTTTCTGCAACGTAAAGGGAGCTTCCAGTACCTTTGCTTGTCTGCCCCCAAATGCGTTTGCATGCCTGGGACATGCATTCTGATGCTCTCAATGTATGCTGTGTCAGAAAGAAGTCAAGAATACCCTCCTTTGCTTCAAGAAGCAAACTTGAAACACACAGCAAATTGATGAGAACCACATGGAAAATGTACCACTATGGGGGGAAACTCCTTTGAGGGAAGAAAATTTTGGACAGCTATTACAAAACTAGGGAGAAATTCCAGGGAAACCATAAAAACCTTCAAAAGCTTTCCCCCCATGACCTTGCAGCCAACACTTTTACCCCGGCTTCTCTAGTGCTTCCAGAAAAGTTATATGGACCTGGTATATTTTGGTCTCTACATCCAGTTTTAAATTAAATGCAGGCCTTGCATTTTATGCAATATATCCTGTGGATGTATAGTTTGAACATATCCTGTTGGATGTACAACATGCTAATGCCAGTGTGTGCATTTTTACATGTCTGCACTTCTGATGTGAACTATACAATATTCCCCAGTACATGTAGCCACTATGTTATATACACACACGTCCTCTCTGACATAATATGTACATGTTAGTTTATTGCATGCTGAAGCTGATCATTTTATACCCCCAGAAAATGTGCGATGCTGATGTCCAAATGTGTACAATTCCTCCCTTTCACCATAATCAAATCCTAATTTGAGACAAAGTTCCACCAAGTTTAGCTTTGAAACTGATTTGCAGTATTAAGCATCAGCCCCCAAATATATAAACTAGTAAGAAGAGTGCCTCTGAACATATGAAGAGTGCCTTTCCTCCTCTCTTTGCAGTCACAACAGCACCTAACACATCATGAAAAAAAGAAGCTTCCAAGTCAAATAAGTGACTTGCAGGCAAATGTAAGTCCTGGCACCATTTGCTTCAGAAATTAAGCACCACCCACAAGCACCTTCCAACTTAGGGATCACTCATACTTTTCAAGGTAAAAATATGAACTTTTTTTTAAAGCATTCACTACTTCAAATAAATATACAGGGCCAATGCTTTCATACAAGTGCACATTATATTTTTCAGGTTCAGAGGTTAGATGCCACTATGGCATCATGCAGGTCATCTCTGTGCACCTGGCCATACATTCAGGTCCATCAGTCCCCAGCCTCCATAAACAGACCATCATGCTTGGGAAGTTCCATTCCTAGCAGATTAGCTATGGCCGGAAATTAATGTGAGAAGCCACCGTCTTGAAAATAATGCCATCAGGCAACATCTGTTTCCCTAGCTAACCTGTGTTTACAATCACAATGCCACTCTCTCACCCACTTGCTGTTTGTGTGTACAGTATGTATATAAATACTCTTTCCCTTGTTTCACTAGAAATGGGTCATCAGTCTAAACTGACAACTAAGGGGGCAACCTTAATTTCTGTGCCTGAGAAAAGGCCACCCTTTAATCACACAGTGACTAACCTCATTTTGAAAGCCATTTATTTCTCAGAAATGCTCATCAGACCACAGAGCCCAGGCTGCACTGAGGTGTGAAGGGCCTGCCTTATTCTGAGAATGAGAGCCCTTCAAAAGGATTACATTACCCGAATCACTGTGAATCTGGCATAACCACAAGGACCTCTACATGACAGCTTGCAGAGCTGTTTCTCTTTCTTTTCAAATTCAGCAAGCAGGGGTAGCTTAAGCAAGCCACACAGAGAAGCACAGAAATCCACCCACTCTCCTGCCAGAGACCTCTGTCTCTCAGAGCAGCTCCAGCTGCAGTTCGGGCAAGCAACCATCCCTGGAGGATTTGTTGCTCACCCTAGGGAAAGTGGCAGCTTTTGCACAACCACATTTGCATCACTCACTCACTCACACAGCACAGGCAACTCGCCTTTACTCCTCCTTCTCCACCACCACCTTTCCCACCCCAAGCCTTCCAGCTTGCCCCTGCAACCCTCTGGCAGCTCCCAAAGGGACTCCCAAAGTCGCCTTCCCCTCCTCCCCTTGCCCTTCCAGCAGAATACCTGTTGAAACCAGACTGGTAACAGGACCAAGACGTGTTGAGACATGCCGTGTATAATTAATAGGGCTCCTGCATATTCAGACGGTGTCCTTTGCTAGCTCATTCACAGATCCCACTCAGACAGGCTGGCTGGCAGCCTGACTGTACCTAGCACATTTATTGCTATTAATACCGAAAAGAGGCGGAGCAACCCAGGGAGGCCGACGGGGGCGGAGTGGGGGGCTTATGGGAGGCCCGTACAGTATTTTGAGAATTGAGAGGCTTGGGCGGTGTGGGGAGGGGGGAGGTTAAGGCTTGGCCGCTCCACACTGCAAGTGATAAAGCCACCCCCCACGCTTTGACCCACCCTCACCGGAGACTCACCGTGTGGGCGGCGCTGCTGGGCTTTAGCGGCGGCAGAGCGATGGGGGATGGTGGGCCGGTCCCAGCGCCTGTCCGGGAGGCCCCTCCGGCTCCGATCCCCGGGGAAGACTGCAACTGGCGAGCGCTTTCGCCTCCCCTGCTGCCTGCGGAGGAAGGGAGAAGAGAGCGGCTGAGAGCGGCCGAGAGCCGCGCAGGATCAAGCAGGCTTCGATTCAAAGATAGAGGAAAGTGATTCACAAAATGGAAAAAGGAGCCAAGGTAGCCCCCTCCCCAGCGCCCCTCCTCTTCTTCCTCCGGCTGCCATCGCAATATTGTTTGAGGGACCATAAGGGAGCTAATCACAAACGTGGCACCGACACCCAGGGGCTGTGCATCGAGATGGCTAATAAGAGCGGTTGCCGCCGCTTGTTAACCCAGTTAAACCTTTCATCCATGATTAACCCACAACCATTAGGAGCATAAGTGGGAAACCAAACTGGATTTGCGTGGCACATTTTTTTCTCCCTCTCCCTCCCGGTACCGTCTGTCTGGCAGAAAGCACGCACGGGGGGTGGGTGGGGAGGGATTCACTCATCCAATCCAGTTTCCGACATTGCGTCCCTGCCTCTAGGGAAGCGGATTAAACCCCCTCCACCCCCGCTATGATTACCACTACAGCATCGGGAGAGAGTGGAGGAAGTGGTCTCTGCTCCCCGAGCGCCGAACCCAAGAGTGAACCTTGATCCCCCAAAGCTTAGTATGCTCCAGGAAATCGGCACGTCTTTCAGGTGCTTTCAAGACTCTTTGTTGTTCTAACAACATGCTAACAGTACCGTCATGTTTAAGAAGCGCTTCTCCCTTGCAAATGACCCAAACTTGCCGGTTCGAGCAACTACACCTTGCCAACCAGGAGAAGCTCGAGAGTCTCCCTAACCAAACGCATTAAGACTTTTAGTGTATTTTATTTTTAAAGCAGCCCTCCGTCCAAAACTCATCACTTCTGGAGCTCAACAAGACTGAAGCAGCACACATACCCACTAAGGCTGTGTCTGGCCTTGAAGCGGGGTGTGTGTGTGTGCTGCGCGGGGGGCATCAGGGGGAAAGACTCAGGGGGTGAAGTTGGTCTGGCTCTGAGTCTGCTCGCTCTCCGCTGCAAGCCCTTTCCGTCCTTACCAGCTGGGCAAGAAGCAGCCGCAGCCGCACCGGCTCCACTGGCAGAAGGTTTCCTGGTGGTTAACATGGCCGCTGGAGGGGAGGGAGAGGGGAATACATTTCAGGGCTGCTGCTGCTGCTGCTGCCGCCGCCGCCGCTCCTCCTGGGCTTCTCCTCCTCCGCTTCCCCGGCTCGGCCTCTCCGATCGGCGGCTCTCGCCGTCCTTTTGCAAACGGCAGCAACAGCTCCCAGCCGCTCGCTCCTCCGCGGCATCCGTTCCCCGTAAGCCTGGGCCCGCCGGGCGGCAGCCACCCCCGGCCCCAGACGCCGCCTCCTCGTCGTCCTCCTTGTCCTCGTCTTCCTTCTCCAGCGGTAACAGAGGCGGCGGCAGCAGCAAGAGCGCCGCCGCCGCCCCCCGGCCCAAAGGCATCACCCCGCCAGTTTCCAGGAACCCCGGTCTCCTCGCGCTAGGGAACAGCGCCGCTTCCCCCCGCCTCCTCCGCGGAGAGACAGGAACAAACAGAGCCCGCCTTGAGCCGAGGGGTAGCCCCTGCCCCTTCCTCTCTCTCTGCTCCCCTCTGTCTGCCCTCCCCTCTAACGCAGCCGCGCAAGCCTTTGCCGCCGCCTCTGCGCGCGCCCCGACGACACTTTCACTTTCAAAAAACCCCACAGGCCAGCCGGGAGGCGCGCAGGGCGGGCAACGCTGCAAAGGCCGAGCCAAGCTGAGTCTCCAGGCTCCACCCCGCCGCGGTTGCAGCCCAGCGGCCCGCGATTCCCTCCCTCCCCCCGCCTGTCCCCCGCCGGGCTGCAGCAGCTGTCCTTAGCTTGGCTGGCGAGCCGAAGTGTCCATCCCCTCCCGCCCCTGCTCACGTGTGTCTCCGGGAAAGAGGGAGGGGCGAGACAGAGTCAGGCACAGGCAACGCTGTCCTGGCAATGCTTCGCTCTCCCCCACCCGCCCAGCCCTCCACGCTTGGCCACAGACAGACAGAGAGGCGAGGAGGGAGGCTGGGCAGCCCCCCCCCTTCATGCTGGCCACAGACAGGCTTGCCCTTGCCTAGAGCTACTGTGAAGCCGAGCCTTTTCCTTCGCTCATGGTCTGGAGCACAGACACAGACCCTCGCCGTCCTGCACACGCCGCTTGTGCCCAGCAGGAAACACCGGCTTTGCCATTCCCGTCCCCGCCCGCGCTTTTCTCAAGCACCTCCACCTTTGCAGGGTGAGCTGCGCTCTTTCTCTGCGGAGGGAGGACCTCGCTTGCTCAGAAGAGGAGGTGGCGGCAACCGGGGAAAACCGAGCAGAGGAGGAGTGGGAAAAGAAGCAGAGGAAAGAAGCGCGCCAAACGGCTGTTCAGGGGAGAAAAAAGCACGCCGGCGGCATGACAAACTCTAGACAATGACTTTTAGGGCTGGGGGGGGGGACTGTATTGCATGAAACTGCGCGGCGGGTGGGGAGATAAGAGAAGAGCAAACAAAATTGTAAGGCAAGGACAATGTGCTTTGTGCTCTGCCCTCAGACTCAGGGGTAGCTTAGGTGCTAGTCACATGCACATACTGGAAAGTGGTGGAAGTCAAACTTCCCTTGCGACGCCTGAATCAAGATAGGCTCTCCTTTATCCACATTTTCCTTCTTAGGAAGGTGATAGGGCAGCGACAGAAACCTCTTCCGTTGCCACGGGATCTGTCTCTATGCTTAAAGCAAGCTCCTCCTCTATGTCACAGGAAGACCTTCAGCCTCCCTCATTGGCTTCGGGTATGTAAATATGCCAGAAACCCTCTCAGCCGCTTCCCCTCTTTCTCTTTCTCGGCTGTCACCCAGCCTATTTTTGCTACCTTATCTCCCCCCCACCCCTCCTTCACACGCACACCTGACCTTAGCCCATCGAATGCCGAGAGGGAATATAAACACACACACAGGGGGACTTTCCTTCCCACTTCCATCATGCAAAGTAACAGAAATCCAGCCTGTCATAAATTTATAAATCGGCATTCATTACAACTTCCTAGTCTTACTTTATTTGGGTATGAGCTCTCCGTTAAAGTGGAGCAAGGAGGTGTTAATGTGCATTGTGCAGGTCTTATTTCTATCATGGAAGCAGGGCTTCCACAATATTACAATAATTCCTCCAGTTTGGCAATGCACAAGTGAAACTCTATTTTAATAGCACTCAAAATGATAAGCACTGTGGAAAGATGGTTGAAAACTCTGATAGCAGATGTGCAGAGGAGTGGTCAGCCGAGGCACAGGCATACTGCACATGGAGAGGGTGATAACTGTCTGTGTGTGAGCTGAGCGATGGGGTGAAAAAAGTGGCTGTCTCAGCCTCAATCCAGATAAGTAAGAAGCAATGATGAGAACTGCAAGGAAAGCCCTTGAAGGAACTGTCAAAAGTACCAACTTCATTCTTTTCAGTAGCAACGACCATGTTATACAAAGTTCAGTTAAAAGCTATGAGAAAGTAGCCCTGCATGTGTACTGAAGCTATTTTGAAATCTTCGTGTGTGGCACATCTATAGGGCAGATAATCCAGACAGATATTGGTAGGGTATATTGTCAAAACACTATGATATTACAGAGCTTTTGATGCACTTGAACTCTTTTAATAGCTAGGATCCTCTGGGTGGCTTTACACATTAAGTTTTCCACATAACTACAGCTATCACATGATTTCTTTTTAATAATGAACAGTATAACTTCAGAGCCCTAAGCAGGGGTACCCTTTGGACCAGACTCCCAGGAGGAAGTCCATAGGGAAGTCCACAGGCCTTGTGGTGGTGAGGCACAAATTCTGCTATTTGTGTTGAGGAGCAGCAACAGAGACGTGAGCTGCAGCAGCCCACCCACACCATTCTTCCAGGCCAGCCAGAGCCAGACTGCATCCTCGGAGCATGCACAGCAGTGGTGGAGCTGGCCCAGGCTGGGCAAGAGAAGCTGCCAAGAAGCAGACAGCAGCTCCCCCCTGGCTGGCCATTTTGAGGCAGCACACTGCAGCTGCGCACACTTAAGTGAGCCATGTCAGCGTGAGTCAGTCAGCCACACAGCGTGCTGCACACATGAGCACTGCGAGGCACTCAGAGGAGCCGAGCTATCACCGTAACCGGGGGGGGGGGCAGCAGGCGAGGGTCTGAGGCAGGCAGCCACTTATTCTCTTGGAGGCTGAGACTCTAGAGCTTGCTCCCTAAGCAGCAGCGCCAGCTGCAGGGACAAAAAGGAGAGGCACTGCAGCAGCAGTGCTTGCAAGCCAACCAGACCAGCGCGTACCCCTCATATCAACATGTGGTGGTTTGTGCAGGTCAGTGGGAAGTATCCTATTGATAATTTCTTCTAAAAATAAAAATGAAAAGTTTACATCTTTCCCTGAGCATGTTCTGGTGTAAAAAATAATGCATTGCAGTTTATCCATTTACTGTTGCTGGTGTTCAGTTACTGTTGCTGGTGTCTATCTATGTTTCTTTTTAGATTGTGAGCCCTTTGGCAACAGGGAGCCATCTTATTTATTTGTTATTTCTCTATGTAAACCACTTTGGAAACTTTTGTTGAAAAGCTGTATATAAATATTTTTTGTTGTTGTATCTTGTGGTGGGGGTGGGGGTAAAAGGCCTTTAGATCCAGGCTCCAAAATTATCTACTGTAGGTGCACCTCTGGCCCTAAGGGTTTTTTTTTTAGCAATATGATAAAAACCAAAGTTGCCTTTTGTAGACTAATATGAACTAGTTCCCAAATGCAACCCTTCTTGTGGTAGCAAGCATGACTTGTCCCCATAGCTAAGCAGGGTCTGCCCTGGTTGCATATGAATGGGAGACTTGATGTGTGAGCACTGCAAGATATTCCCCTCGGGGGATGATGCCGCTCTGGGAAGAGCAGAAGGTTTCAAGTTCCCTCCCTGGCTTCTCCAAGATAGGGCTGAGAGAGATTCCTGCCTGCAACCTTGGAGAAGCTACTGCCAGTCTGTGACGACAATACTGAGCTAGATAGACCAATGGTCTGACTCAGTATATAGCAGCTTCCTATGTTCTTCCTATGTTCCTAGATTTGCCAGTCTTCATCACTTTGTTCCTTAGACGCCAGGTAAAGGCCTTTTTGTTCACTCAGGCCTTTAATTTTTTAAAAATTTTTAAAATGGATTTTAAAATGTTTTAAAATTGTTTTTATTGTATTTTGTACCCCCCCTTTCCTGTTACGATTTAATGTATGTTTTTATCTCATGTTTTAATGTTGTGTTGTAAGCTGCCCAGAAGACAATTTGTTATGGGGTGGCTGAAAAATAAAGTTGTTTATCATCAATAGCAATAGCACTTACATTTATATACTGCTCTATAGCTGGAAGCCCCCCAACATTCTGGGTACTCATTTTACCAACCTCGGAAGGATGGAAGGCTGAGTCAACCTTGAGCCCCTGGTCAGGATCAAACTTGTAACCTTCTGGTTACAGGGCGGCAGTTTTACCACTGCACCACCAGGCATGGTGATTATGATTATCATCATAATTTAACATGTGTGTAGCTTTCCTTTGCTTTTGTGTGTTGTTTAATTGAATGGTGGCAAGTTTCATTGGTCTGACTGCCAGGCCAACTTCAAAACACTTGAGTCTTGTTCAAACTGTGTGAAATAGGACCTGAAACAGAGATTTCACAACTACCATTCTTCACTGTATCTTTTACATCTCATTATTAAAATGGTGGTGCTTCAGAGCTGAAAGGCATCAACTCTGTTTTTTAGAAGCACTGTGTATATTGGCAGATCCAATTAACAGTAATTATCTGTGCTCTGAGGACTTGGCTTTCTGAGGGAAGGAGAAAAAAGGAATTATGTGTGCAACACATGTTGAGTGGCAACACCCAGCAACCTTCTGCAACTTATCTACCAACAAACACTTCCAAAACAATAGTAGGCTGGAACCAGAACCCAAAAATACCCCTGCTAACTTGGCAAAGAGGCACCTTTTAACGTGGTGATTCTCTTTATTTAGCAGGTGGAGAGTAACTGGCCCTATTCAGCCCCAGCACAGTACCTCCAGTGACTGTTGCTGGTGTCAATATTACGTTTCTTTTAGATTGTGAGCCCTTTGGAGACAGGGATCCATCTTATTTATTTATTATTTCTCTGTGTAAACTTCCCTGTGCCATTTTTGGAACAGCGGTATAGAAATTGAATAAATAAGAATAAGAATAGAGCATCATATGAGCCATAATGCCACTCTACAATTCAGCAAATTGTGGAGATGTTTACTCTTGCCCATGGCCCCAGGGGCGTCGCTACGATCCCGGGGCAGCTGATAGGGGTGTGCACGGAACTGGCTAGGCTGGTTCAGTTCAAGACCAAACTCGGGCATAACAAGGCTGGAGTGGGCCCAGAGACAAAATTTTAAAATGGGCCCCTCGCTGATACACACACACTCACTTCACATTTGACTTGCCTTTGGGTGCCCCCTCGAGGCGTGGGGGCCCCCAGGCAGCTGCCTCCCCTTGCCTAATAGTAGTTACGCCCCTGACCAAACTGGACCTGAACTGGATAGGGCCAGTTTGATCTGTCATCCCTTCAACCTGCCCCCCGTTCGGTCAGGTCCGTGGGGTTGTGGTTTGTGTGCTGTTTGAGGCAGCACACCTTGTTTTTAAAATTTCCACTTACCCCCTCCAGAGGAGTTGTTCGAGGTGGCAGGGGGGTCCACAGAGGTTCCTCCTCCCCCGCCGGCCTCCCTTAAGGGCTTTTCTACTGCTCGTCAGCCTTCCTCCCTCGGTGCAGTGGCTGTTTTGGAGGCTGCCGTGCCTGCGCAATGAGCCTCTGTGTGGCCTGGGTCATTCCCATAATCATCCAAGAGAAGGGGAAAGAACAACCAACCACAATCACCAATATTACAGTATGTGATGGCAAAGCTTCCACTTCTCCCATGGACAGCCGTCTCATGAGAGTGAGAGCTGGGGCTCTAAATAGAGCAAGATTGCTTTCTAGATGTCCGCCATTGGGAGGGGTACTCCAGAGACAACTTCCCACATCTTGGGGACCATGGCCAAGCTGCTGCAAAAATGTGCCACTTGCCAGCCTGCCCACCCATGTGGAGATGTTCCCCCCGCCCGCGACCCCAGGGGCATCGCTGCTGTCCCGGGGCAGCTGGAAACCAGGGCAGTTGGAAGCCAGGAGATCTGCATTCAGTGGCACACTGGGCTGTGCCTGGGAATTTAGAATGGGTTTACGGGTCTGTGGCACAGCCTGGTGGTCACACCGTCCATGCAAATGGTTTGGATCAGGGTGCTATTGGTAGGGTTTGAAAGGCAGCCCCCCAGAAGGGATTCCTGAGCAGCCAAGTTCTATTCTTTTCAAAGAAAGGTTGGGGAAGGGAGGCCCAGCCCTTTCCGCTTTGGGGGGTTCATGCCCCCCAGTCTTATTCATGAACAAGCCTGGTCACCAGTGTCAGTCTTGGGTAGGCTGAGATTATTTTTTCTTGGATATAGCCACCTGCCCTGGGGCTCACTGGCCATGCATGAGAGGGAAAGGCCACGGGGACACCCCAGACAACTCATGAGAAGGACCATCGGAGGGGAGAGGAGAGAATTGCCCAGACAAGTCTGATATGAATGCAGATAGCAAAACATCCCCTTCTCCCATTAACACCTCCCTCATGAGACTATCAGGCCATGGGGCTCTAAGCAGAGCCAGGTTGCTGTGTACAGGTGAGCTGCAGGGAGAGGTGCCACGGAGACTGCTCTCCTTATCTTGGGGCTCGCAGACAAGCTGCTGCAAAACCGTGTCCCCTGCCTGCCCTCCCAGCTGTACATGTCCACCTTGTCATCCCTCCAAAGGACGAGCCTACTGTCCTGGGGTGGCTGGAAAATGGGGCCCCCCCTCTCCCAGGAATCCCTGCACCGGGAAGTGTGCATATGGCATGACGACAGACCGGGACCTGGACATTTTGAATGGGTTTAAAGGTCTGTCCCAGTGTCTCCCCCTCCCCTCAGCACATGCGTCCAAGCAATGGCAGATGGAGCATCTGGATGTCCTCTGGGGAAGTGGGGCCCAGGCATTTCCCCTAGAGGTTAGCTGTTTACAACCTAGACTTAATCATGAGCAGGGCCAGCTGGATCAGGATCGATCCAGTTTTTGGAATGATTCTTCATGAGAGGGCTAGCCCATTTGGCAGCAAGCTGCCAGACAGCCTATTTTTGATGGGTTTGCATGGCCTGCTTTGCCAGGGTCAGCCCTCGTTACATCTCCTCTGGTTATGGTGGGACAGAACCCAAGCATATGACAGTGCTTGATATACTTCTACTCTTCATTTTATTGCCCCTTCCCTGAAGCCCTCCACCCTTTCCCATGAATCTGATATCATTCGGGTTTTGCTGGTGTCCTGACAAATCATCAGTTATTGTTCTAGTTCGATCATACAGTGAGAGCATGACAATATTGTACTAGGAGTATGCGATGTCCATGGATCCAGAACACTGAACACATTACTGCTCTTGATGGGAAAGTGGTTGAGATGAACACATACCTGCAGGCATTCATTAGCTGTTTCAGTCACATAGTGCTTGAGAGACAATGTACATTCTCACATTTCATGCTTGTTTTAGGGCTCTGTATCTTGCTCTTTTGGAATAGCTGTCACTGACTATAGTACTAGTCAGACACAATAATAAATGTTTCAGTAGTTCAGCTGATACTCTAAGAGGTGTTGTGTGAGAATGTAGGATCCACTATGGGCCCTTTTTCTGGCTTGGAAGAAGCACTAAACCAGAAAGTGCCTGCCTAATAAGAGAGGTACTTGTTTGGGGTCCCTGTCACAGCTTTTGCATGGCAGCTGTTGTTCCCCACTGTGGTGATCCTGTTGGCACATTTGTGCTGGCAGTTAGCATGGGAATCAACACAAGACTTGTGGGTGTTCAGCATGCTGAATACCTTGCAAAAGGATCCCAGTTCCTGGAGAAGGCAGCCATATTACAGTTCCTCTTTGCTGTAACATTTTTGTAAATTTCTTCAATATATTTGCATTTTAGGACAGATCTGATTTTCAGTGCTTTCCCCCTCATAAATGCTTTCCACATTTATTATTCTCTAAATTTCAGATTTGCTGTACTGTTAATGGAACTGTTCTGGAACACTGGTGGAACATCCCGAGACTACTTTTGGGTTTGTGTGGAGAATTAGTGAAACTGGACTGAACAGTCCATTACAGCGTCAATTTGTGCAAAGCTTTGGTCTGGAAATAAAGGCTCAAGATAGGAATAGGGTACAATCAGATTTATTCAAGGATTATTAGGGAACAGTAAATGAAAAAGAGTTAGGCAGGTGATAAAAGGCAATAAAACTTCACTAGCAATATTAATTAGAGACGCATGGAGAGGCATTTTAGCTTAAAGGTCCAAATTGCAATTACATCAGCCTATGGCCAGAGAGTGCATATTTAGACTTAGGAGGAAGAGGGGGGAGAGAGAAATTATTAGTAATACCTATTCCAAATTCCACTGTTGTGACTGTCATACTTGCAGGATGGGGAGCACTGGGTTACGTCTTCCCAGGGACCAGGCAGAAGGACAGAGTAGAGGAGAGCAAGCATGCCGCACACAAGCCAAGGAACCAGGAAAGCAGCGGGTTCCAGGGAAAATCCAGTGGAGGTCGGTTCTCTGAGGCCACCAAGCATGCTGCGTTGTTTGGATCTGGAGATAGGTCCAAACCAGAAGCTGGAAGCAGAGCTGAAGCAATAGCTGTGGTAGATGGAATAGCCAGAGCCAGAGCACACCATTGAATGGGGCTTGGGGTTGAAATAGACTAAAAAATGCTTTCAGGCCAAACACACCTCCTGGCTGCAGAGGATGACATCCATGGTTAACAAAGAATACATCCTGTATAATTCAGTCACAAGTGTTTGCAATCTTGAGGAACAATAACGTGAAAAGGTTTGAAAAACCTATATAGGATAAAGTATATAGGCAAGCTCAAAACTTATCTTGTGGATCAGGAAGATCTTCCAGGTGGGAAGATCAGAATTCTTTTTACAGGAATGAGCCTCTTTCTCTGATCCATGCCAGACCATTAACACTCCAATAGTGGGGTGGGAGTTCTACAGCCTTAGCTGAGTTCCTGTTGAGATGATTAGTAAGACTAACCCTTTGTGCCAATGAAAAGAGTTTTACTATTCTCTTGAAAAATAATCCTTCTCCCTAAGTCCAGCATCCTTCTCTGTATTGTAAATGGGGGAATCACCTTGCAGTCACATGTGATGCTTGACTTGGGGTTACCTGCCCCATGCGGCTTGTGCTAAGTGACTAACTTGCCTGGTAGCCAAGATGGAGACTGCAAGCTGCAGTTCCAAATCATGTAGAGGGGTGCTGCTTATAGCCCCCGAACAGGCTGATCTCACAACAGTACCAAGCTTCTTGTAATACTGATACTCAATGTTTTTTTAAAGTACATGTGGTTATGTTTTATATGGTGCTGTACCAAATAAAATTGGAGGAGGAAGCTTCTCAGTCTGAGATTAGATAATGTTGTTGTATATAATAACTTCCTCGCATCTTTAAAAAATGTTAAAATATTCTGATATATATTTAATACATCAGGAATTGGAAGGCTTGAGTTCTCTTGCAAGAAATTTTCACATAATGCAATAAAGATTTGCCAAGTATTCCCAGGAAAGTGTATTGTGGCACTTTCTAAAAACTTAACTCCACAAACTGAAGGGATCACACTGGATCATAGCTGCAGAGGTGCACCTAGGTAGTTTTGGAGCCTGGACCTAAAGACCTTTGGAGGCCCCCCCCCCCTGAAAAATTAAGCACCATCATGCTCTGGGGACTACACCACCCAGGACAGACTAAAGAGGATTTGGGGGCCCCCAGGGGTTGTGTAGGCCCTGGACTTTGGCCCACAAGTCCAGTGGTAAGAGCGCCTCTGCATAGCTATGCCTCTTATGAACAAGCTAATGAACATGCAAACTTTCTTAAGGTTTCATAGATGGTAAAGAAGAAGATGGGGCAAAATATAACTCATTATTGATCTGAAACCAGTCCTAAGGACCAATGCCTTACACAGAAGTTCTTGATCTGGATAGTCAAGTAGACGCCCTCTTGGGATACAGAAGACACCTTAATCTTTTCTTCATTAAGCACGACTGAAAATATTTATATACTGCTTTTCAACTTAAGTTCTCAAAGTGATTTTATTTATTTATTTATTTATTGCATTTCTATACCGCCTAGTATAGAAATCTCTAGATGGTGTACAGAATAAAACATAATATAAAAACAAAAAATTTAAAATTCATAAAAACATAAAAATCACAATAGTTAAAAACACACATTAAAATTGTAAATTTAAATTTCAGTTAAAAGCCTGGGAAAACAGGTACGTCTTCAAGGTCCTCCTAAAAGCAAATAGAGAAGGAGATGCTCTTATTTCAGCAGGGAGCACGTTCCAAAACCCTGGGGCAGCCACAGAGAAGGCCCAGTCCCAAGTTGCCACCAAATGAGTTGGCGGCAACCATAACCGGACCTCTTAATAGGTGCAGGGTTCACGACGGAGAAGGCGCTTTCTTAAGTATGCTAGACCTAAGCCATTAAGGGCCTTATAGGTAATAACCAACACCTCGTATTTCATTCTGAAACATATTGGCAGCCAGGGAAGTTGTTTTTTTTTTAATTTAAATTTATTTTTCTGTTTACATAGAAAAATAAATAATGAGATGGCTCCCTGTCTCAAAGGCCCACAACCTAAAAAGACACATAAGGTAGATAACGACACCAATAACAACCACGGGAGGAATGCTGTGTTAGAGATATGTAATATTTAAAGTTAGATCCTCAGGCGCCCAAACCTGTAAGGGTTTATCATGAATGTTAACATTCAATAACATGAATGTTAATTTGTGTGTGTGCAAAAGAGGCAATCTCTCTAATGGTTCTGGTCTAGAAGTGTTGGTATCTGTGTATTTAAAAGCCTGCTTGAAAGCCAGCTGTTTATACAGTACATGTTAGGGCATTCCCTGCAATAGAAACTTCTATAATCTTGATTACTCCTGCCCTGTACTGAACAAGGAAGTGCTTGACTCTGAAGAAAGGATATGAGCACAATTTTTCAATACAATGCTGTTTTGCAGTTTAAATCTGTAGGGCTCAGCAATGAAAGTCAAAGGTAATTAACTGCAAATGAAAAAATGAATAATATGATCCAGGTTCAATTACTGATATAATTTATATTGAAACTTGTGAATGAATCTGTGAACAATGTAGGGTGTTGTTTGTTTGTTTGTTTGTTTGTAAAGCAAATTTCAGAGAACAAGCTAGGAAGTACTTTTTACATTCAAATGTATTCCAGAAATTATATTCAGGCAGTGAATCATCCTGGCATGCTGATCTGAATGATGCCTTCCTATGCTTAGGGATATCTGAAAATGGAAAAGGGATGAACGCTCTTCATTCTTCAGTATGTGCATCTGCCAGGTACAGCTATGTATCTGAACTTGAAGGACATGGACAGGTGAATTGGGTGCCTACCATGACCAATAAACTATCAACCCTCAAGGAAGAATTTATATAAAGCTAGAACAAGATACTGTTCTTCTTTGTGAGTCAAATAGAGGAAGGGTGGACAATAATCAGTAAAACATTTTTCAAGGTCACCTAGAAAGGAGCGGAAGCTAATGCTGATGGATGAAAAGGTAATCAGATGACACTAAACTATTTAGGGTAGTGAAATCCACAACGAACTCCAAAAAGATCTCTCTAAACTGGGGGACTGGGTAACAAAATGGAAAATGCGGTTCAATGTAAGCAAGTGTAAAGTGATGCGCATTGGGGCAAAAACACCAACTTCACATATACGCTGATGCGATCTGAGCTGTTGGTGATTGACCAGGAGAGAGATCTTGGGGTCCTGGTGGACAGCTCATTGAAAGTGTCATCTCAGTGTGCGGCAGCTGTGAAAAAAGCTAATTCCATGCTAGGAATCATTAGGAGGGGAACTGAAAATAAAAATGCTAATATTATAATGCCCTTATACAAATCTATGGTGCAGCCACATCTGGAATACTACATACAGCTTTGTTCACCGTATCTTAAGAAGGATATTGTAGAACTGAAAAAGGTGCAGAAGAGGGCAACCAAAATGATCAGGGGCCTGGAGCACCTTCCTTATGAGGCTAGGCTACAGCATCTGGGGCTCTTTACCTTGGAAAAGAGGTGACTAAGGGGAGACATGATCAAAGTGAATAAAATTATGCATGGAGTGGAGAGTGTAGACAGAGAGAAATTTTTCTCCCTTTCTCACAACACTAGAACCAGGGGCCACCCCATGAAACTGAAGGTTGGGAAATTTAGGACAGACAAGCAGAAGTACTTTTTCACACAGCGCATAATTAATCTATGGGATTCCTTGCCATGGGATGTGGTGATGGCCACCAGCTTGGATGGCTTGGGGTTTAGACAGATTCATGGAGGACAGGTCTATCAATGGCTTCTAGTCTGGTGGCTGTGGGCCTTCTCCAACCTCAGAGACACAATGCCTCTCAATGCCAGTTGCAGGGGAGCAACAGCAGGAGAGAGGGCATGCTAATACCTGTTGCCTGTGGGCTCCCCAGAGGCATCTGGTGGGCCACTGTGTGAAACAGGATGCTGGACTAGATGGGCCTTGTGCCTGATCTAGCATGGCTGTTCTTATGTTCTAATCACCTTTTATTTTCTGGTTTTCAGCTTTTCTGATTCCTTTTAACATTACTTCTTTCATTCTTTTTTCACTGTTGCCACTTAAAAAAAAAGATCCCTTCACTTATATACTTATATAAGGCTCCCTTCTTCCTTTCATACTGCATCTTATTTTTCTTGTCTTGTCTTTTATATATATCAGTCTGTGGGGTTATCAAAATACATGTTATCCTATCTTCTCTTTCATGACGTAGCAGCTCCAGACCACCATCAACAATGTACAACACTAAAAGAGAGAAACATTCACCAGTTGAGCCCCAGACAATTATGTTTGGTAGAACT
Source organism: Hemicordylus capensis (assembly GCF_027244095.1). Lineage (NCBI taxonomy): Eukaryota > Metazoa > Chordata > Lepidosauria > Squamata > Cordylidae > Hemicordylus > Hemicordylus capensis. Next base: position 187,724,334 of record NC_069661.1, on the reverse strand, counting down.
GATTGGAGTTTATGGACAGAAGCTTAGAAAATGTAAAGTACAGTAAAGTGTGCCGTCGAGTTGGAACATATTCCCTTCAGATAGTTCTCTGATCCTCTGTTGATTTGTGTATTGCATCTGTCCTTGAACTGAAGATTGTGAAATGTTCAGCATCCAAATTGTCCTGGTACTCAGCTGGTAAAACTTCAAGACTATGCTCATGGTCACTCTGTCTGCTCATACTGACTCTGTTGCATCAGTGGACAAACACCAAACCAATATCACTCTTTCATTTGTCTTGTCTGAATCCTGGAAAACTAAGTTGGCATGCTGTCAAAGTCCATGTTTGATTTGCAAACACCATCCTGGATATCTCAGGAAGGTTTTGTAAAGCCTCTTCAATAATTAGCAGACTTTACAATGCTTTTGTTGTGATTGTCATGGTATATGGGTCTGAAACCTCATCACTTATTACAATGATGGTGAAGAAACACAATATCAGTCAGAGGGAGCATCTCTACTAATTGAAAATATCAAGTAACATGACTTTCCAGAGAATATTGCACCCATGCTATAAGAGAATGACTCCTTTGTCACATGCATAGCATGATCCAATGCATATTATTAACTGAAATGCAAGTCCTTCTTTGTTAGCTGGAGCTTACTTCTAAGTAAATGTGTATAGGAGAGTTGTAGAAATCCTAATGTCACTAGAGAGCAAATCCAATTGACCTCACAGGTCTTTACTTCTGAGTAAACCAACTTTGGATTGCACTGTCGTTAACCACAATGGTTTCAGTTGCTACAACCATCTTCAGTCACCTGCTTATCTCCTTCCCCAGGTCATATTCTGCTGTGCTCTTTACTACTGATGATCCAACAGAAAGGTCTAGTTAGTGATGCAAAGTGTGTTGTCTGGACAAGTATGTCATGGCACAAGACCAGTTTTCATGAGAGGCACTCTTGCCTCCACAACTCCAGCTTTTGAAAATTTAGCACTACTTCACTGCAGCTGAACAAGGCACTTGGAGAGAGCCTGCACATTACCTTTGACATGTTTCAAGCAGCCTTTAATTAGCTAATTAATAATTCCTGATGTTTGGTTCCAGTGGATGAGCAATCCAGGTAGCTGATCACCAGCATTCCCATTCACAATTCCCTTCAGATGCATCTGCTGCTGTGTCACCTTCATCTTCATAGCAGCCCAGGCCACAACAATTTTCAACCAGCATGAAGCCAGCACCAAGGAAGAAGAATAGGACTGGGTCAACTGGAAGCAATAGAGGGGCATGTGAATGATTGCTAAGCAGTAAGTATGTAGTTTCTTCTGTTACATTTCACTCTTTAGCCCCTGCTAACTTGGCAAAGAGGCACCTTTTTAACGTGGTGGTTCTCTTTATTTAGCAGGGGGAGAGTAACTAGCCGTGTCCATCCCCAGCACAGTACTTCCAGTGACTGTTGCTGGTGTCTGTCTTATGTTTCTTTTTAGATTGTTAGCCCTTTGGGGACAGGGAGCCATCTTATGAATGAATGAATGAATGTTTATTACGGTCAATGACCCATAACAGAAACAACACAATACAGCTCATTTCACATATACAAGAAAATATTACTTAACCAAATCAATCTAATACCATTTACTCAAACAATTTGGATCAAATCTTTCTTGCTGCTGCACAGAATTTAGCAACATTCAGTGTTATGCGTTCACTACAATCTGCTAACAGAAAAGAAACATACCCATCCTCTGTTCTACCAGGGATATTCAATAAAATAGGGGAAATCAGTTCAGAATGAATATCCCTGTAAAATAAGCTATATAGCAAGACATGAGCCACCGATTCTACAGCTTGACCACAGGGACAGATCCGATTATTGATAGGGATTTTCTTATATCTGCCCTCTACCACAGCTGATGGCAAAGCATTAAATCGTGCAAGAGAAAAAGGTTTTCTCTGAGACTTGGTAACTAAATTAAATAAATATTGTGCAGGTTTTGGGTAATTTGTTAAACTACAAAAAAAATTACTTGCAGAAATTTGTGCAAGATCACTCTGTTTTTCAACATCTGCTATATGCTGCTTGATAAGCCTTTTAGCATTATCCAGACCCAAAGATCTTAACAACTGAACTGAGAGACCATACCTGCCTAGCATATCATGAATATGATTTCCCAAGATAGATTTAAAACTATCTTCCAGCACGAAGGGAGCCAGGCCATTTTACACCAAAAATTAAATGCATACCTCCAGGCCTTGGCCTCTACTCCCATTAGACCAACCTCAAGCCACAAAATAACATTAGATACACAATGGGGCACAGAAAATAAGGAACGCACAAACTTGGATTGAACCAGTTCCATTGACTTGAATGAGTATAGCAATGCCATACAACATCTGCACAAGAACTTTAGCTTCATACACCTTGACTGCCGCAGGGATGTGATGACGATCTCTGGAGAGGAAGAACCTTAGAATAGCCGAAGCACTTTTGGGGGCATTAGTTGTAAAATGGTCCAAATGTGCTGTCCAGGACCCATTCTCAGTAAACACTGTTCCCAGATATTTATAGACCTGAACTTGCTCAATAACCTCCTCACTGATCCTCCATTTGTGCCTCCTAGGTTTTTTGGGAAACACCATGACCTTAGATTTATGAGCATTAATAGTTAACTGATCCTCCTCACAATACTGAGCCAGCCTGCACAAAGCTCTTCTCATGCCAACCAGTGTTCTTGTTAGGATAACCACGTCATCTGTGTAAAGCGGGGCTGCTATAGATTTACACGCTAATTTGAGAGGATGAAAATCTCTACTATCCATACATTCCACTAAGGAATTTATGTAAAAGTTAAAAAGGGATGGTGCCAAGATGCATCCCTGTTTCACTCCCCTCAATGTCGGGACAGGCTGAGTCAGATGACCCAAGGAGCCATCTTATTTATTTATTATTTCTCTATGTAAACCGCTTTGGACACTTTTGTTGAAAAGCAGTATATAAATATGTGTTGTTGTTGTTGTTGTTTACCCTCAAACATGCTTCACACAATTTGGGGGGTGGGGGGTGTTAACTCCAGCCAGTTATGTGAGGAAAGGCAGTGGCAACAGAAGCTGGGAAGGGAGGAGGGAATGGGGAAATAAGTGTGCATGCACAACCCCCTTTCTCTTGATGCATCCCATCAGTGTGAGCATCAAGAAAGGATGTTGTGCTTCCTTGCCCAAGACCTTTAAATATCTGGTACCTGGCCTAACCTATCAGCTTCTGGTCCCATGCCACTGCAATCATTAATTGTTATCAGAGGCTCACCTAGGTAATTATCAGAGGCTCACCTAGGCACACCCCCGCCTGCCTGCTGTGAGGCCCCCAAAAAACTACATTTGGGGGCCTCCTGCTGCAGAGAACCTACAGGGTTTTTAAAAATTTCAGTCGCTGTACAGCCATGGGGTGGCTGCCGGAGGAGTGAGCCAAGCAGTCCTTCTCCCCTGCTCCTGCAGCAACAGCCAGAGTGACGCTGGGCCTGTCCATTCAGCCCAGCATCTCTTGCTAACTGCAAGGTGCACCTGTGCAGTTGAGAGAGATTGCCACAAGCCCAAACATAGGTTTGCAATGGCAGACAGCGGCGAGATGGGTGTGAGGTGGCTGTAGGAGCCCCCTTGCCATTTGGAGGCCCCCCTGGACCTTGGAGGCCATGGACTGGGGCCCCAAAGTCCTGGGGTTAGAGCGCCTCTGATTGTTATGATATGAAGCAGTCATTAGCTGAATATCTTCATATGATGCCATAAAGCTTGGTTCTCAACAGCTGAAAGAAACTGTGAACTGAAGAAGGCAAACATTTGAAGAGAAAGTGTTCAGGAATCGTTTTCTCTTAAATACTCCCCCGCCCAGCCCCAACACCCCAATATATTTGTGCTCATTGCACTCTGTATTAAGATGAGTGGCTGCTAGAAAAGTAATATAGACACAGCTGGACTTTCCATATGGTTTAATACAACTAGTTAATTGGAACAAGTATTCCGCTTGCTATTCATTGGTAATTTTGTTCTAACTAGAACCAAAAATGGAGCGAGGAAGTCTCCAGCCTTCGCTGAGCTTAATTTTTCGTCCACCTGCCTTGCTATATATGCATGATCTGGGACTACCTAAGAAGCTGTCATCTACCAAGTTAGACCATTGGCCATCTAGCTCAGTATTGTCTACTCCATCTGGCAGCGGCTCTCCAAGGTTTCAGAACGATCTGTGCCCGAAACGACCAATTTCGGGTGATTCGGAGCCAAACCGAATCACCCATGATGAGACCCGATAATTTTTGGACCCGAAACGAATCACCCCTGTTTCGGGTCTGAATTTTTTTGGTGTTTCGGGTCTCCTTTTTGTTCCCTAGAAAAGTGACAGCCTTGTCTTCTTCTTCCCCCTCCGTTTTCAGTTTGATGTCTCTTTGAATTTCCCGCCTTTTTGCCTCCATTGATTTCAATGCAGAAATTGCTTTCCTTTTACTTTAATTGAAAAGGTACTGGGGCCAAAAGAGTGGGGTGGGGTGGTAGTTCCTAATGGGTGGAGGTTACCACCCCAATTGCAGAGGGATTGGGCAAAGGGCTGATTTTTGGTGAATTTCTGAAGTTGTAGTGTCTTTGGGGCAGATAGGGGGCATAATGTGGGATCTGGGCCAAAAGAGTGGGGTGGAGTGGTAGTGCCTAATGGGTGGAGGCTACCACCCCAATTGCAGAGTGATTAGGCAGAGGGCTGATTTTTGGTGAATTTCTGAAGTTTACGTGTCTTTAAGGTTTCCCCCCATTAAGCATAATGGAGGGTGTATCGCTTCACGTCGGGGGAAAGGGGTGGCCTAGAGCGGTGTGGGGTTGGTGGTAGTGCCGGGTAGGGGCAAGGAAGCTACCTGAATTTTTTCAAAGGATTTGGGCAGAGGGCTGATTTTTGGTTAATTGTTGAAGTTTACGCGTCTTTAAGGTTTTTCCTCATAAGTTATAATAGAATGGAGCTTTCAGCAGCCCCATAAGTGCACTTGGGGGGTGCTGGGGTGGCCCAGAGTGAGTGGTAGTGTAGTGCACATAGTGTGCCAACCACCCACAAGGGTTTCTAACCCATGGCGTACAGGGTTCTGTTGTTTCTGAGGTATTCTGAGTGTGGATTCTATTATAGCAAATGAGATTTTCAATGACGCACCATGAATCCACTCTAATTTGCTATCATAGAATCTAAACCTTAAAGACATGAACTTCAACAATTAACCATAAATCAGCCCTCTGCCCAAATCCTTTGAAAAAATTCAGGTAGCTTCCTTGCCCCTACCCGGCACTACCACCAACCCCACACCACTCTAGGCCACCCCTTTCCGTAATGCGTAAACTTCAGAAATTCACCAAAAATCAGCCCTCTGCCCAATCACTCTGCAATTGGGGTGGTAGCCTCCACCCATTAGGAACTACCACCCCACCCCACTCTTCTGGCCCAGATCCCACTTTCTGCCCCCGATCTGCCCCAAAGACACTAAAACTTTAAAAAATCACCAAAAATCAGCTCTTTGCTCAATCCCCCTGAAATATGGGTGGTAGCCTCCACCCATTGGGCACTACCACCCCACTCCACTCTTTTGGCCCCAGGACCCATTTTTCTTACCCGAATCAATTCGGATTCAGATTCGGGTAAATCCAAATCCGAACCAAACCGGGGGTGATTCGGGTGAGCAAAATTCGGGCACAGAACAGAACAGGGGTGTTTCGGTTCGGGTCCGAACCAAAACACCAAAAATACCAAATTGCACACCCCTAGAATGTACAGCAATGCTGTACACTGAACGTGTATCACATGTTGTAGCCAAGGCCTGAGCTCTGGCACTAAAAAAAAGATCCGGGGCTGAGCCCATCAAACTCTGGCTCAGATTGAGCTTGAATTATAAGTATTGATCTTATAAATACTGATATAAGAAAAATCCTAAAATGTAAATAAACAAATAAAGACAATCATCACTAAGGCTGGACAAAGAACAGCTCTCAGTATATGATGAAGATCTTCAGGAAACCTATGCTAATTCAAGGTGGCAGTAGGAGGGAGTGGGGTTTAATCTGACCTTGAGCAGCACAATCTCCCATGTGGAGGCCTTTTCATCTCTTGTCTTTCCCTATGCGCTGTGATGTGGAGGTTTTGGAGTGACAGTAATTGCAGAATAGTAAAGGAATGGTCCAAGGGCATAGCCAGAGATTTAGCCTCAGGGGTTTGCAGCTTGTAACTTCTCTGAAGATGACATTGGGCACACGTAACAATAAACAAAGTGTTATTTTGCAATGAAAAACTAGCATATAAAAACATACACATATTGTCTAGACTGGAAGATCAGTATTACCCATCAGTCTCAGAATGGTTTTAGAGGATATGGTTTGTAGCAAAAATTGAAAGGTTGACAAATGTATTTTAGGATAAAGGAAAACAGGATTTAAAAAGCAATATTATACAATATACCAAGTCCTTTTATCCAATACTGGACACAGGGGCATAGCAAGGTTGGAGTGGGCCCAGAGACAAGATTTTAAAATGGGCCCCCCTTCACTGAAGCTCAGCTCATGAAGTAAAGAAATCTTAAATGAAGCTGAATAGTGGTAACAAAAAGCATTGTGTGTGTGTGTGTGTGTGTGTGTGTGTGTGTGTATGTATGTATGTATATATATATATATATATATATATATATATATATATAACACCTACTTTGTAAATTGTGGACGATGCAAGTCATTTAATGGTACTAGAGAAAGACATGCTGTTCTGGTAGCTCCAGGTCTTAACACTCACATCAGTTTCGGAGGATGAATACAACCGAAGGAAGCCTGGGCGGGTGCGCAGCTGGGGGAGTTGCCTCTAGGGGCCCCCCAAGGCAGGGGGCCTTGCCTCTAGGGGCTTGCCTCTAGGGGCCCCCCAAGGCAGGGGGCCCCCAGACAACTGTCTCCCCTTGCCCTATAATAGTTACGCCCCTGACTGGACAACACACTATAACATAATTGACATGGAAACCTGCCTGCTATGAATTAGTAGGCCTGTGTGTGTACAGAAAATTTGGATTTAGATTTGGATTCAACTCGATCTGAATTTGACAATGTTGGATCTGGATACTATGGGCTCTGGCAATCTTGGAGATTGGACTGGATTTGGAATCCAAATCCAATCCAAATCCTGGCTTAAATTCAGATTGCCCCCCATAGTGGTCAATGGAAAATATATAGAGAGAGAAAAGGTTGGTTCTGGAGCCTTGAAACTTGCCTCACTTGTAGAGAAGGAACCTTTTGTAGTGTACTTTAGGAAAATTGTTCAACCCCCTAATTTTTGGTGATTTTTTTAAAAAAGTTTTAAATAGCTAAATATTGTAAATCTGTTTTATTTCAAGCCAGAACTTTATAAAACCTTCTGAAACAGTAGATCCCCCTTGTACCATCATTCCACCAGCATGTGGAGAAATCTGCCCTTTGCCTTCATGAAAAGGGATAAAAGCATGCCCCTCCACACTTTATATTTCCAGAATGGATGGGCATACCATTATAAAGTCTGGCACACATGAAGTCCACATTAGCAGGAGTCTATGTAAATTTTTTCAAAGCTATGGGTCAATACCCTGATTTTTGGTAATTTTTTGAATTTTTTATTTTAAAATGTCTTAAAATGGTGAGATCTGACTTGTTTCAGAATTTGTTTTGTAAAGTTATGGCTTGAAACAAGCCAGATTTCACCATTTTAAAGAAAAATTTCAAAAAATCACCAAAACCCAGCAGATTCAATTTTACTACAGGGGGCCTGGCACTACTTCCTCACATGTAAGGCAAGTTTCAAGGCTCTAGGATGAACCAGTGATTTTTCATGAATTCCCCCCCCCCCATTTGCCCATTTACCTCTATGAGGAAAAATCCTATTCCACTTTGCTAATTGCAAAATTCTGAAGCATTTCCAAAATTAATTTCAATTTTTGTGAATTAATTTTGACTTTACCAATCCAATTTAGAAACAATCTTATTTTACAATTTGGGGCAGTTTCAGATAAAATCTAAATTTTTGAATCTGAATTTGCACAGATCTGTGAATTATTTCTGTTTGTATTAATCCTGAAGTGAGATACTAATATAAATATATTTATTTTTTTAAGGACTGCCTTGTTAAGTTGAGAGGACATAATCATTAATTGAAAATGATATTGTTTCTTTTTTATAATTAAGTAATCTATTCATGTATTCCTTTTTCTAAAATGTTGTAGTATTTGTTATAAAATAATGAAACAACAACACACGTTCTTCTTGCTACTTGTTCCACAAACACCAATAGTTTGTGAACAAATTATCCATTATCCGTTTAAAGCCACCAGATAGTTGCTTAAAACAAATTACAATGCAAATGTTGTGGTCCTTCAACCATAAGAAAAAATGGACAGAATGACTAGTTGAAGTGAACATATTACTCCTGTCTTCAAAGAACTACACTAGCAACCAATATGTTTCCTGGCTTAGACAAATTCATGGAGGAGCTTAGACAAATTCATGGAGGACGAGTCTATCGATGGCTACTAGTCTGGTGGCAATAGGCCACCTCCAGCCTCAGAGGCAAGATGCCTCTAAATACCAGTTGCAGGGGAGCAACAGCAAGAGAGAGGTCATACCCTCAACTCTTGCCTGGGTGGACTTCTCAGAGGTAAACAGGATGCTGGACTAGATAGGCCTTGGGCCTAATCCAGCAGGACTGATGTTAGGTGCTTATGTTAGGTTCTGATATACAAAGTGCTGGTTATTTCCAATAAAGCCCTAAGATTAGGCCCAGGGTATTTAAGAGAGTGCTTTATTTGTCATGGCCCCATCAGCAAGACTGCAGAGTGCGGGCGGGGGGGCGGACTGTGGGCACAGTGGACCTGCGGTCTGATATGTCGTATGAACTGCCCTAACTGACTATCTCTACTCCCAGTGCCCCTAGCAGTCATTAGGGTTATCAGTGCAAAAGGTCGATGCCATCTGGAGCTGGATCTCCAACATGGCTTCTGTCACTTTATTTGCTGGGCTCTTCCTGTGTTTTAAAGCGTGATCTGGATTGGGTTAAACAGAGCATTTCCCATTACCTCTGTCCCCTGACCTACTGGGCTCTACCACCCCAAGCTGGGCTAGTATCATGTATTGCCTGTCTGTCCCTGGGCTCTGCTACCACACAACCCCAGGTCTTGGATCAGACTCTTCAGCTTTGAGAAACAGAAATGCAGCATCCTTTTGTACATGTCTTTCCATCAGCACTGGTCTTGATAATATTGTTTCCTTTGGAACACATGCACCCTATAGCCTCTTCTAAGGCCTGGTCTACATATACAGCAGACTATGATGATATGGGATAGGGCCTTCTCTGTTTTCACTCCTAGGTTGTGGAACACATTCCCTGTGGATATAAGAGGATTGTCTTCATTGTAGGCCTTCAGGAGAGCCCATCTTTTAAGCCTGGCTTTTAATGATATTTAGTTTTAATTGTAACTAGCTTAACCAGCACAGAGCATCTGCGTGCTTGTACTTGATTGCTCCCCACACCCCTCCACCACAGCCCCCTCATCTCAGAGATCTCTCCAACCTCATCTGAACCCTCCTCCTCTGTCCCATTGCTTCCATCCCCTCATCCTTCTTGGTTGCTCCTCCATCCCATTGCTCCATCCCCCTCACCATTTTTGGTCATGGCTGTGGCATTGCTGGCATTGATTGGACAAGCTGCAACCCCCCTAACCCCAGAGACCTCCCCACCCTTACCTGTATCCCACTTCTACTCCTCCCTGTAGGAGCAGCAGCAGCGATTGACCAGGCCCTTCCTCGCTGCCGCCGCCACGCCATAGCTGCTCATTCCTCTCAGTCTGCTGACAGGACCATCCCCTGGACCATCCCTCACCCTTCCTTCTTTCTCTCTTTCCCTCCCTTCTTTCTCTCTCTTTCTCTCTCCTCTGCTCGCTCTTCCCCTCTGCCTTTCTTCCCCTCCCTTCTCTTTCTCTCTCTCTTCCTTACTGAGTTAACAGATCTTGTTCATCTTGTTTCTTCATCTAATTTACACAGTGGCAGCCTCCTCCTGAAGGGGCTCTTTCCTCCCTCATGACCCCTCTCTTCACAGACTCCTGCCCACTATCTTTTTATATATAGATTCCTCTACTCTACAATGAAAAACATCTTCTGACCAGTAACAGTTGCATTCCAACTGACCTTAACCATCACAGACTCCTTCCCGCTATCTGCATATGGAACCCCCACTGGCCAATCACCACGGTGCCACAGGCTCCTCCTCCTTATCTGCATATGGAATCCCAACTACCCAATCACCACGAAGCTTCTGCTCACAAACTCTCACAAGAGCTGCCATGCACGGGATTAGCCACGGGTACACCTTAGAGAATTATATAGATAGAATTTAATCTGCTTTTAATTGGCTTTTTATTTTAATTGCTAATTGATTTTAATTGTTTTTTTAAAATCTAATGTAAATCACCCTGAGCCACTTTTGGAAGGGTGGTATATAAATAAAATAAAATAAAATAAAATAAAATAAAATAAGAATGGACTATACCACTTCAGACAGTAGATGAGTGATCACGTTTTGTTTTTTTAAAGAGTTTCCCACATTAAAAACTCCAGGCAAATAGGAAACTATAACATCTTGCAAAGGTCTTGGATAGCATATTTCTCCCTGATGTGCCAATTTACTATTTGCATGAAGTTTTCATGAGAAGCATTTAAAACTGAATCCCCCTCCCCACCCTACAATCATTAGTGGTGCAATCCATTCTTCCATCTCATGTGGTAGCAAGCATGACTTGTCCCCATAGCTAAGCAGGGTCTGCCCTGGTTGCATATGAATGGGAGACTTGATGTGTGAGTGCTGCCTCAGAGGATGAAGCCACTCTGGGAAGAGCAGAATGTTTCACGTTCCCTCCCTGGCTTCTCCAAGATAGGGCTGAGAGAGATTCCTGCCTGCAACCTTGGAGAAGCCGCTGCCAGTCTGTGAAGACAATACTGAGCTAGATAGACCAATGGTCTGACTTAGTATATGGCAGTTTCCTATGTTCCCTCCTTATTCTTCTGCATGAATCAGGGGTAATTCATGACTGGCAAAATAGTGAATTTCTTTCTTTCTTTAGCAGCCCAAGTAGAAATCAAAGACAAAGCCCAGAACCAGCTTCTATCGTGGCTGATTCAACACTGTAGTACTGAACTATAGGGGAGAGAGAGAGAGAGAGAGAGAGAGAGAGAGAGAGAGAGAGAGAGAGAGAGAGAGAGAGAGAGACTTCAAATGACAAATACCAATGATAAGTAATATGGGGTTTTTCTGTAGCTGTAACTCTTGGAGCATAGTGATCCTGGATTGCCATTTGGATTAGCAAGAGTGGTGAATTTGTGTGCTGCTCTGAGTATGGAATTACCCAAAGAAAACAAGAATGACTGAAGAATCTGTTATTCGTTAGGTTGGGTTGTTGTTGTTTTGCGGGGGGTGGGGGGGAGGCGTGAGCATAATTCTATATAATTATGCAGACTGCATACCAGTCTTGGAGATGAGGGGGAAAAGAAACTCTCATCTAGAGATCCAAGGCAAAATTAAAGAGACTAGTAGTTCTGCATGTCTAACTGGAAAAGCTAGTTGTACACATCTATGAGCAAACCTATTCTGGAAATAAGTCTTTCGGTTTTTAGTGTGCCTTCCTGATCTGTATCTTGTTTAAAGATTTGGTGTGATATCTTCAATATATGTAATCATCATCATCATCATCATCATCATCATCATCATCATCAATAGTTTTATCTCACAAATCCTCTGAAGAACTCAGACAGCATATAGGGTCCTGCCTCTATTTTGTCCTCACAACAACTATCGACCTATTCAGACATTATTGGCTACTTCTTGTGTTATAAATCCATGCTGCTGTAGCCATGAACAGCAGCGTGGAGGGTGAGGAAGTCCCACCCGATCTCATACTCACCCACATGGTCCGCCACACATGCTTACAGCGGGACTTGTCTGAAGAGGAAAAAGCCCTACCCATGATGACAGGCGCTTCCATGAGCGAGTGACGCAGTGGGACGGGTCTTCCTCCCCTTTTCACTGCTCTACCCACCCAGCTACAGCAGCATGGATTTATCACATATGAAGCAGTGTTATGTGGAATATTCGTACAACGAGTATACAGTGTACACAAGTACAAATCTGTACACAGGTACAGTAATTCATAGGTTATGTTGAACACAAGTACAGTAGTACACTTCCGATCTGTACCATGCATTTGAGTGACCTGTACTGGTTTCACTTTTAAAATGAACATAGGTATTCACACAAAAACAAGTATGAGTGTACAGACATCTGCACACTCCTACAACGTATTAAGGCTATTCATGTGAGCAGCCTAACCTAGGCTGGGGGAACCTATATTTCAACCTGGCCTTTAGTCAGGTGCACCCTTAACCATGGCCAGGGTCATGTGCACACACAGAAGCCAGATTCCTGGGGGGTTCACCCAATGCACCGTACTCATTGTGTGGTGCACTGTAGGATATCCAGAGGCCATCACAGATCTTGTGGGAGTGCAATCTGTACACCCCGCCAATGTGAAAGGATTGTCAGGGTGGAGGCAAATTTGGTGCAGCCTTCCCCCTGCCCTCTCACCCACCCATTGTGTGCTTAGCCTTATTGTCTGAATAGGGCTCCAGTGAGGTAAGTTATCCTGAGAGATAGTGACTGGCCCAAGATCATCCAGTGAGCTTCGTGACTAAGTGAGGAATTGCCAGTGGGTTTCCTCACTTTCTGGGTACACTGGGGTATCTGATATAGACAATCTGACCACTGGATCTTAACTATTGTGGTTTTGCCCTACAGAACCTTTTCATTTCAGTAAAGAATCTGAGGAACAGCTTCTATAGCCTGATTTAGACATTATACTGTATGAGTGTAAAGATGTCCATACACTTGTACATGTGTTTGTGTGAATGACTGTACCTGAGTTCATTTTAAAAGTGAATCTGGATACAGGCCCTTCAAATGCATGGTACAGAGAGGAAGTGTACTTCTCTACCTGCGATCAACATAACATGTGAACGACTGTACCTGTGTACAGATCTGTACTAGGGATGTGCACGGAACCAGTTCGGCGCTCCCTTTCTGGAGTGCCAAACTGGTTCGGTCCACTGGCATCTGAACCAGTTGGAAGGCCAGGGGTAGCTTTAAGGGACAGGAAAGGTGCTGCCTTCCTATTAGCCCCTGCCTCATTGCTTCCCCCCCACTGGTGCCCTCCAAAAAGCGGGCACACTGGGCTGCAGTGTTCTTGCTTGCAGTCCTGATCAGAGTCATCACGCTCATGGCTGACATGCGTGCACGCCATGCCTGTGTGTGTGTCAGCCATGAGCGTGACAACGCTGATCAGGGCTGCAAGCAGGATTGCTGCAGTCCAGTGCACCTGCTTTTTTGGTGGACGCTGGTGGGGGGAAAGCAGAGGGCACTGACAGGGAGGCAGCACTTTTCTTGTCTCTTAAAGTGACCCCCCTCTCTCGGGAGTGCAGGGACCGGTTCTGTGCACATCCCTAATCTGTACCTGTGTACACTGTACACTTGTTGTATGAGTGTTGAACATACTGTGTGAATGAGCCTTATTTCTCAGCAATCTCTTTAGATATTAATGTTGAAGAATTGTCTTAAATTCAGCCAGAAGGTAAGGTACGAGTGTTGAACATACTGTGTGAATGAGCCTTATATCTCAGCAATCTCTCCAGATATTAACATTGAATAATTATCTTAAATTCAGCCAAAAGCTGTGTAGGAAGCACAAGAATTATTACTGCCTGAGGGAGAGAGATAATTCCATTGAAATAAGGCCAAAAAATGTTTAAAAAACAAAAACAAAAAAACAGGCCAAGAATAAGTTCACCAGATAATTGAATATATCATACCAGTTTGTAAAAGGAATATTATTATTCAGGTTGTAAGTATGGACGGGCAAATCCTGCTTTGTGTTGGAGATGGAGTTCCAGTTCATCGACCTTTTGCACCGACTATCCTAATGACCACTAGGGGCATTGGGAGTAGAGGTAGTTACTGAGGGTCTCCTTATTGGTCCCTGCCTGCCTCTATTCTATGACCCCTGCCTTGATTCCTCAGGTACTTCCTGTGCTGAGTCAGTCCTCTTCCTTTCCTCTTAGAGAGTAGGTGGAAACACTTCTCTCTCTCCCTACCAATCCATTATGTAGCTGATAGATAGGACTAGGTCTTTCCTATCCAAAATGTACTACACCAATAAACCTATTTAATTTTAGATTGTACAGCAGTCTCCATGCGTGTTCTTTAAATAACTGCAACAACTAAACCCTATACTCTACTCTGTAACTGGAGTGGGTAGCTTCCTTTTGGTGCTTTGCTAAATAATTACAAACCCCAACACTTTGTGCATAATCTTATATTGTATAAGCTTTTGCAGAAGTGAAAGCATCAGAAACAATGGAAAATTTTACTGTTGAGGAACAGAGAATGGTCATTTTTGGAAGAACTGCCAGAAAGTGGGGAGGTGGGGGAGAAACCAGGAGTTGAATTTTGAAGAGAAGGACTGGGTTATCTGCCCATTATTCTGGTTAGAGTAACTGGGCAGCAGTACTTGATTTCAGAAAAGAGGTTAGTCTAGCCCAGTGTTTCTCAACGTTTTGGAGTCATGGAGTGGTACACTATTCGTGTGTAGTTTCCCGGACCAGCAGTTAGTAAGGGGGTAGCCTCCCTCACCCCCAACCCCACCCCCAGGCACCCTCCCAACCACTTTCGGGCAGCTCTCCGGAGCTCATTTCCAGGCAGCCCTTGCTGCTAGATAATGATCATTTTGAGAAAGTGAAACGAACATTATCCAGCATGGAAATGAGCTCCGGAGAGCTGCCTGGAATTGTTTTTATTAGTGATGACTCACAGACCGGTACCCAACACGTTGTGGACCAGCGCTGGTCCACGGACCGGTAGTTGAGAAACATTGGTCTAGCCTGTGTGACAGTCATGCTATACTCAACCTTAATTCTGTGTGTGAGGTGTGGTTAGAGATGCAAAACTTCTGGGAACCTGGTTTGGTTCTTCCCCCACCCCTCACACCTACCAAATGGGGGGAAATGGTCAACAAATGGACAAATGGTTCTAGGACAAATGGACAAATGGTAGGCCACAAATGGACAAATGGTTCATCCCGCAGCAGACAAATGGACAAATGGTTCTTCCCCACCCCCACACCTAACAAATGGAAAATGGGGGCAGGGAGATATGCAATACTTACTTTCTTATCAAACCTAAATTTACTTTACTACTTTAAGAATGCAAATTGTACTGTTTGGTATATTTATGAAATTTAAAAGAATAAATGCCATTGATTTATTTAAACAATAATTACAAATATGTTCAGCATTAGAGATGGAGCTGCACTTGAAAGCTCATAAGTATAATTTAGCTTTTGCTAAAATAATAAAAAAAGAGAAAGAATAAGACAATGGTTGAAAATGGAAACCATCAACATTGTAATAAACAAATTTTTATTGTCTGGTCTTAAAAACAGTATGGAAACCTCAGCATTATCATGGAGAACCACACTTTTAGAGGAAAAAGTTCAGGAAATATCAGATTCTCAAAATATATAATTAAGGAGTGGCAATAAACTTGGATATGGATACAGTATTAATATATCATCATTATACATCAGGCATCCCCAAACTGCGGCCCTCCAGATGTTGCTGAACTACAACTTCCAGCATACCCAGCCACAAAAAATTGTGTCTAGGGATGCTGGGAGTTGTAGTTCAGCAACATCTGGAGGGCCGCAGTTTGGGGATGCCTGTTATACACAGTCAGGCTACAGTTCTATGCACATACATTCTTCGGGTTGAGCCCCATTGGACTCAATGGGACTTGTTTCTAAGTGGAGCTGCAAGTGCCAGAGTAACTTTTGAGAGAGTTAGCTATCCTAAACCCATATTTATTTTATTGATATCCAGCTCCATCCCACTAAATATTATTTATTTATTTATTTATTTATTTTATTTAGCATATTTGTATACCACCCACTACCAAAGTCTCTAGGTGGTTTACAACATTAAAACCAATCAAGAAATTTTAAAACAATTTAAAACATATAAAAGTTCAAATTAAAATAACTAAAAACCATGACATAGCTAAAAAATCTTGGCTGAAGAGATGTGTCTTCAGCTGTTTCCTAAAGGTCAACAGGGATGGAGCAGCTCTAACCTCAGCAGGAAGTGCGTTCCACAGCTCTGGGCCAACTATAGAGAAGGCTCGCCTCTGAGTCGTCACCAGACAAGGAGGCAGCAGCACCCTCAGATGGACCTCCCCTGAAGATCTTAATAGGCAACAGGGTTCACAATGAAGAAGGCATTCTCTTAAATACCCTGGGCCCAAGCCATTATAATAAACGATATTCTTGAAAATATTAGCATAAAGAATAAATATTAAAATATTAAATATTAATATTAAATATTCGCATAAAGAGCCAGGGGAAGCCCTCTGCTGGAAAGTACTGTTAAAGCCCACTCCTTCAGAAATCAAGCTAGGGGACTGGAGAGAGAGAAAGCAAGCAAGGGACGAGATAAAGGGAGAGGAACCTGGAGAGTTGGTGGGCACTTAGGTGATGTGTTTTATGGGAGGAAGGAGGTGGGGGGATATTACTGCCCTTAGTGAGGAGCCTCCCCTGGCTTGTGTAGTAATCCAGACATTTAGCTATCTTGAGAAATAATCTTTGTTCCATGAATTTATCAAATACTTTTAAAGACATCTATATTAGTGGCCATCACAACACTTTGTGGTAGCAAATTCCACAAATTAAATGTGGGGAAATGTATTTTATTTTGCGTATCCTGAACATGCTTCTAAACAAATTTAATTGGGCGACCCACTCCCTGACATATGTTATGAGAGAGGGCGAAAAAAGTGTCTATCCAAGAATAAGATTTTGTTGAGAAACAGGAAAACGTTTCATATAAATCTTGCCTTGTACATATTAGTAGTTAAAGGAGATATTGCTTGCCAAGCAACTTAACTTCCTGTTGCTCCAAGATTAATTTCCAAGCAATTATCAAGTTCGTTAACTTTGAACAGATGGATCACAAAATGTTTCAAGATTTAGAGATGAAGAAAAATTATAAGCTCTTAAAAATGCATAAGGATATCTAAGCATTTGGATGTTTTTCATGATTGATGCTGAAAAAATAATCTTACCTCAGTGTTACAGATTCACTCTGCTGCCAGTAATGCAGCACAAGTTCTCACATGTCTTTGCTTGGATGTTGGATAGACGATTACCATGAGAAATGCTGTTTAAAACACTCCAGGAACTCAGCTAACTTCTTTCAGGGCAACCTTGTATCCTTTAGACTCCCTTCTATAGAGCTGGCATTAAGGCAAGTGCCACAGCAGATAATGGCCAACATCCAGACCAAGGAAACACGTGCACAACAAGTAAAGTTGGCGCCACTGCATGATGATTGTGTAGCTGTGTGATGTCCCAAGGATGTTTGAAGCTGACCTCTTCCACCAAAGTTAAAAAAAAGAAAAAGTGAAAAAGTTTAAAATGTGAAAAATAAATGAGGAAGAGGCCACACAGTGGGAGGTGCAACATCTTGTGCTACAAACACTTTTGTAGTAGCACACACAGCATCCATCTGGAACACAAGCTTGAGCCTTACCTCATCTGGCTTGCTCAATATCTTTGCACTAGTGCAACCAACACATTTGCATAAGTGCTGCATTAGTCTGGATGACTAATGACGTCAATGTTCCCCGTGTCCGTCAGACAACCTCTCAAAAGCTCTGTGCAATGAAGAAGCCTAATTTGCAACCTGCATCCTGTATATTCCCTGCTAACTTGGCAAAGAGGCACCTTTTAACGTGGTGATTCTCTTTATTTAGCAGGGGGAGAGTAACTGGCCCTATTCACCCCCAGCACAGTACCTCCAGTGACTGTTGCTGGGGTCTACCTTGTGTTTCTTTTTAGACTGTGAGCGCTTTGGGGACAGGGATCAAACTTATTTATTTATTATATCTCTGTGTAAAACGCCCTGAGCCATTTTTAGAAGGGTGGTATAGAAATCGAATGAATAATAAAATAAATATTGCCCCAAATGATGTTTATTACAGAATACAAACTCAAGCATTTCAGAAAGCAAATAAGCAGTCCTAAGACAAATTGTGCATATTCTGGAAGCAGGACTCGGCATAAAAGGGCTGAATATGAAGTACTGGCATATGAATCTCAGCCATATTTATTTATTATTTTACACCTTTCTGCCACCATGGATGGTGGTGTACATGTGGTTTTTGTGAGGATTCCCTTTCAGACACAGGCCCACATGCTGCACAGCATTATCATGGGACATTATCAGGGGACATTATTGTCCCCTGCTAACTGGGCAAAGAGGCACCTTTTACCGTGGTGATTCTCTTTATTTTGCAGGGGGAGAGTAACTGGCCCTATCCACCCCCAGCACAGTACCTCCAGTGACTGTTGCTGGTGTCGGTCTGATGTTTCTGTTTAGATTGTGAGCCCTTTAGGGACAGGGATCCATCTTATTTATTTGTTATTTCTCTGTGTAAACCACCCTGAGCCATTTTTGGAAGGGCAGTATAGAAATTGAATTATTATTATTATTATTATTATTATTATTATTATTATTAAATAATAATAATAAATGTGGGTGTTTCTGATTGGTCCACAGTACTGAAGGTGTCTAAGAAAGCACTGGCGATCTGTGCAAATATATAAAGCCATGTGACAGCACTTCAGGAGTGCAGTTTACATTGGAACTAATGCAAGCTGTGCCCTGAAAGTCTGCAACTTTAAGAATTTTTGCACTTGTGCTAGGCCACTGGCACTTTCCTAGACACCCACAGGAGTGTGAGCCAATTGGAAACGTCTATGTAATGCTACACAATATGTGGGCCACTGACCAGAATCAGACTTGCTTAACTTCAGCAAGATTGCTGTATCGTGCATCTGTGTCATACCCTGGAAGAAAATTTTACTATTTCAGTTGCACATTTCAAAGAGTTGTTGATTACTGTGTGTGAGAACCATGGGAGCTCACTTCCATGTACAGGAAGCACTCATTTTTCACAGGATTAATATATTTGGCTAACACCACGAATGCCAAAAACCTTGAGGATCTACTGAGCACTGAGGAACCTAAACCCTCATTCCCATAGGCGCAAGGTTTCAATTATCATGGTTTTGGCATTCACACCACTTGATAATTGAAACTGAATACATATAGCCTCACCACGTATAGCTGAAACCATGAATGGAGAACTCATGAAAAACAAAGGTTCCTTGTATTACATTGCACATGTTAAAATAGTACTCTTAGAGTTGCAAAAATTGTTTCAAAATAATCTGTGCTGAACTGGCCCTCAGTTTAATTACTATGCTATCCTTGAAAAGCATACAATAGGGCCCAATTTGGACAACGTGACAACCCTCAGTTACACTCACCTCACCTGAGGTCAACATCCTGCATCATCCAAATGCAAGAAAATCTTGCAACCATGATTCTGTTGCCACCTTCAGCCTGAAGATTGAACCCTTAGTTTGAAGTTGGGTAGTTTGCTGGAACTGCAGCTCTGCTGAACCCATTGTGTTGTTCAAATGTAGTAATCTGGAGTTTGTGTTCATGCTCCTCCCACAAGCACATCCCCTCTCATATCAGGGCCAATGGCTGCTGGGCAAGTGACAGTCTTGGCGGAAGAGGAAGAGGGAGGGGGATTGCAGGTGGAGGGAATGGAACTGCAGCTGCCTGATCATCTGTGGTATGATTCTTGGCTTCCAAGGTTAACTGCAGTAAGCCTACTCTCTGTTTCACTTGTCATCCAAATGGACCCTGAAAGCACGGCCCAAGCCGAAAGAAGTCAGCATTTATTTATTTATATTTATTTATCAAATTTGTATACTGCCCCAAACTTCCATCTCTGATGGAAGCTGTTTAAAACAACATAAAAGAAATTAAAACACAAAAGTCAAAACCTTAAAACAATATAAGACCACAGTTATATTATAAAGCTTGAGTGAAAAGATAAGTCTTTAGAGACTTTTTTAAAGTTGTCAAAGATGGAGAGGCTCTTATCTCAACAAGGAGTGCATTCCAGAGTCTCTGGGCAGCAACAGAGAAGGCCTGTCCCTGTGTGGCCACCAGATGGACTGGTGGCCGCTGCAGATGGACCTCTCTTGATGATCTCAATGGGCAATGGGGATCATGGCGAAGAAGATGTTCTCTTAAATACCCAGGGTCTAAGTTGTTTAGGGTCTTATAGGTTATAACTAGCACCTTGCATTTTGCCCATGAACTTGTTGATAGCCAGTGTAACTCTTTTAGTATGTAATATGGTATGGTCTCTTCAAGATAACCCGGAGACCAGCCTGAATCGTATTAGAGGCGGTTCTCACAATCAGTGAGATCCGCTTTTGCCGGTTTTCGGGGGAGAGTGGGCTAAGCCGGCAATCTGCAGACAATCCGGGCGGGAGCCCTGGGTGGCTGGATTGGCCGCCCACACGATTGCCGGCTCCGTGATGGAGCCACAGGGGGCTGGGGGGAGTGGGAGCCGATTGGCCCCTGGAAGCTCCAGCTTGCCCTGCGCAAGCACGCAGGGCATGCCGGCGAGACCCCCAGAGCCGGGAGTCTCTTTTTCACCTCCCCAACTTTTTCACCAACTTTTCACCTCCCCTCTGGGGGTCTCCTCATGAGTAACCATGGTGTGGAGCCACGCCACAGCTACTCACGATCTTGAAAACCACGTTTGCAGAGCACTCGCTCCGCAAACCTGATTTTAGGGTAGGAGTACTTAGGCAGGTTACCTGCCTAGGAACCACTGGGCTCACAGCCGAGCACAGTGGTTCACAAGATGGGGCAAAATCGGGCTAGCCCGATTTTGCCCCATTGTGTGAATAGCCTCTTAGTCATGCTGCTTGTTCCTTCCTTCCCCTTGCTCACTAGTGATAGGGACTCAGGATTTCTCTACCAGTAGTCCCCTTTCACAGGGCTCCATGCAATTCTATCTCCTGCAGAAAACTTTTGGATTATAAGGCAGTAATAATCCAATATGAAAGCAACAATCAAATCTCTGTTTCACTGAAATGATGCCAGAGCCAGAATATTAGTTTTCAATACATTTTCAAAACACACAAACAGGAGTTTACAGTTACAAATTACAAAATGAAATAGACAGAAAATAAACAAACAAAAAACAAGTATTCCTTCTTAACCTATTCACATTCTGAAATCATTGGACAGCATCCATGACAAGGCATTATGGAAATCAATGAGACAATTTCATAATTATTCACTTCAGTCCCATTAATTTAAATTGGACTTTATCATAACTAACTTAGTTTGGATGCTGCCTAGCATTTTCAGGTCTCTCAGGACCTCTGTATTGATGGCAAAGTTTATAAATTTAGATGATGGTAACAATTGTTGCCAGTACTGGTCTGTTTTGGGGAGCACTGCAAAGCACCCCACAATCTTGCAGCAACACTGCATCATGGGCTCATGATCAGTGAATAATGGATTTTTTTTAATCTTGCCTGAGTCTAGCAAGGACTCAGAGCTGAGTGGTGGGATATGCGAGCGCTAGGTAAAGGCATGCATGTTAGAGTACCACAATGATCGAATCAGGACATACCTAACCCCTTTCAGTACAGAGAGGCATCAGCATGGCCTGACAGACTCACTATCCGAAGCTCACACTCTAATCTTGGAATGCGCAATCCAGTTCCAATCCTTTCACCACATACAGCGCACTTTGCATAAGCTTAACTTCCCCTATTGTCAGGTGAAATTCATGAACTCAGTTCATGAAACAATGAGCTGTACTGTATTACAAAACATTCCTCACCTTAGGGTGAAGAAGGAAGCGCATAAGTGCACCCTCAAGATACATTTTACAGTATAAATATGCCCTAACACAAGTATTTGGCACTTTCTGACTCTCAAGTAACACGACAGTAGAGAGAGAGAGAGAGAGAGGGAGAGGGAGAGAGAGAGAGAGGAGGCTAAACAATCTCCAACAAACGTAGCACCAAAAGCTGGATGGATGAGGTATTACTAACACTTTACTCTTTTAAATCTCTCTCTCTCTCTCTCTCTCTCTCGTTGCCTGTTTTGCTATCCTTTGGCATGTTTTTACTGCAAAGCCTTAAGCCTGTCTCTGGTTCAGAACCTTAACCACATTATTGCTATTAAGATTACTGTTTAGATTATTAGCTAAAGTTTTTATTGCATCTGCCTGATTTGAATTTTGCCTTCTGTACCCCAGTTTTACCCTTCAATAAATCTTTAAATGGTATTCCTGTCTCCTCATTTTTTTCCAAATACACCAACACTTGTTTAAATTTTCTGAAACCAAAATGCTCCCCCACGCCAGCTAATTTCCCCACTTTCAGCCCATAAGCATAGTGGAGTGTGTAGCCAGCACTCTGGAGCAGTTTTGGCAACACAGTAATTCAATACATTTATTCCATTTTGCATAAAGTGAAAAACCTAGAAAGACATTAAGGGAGGCTCATTTGACAGCCATTTTCTTGCTACTATCTTGGGGTTTTTTTGCAATTGAGAGCAAGCTGAATGGTACTTCTACTGGAATCTATTTTCCATCATCTGCAGGAACCCAAGTAAAACAACAACAGGGTCCAAGAGTAAAGCAATTTCTAGGGTTCTCCAGATGGTCTCCCAGAATCATAGGACAAGAATTGCTAGGAATCCCAGGAATCTTTCATCCTAGCACAAACCCACTATATAAGGAAGAACTCTTGGTCACACCTCTAGCACCTCCATTCACTTACCTGCACATCTTTCTAACTCTCCAGGGTGCTTTCCATATTAAACCCTACAACAGGGTCACTACGGAGCTCCTAAGTGGGCTTCCGTACTTCCTGTGTTGTGACACTGCAGTCCCTGCATTGACAGCAAGGTGCTCTTCACATTTCCAATGCCTTCTTTCAGATTTTATTTTTGCAATATAGTGCTACAACATTGCAAGTCCGTTGCAGAAAAATAGCTGCATTTTCCCATTGTAGAAGTTTGAAATTCTGGGGATCATTTTCAATACTATCCTGCCAAGCAGAAGCATTTTACCCCATTGCAGTGTATAATCTGGAAAGCGCCCATGGCAGGGACAGCCCAAGATATTGTGGCACTCAAGGTGAGGCACAAAATGCTGTCTTGCCCATGCCAGACCCTGGTTTGTGTGTGTGTGTGTGTGGGGGGGGATTCCTCTTTCAAAACCTGCCCTACCAAGCTTGGAAAGTACATGGGGATCAGTGAGGAATATTGACAGAGGCCTCCTCTTCTCTGCTTGTGCTTCTTGTAAGCTTTGCAGGGAGTCCGAGGAGAGGCACTCCGTGCAAAGTCTGAAAGGGTCAAATCGGTCCCCAAGAGCAGCTCTAATGTGGGAAGGATAATCCACCACTTGAAGTGGCTGCTTCACCTTGCTTCATGAACGGACCACCCCTACTTCAGGCCCAGGATATTGTACCAGGCATTGTGGAATTTCTTTATAATGGATTTGCACAAGGTTATATCTTCAATCCATTTTTCCCAATATAAATCCATATGTCCCTCCTAATTGTTTGCCTACCTAAAATCTTTAATCCACTTTTTCATTCAGCTGATTCCTTGTCCAAATTTGAAAGTACTAGAACAGGGGTGTCAAATTCAAATCTGGTGGTGCACCTCGGGGAGGGGGGGGGCGGACATCCTCTCATCACCTTCTGTCACCTCTCTCCCACTTCATATCACCTTCTGTCTTTCTCCTCCTTCTCCCCACTCTTTTTCTCACTCCCTTTACTCCCCCCTTCTTGCCCTGCCACTTAAATTAGCTGAATGTGCTACTTTTACACTGGAATGTGCTCAGGGAAAAATTAAATAATTTTTTGGTTGTTTTTGGAAGAAATTCTGAATAAATTACTTTCCAATGACCAGAGAGAGTGCGGCGGGGGGGGGGAGGGGAGAAATGGGGTGGGGGAAGCTTGACGAGAGAGATATGGAAAGAGAGACACAGAGAGAAAGAGGTGGGGAGGCTTGACAAGAGGGAGGGAGAGAAATAGAAAGAAGGAAAGGGGATGGGGCCAGATTGACAAAAGAGGGAGGGAGGGAGGGAGAGGGCG